>NC_134687.1:444496948-444803766 GCF_050947455.1 Rhinoderma darwinii
TTTTCTGAGTTTTTTCAGAAATCATTTAAATTAAATCAGATTTAATTGCTTATAAAAAAACCCCACAAAAATAATATTAAATAAAATATGTTTGGCTAGCCACTGCCTTCTCATATAGACAGTCCCTTAGAGTTTCCAAGTTGACCATTGTGAGTTCATTTTTTTAAATTAGTTTTATTTAAAACATTGCAGAAAAAATCCTAGACATATGATAAAACAAAATCGTCAGTATACATGTAACAAGATACAATCAATGTCGCAAGGTAGAAATGAGTACAATGTGTTCGCAACATTTCGAAGTTTAAATTTTTTCAAAGTGCAGTCCAGTATAAACATGAATAAAATCCATAGTCTAAGCCACTCACAGATAAACATGTGTAGATAAGGGCTATTAAAGAGCAAGGTATGTAAGCCATAACAAAAAAAAAAAAAATTATTCATCTAAAAGTCCAAATAGCGCAATTTTAGGAGAGTTAGGTAAATTGCCAGGTAAAAGGGAAGTAAGAAAATCAAACACTTGTGACCAGTAAGTAGAAATTTAGGGGCAGTCCCACATAAGGTGCCAGAAGTCTGCTACTAAGCGGTAACATCTATGGCAAGCCGAAGAGGACATTCTACCCATTTTATATAGTCTAGTAGGGGTTAGGTAGGCCTGATGTATAATACACATCTGAATAATTTTATTATTAATAGCTGGAGAGACAAAAGGTGAGAGCTTAAAACTGCAGTTTTATCTTCAGGAGTAAGATCTGGGATCTGCATTAACCATTTATCATATATCGGCAATGGGGTAGAGGCCACTTTGGCAGACAACAAATGAGTGTATAGTGCATAGATAACACCCTTAGGATCCTGCGACTTCAGTATACCTATTAAAGGGTACATCGATATGGTGGTAGTATTGGGTGGGAAAGGAGAGTGAAAGGCATGGCGAAGTTGGAAATATCGGTACAATTGCATCTGGTGAGATGGTGAGTCTTCTGCAATTGAAGGAGAGTTAGAAATACCCCGTCCATATACACATCTCCTACCGTCATTATCCTTAATTGTTGCCAAAATGAATGATTAGGCATAGCCTGTATGGACGGCAGTCTGGGATTATGCCATAAAGGTAACTCCGGGAGGGTATCACTAAAATGTAGCATATTCTTGGAGATACGCTACACTGCCAAGTCTACCCTGTGTATGGGAATTAACGCGGTAGGTCTCGTAATTAAGGATATTCTAAATAACTAATTAGGCCATTGCCAGTCACCATGGAGGCCAGTAAATAAGTGGAGTCTCATAAAGGTGTATCAACAAACCAATCCTGTAATCCCCGTATCGGACCTGCCAAATAATACAAATATAGGTCTGACAATGCCATTCCCCCATCAACCTTGGGGTGTTGCAGGGTAGTGAATTTAAGTTTGAACCTGAAGAAGCCCCAAATAAAAAGGTAATTATCAGAGAATTCAGTGAGCGAAAGTATGATTGGGGAACGGGCACTGGCATATGTTATAATATGTACAAGCATTTAGGTTGAATGACCATTTTAATAAGATTAATACGCTACACTACCAACAAAGGCAACTTAGACCATAGTTTTAACTTCAGACCTATGTAGGCCAATAGTTGGTCAATAGTTCCAGCCTTCATATCAGCATGATCAATAACCATCACAATACCGAGATATGTGAATTTAGTGACCACCGCTAAGCCGCATTGGGACACTAAAGGATCTGGAATTGGATTAACTGCCATATACATTATAGCAGACTTCTGCCAGTGAACTCTTAACCCAGAAAACTGAGAAAATGTATCAAGTAAATGAATGGCATGACCAAATGACCCATTGGGGTCACGGAGAAAAAAAAAAGACCATCATCCGCATATAGGCCAACTACATTGGTTCTCCCTCCCCACCTGTTATCAAGGAAGTAGATCTCAATCGCGATAGCAAACAAGGCCGGGGAAAGGGGGAATCCCTGTCTCATGCCTCTAGTGAGAGAAAAAATATCAGAGGGGATGCCATTAACCACTATAGATGTAGCCGTCTTTACCTTGACTTTTAACGCATTAAATAAAACAATGGCTAGATCTCTTATCTTGACTTTTTCAAAGACTTTTCAATGGCTTTTGGTGTGTGATATCACGCTGCAGCAAGTTATCAGAATCAAGTTAAGGATAGTTACATCTGTACATTAGCTACTGGGGATTTGTAGAGAAGTTGGATCCAGGACAAAAAATGAGGTCAAAAGCCAAAACGCTGAAGACATGCTAAAATAAAGCGCCACTCAACGGAGTAAATGCCTTCATGGTGTCCAAAGACGCAACAGCCCAGAGCATATTGTGTGCTCTACCAACTTGTATAAATTGCCTGAAGCTTTTTAATGTTTATAGTGGTGGATTTAGAGGGCATGAACCCAGTCTGATCCGGGTGGATAATTATTAAAATAACTTGGTTCAGTCATTTAGCAAATATTTTAGTTAGGATTTTATAATCCACATTTACCAGGGAAATTAGTCTGTAGGAGCCACACTCATCAGGGTTGAGAGTATAGTAATAATGGGTTAATATGCTCTTGATATCTCTTATATACTTCAATGGGAAGGCCACCTGGGCCCGGGGATTTATGAAGTGCCATTTCATGAATGGCTGCCTGAAGTTCCTCCATAGATATAAGGACTACAAGTAAAGTAACGTGAGTCGAGGATGGGGTGGGGAAGGTCAGATCACTCAAATAAGACAGAACATCAGCAATGGTATGGTGAATATAGGAGCTATATAAATTAGCATAATATCGACGTGTAAAAAAACTATTTACGTTTCGTTTTAAGGTGGAGCTGGTGTTTATATAAATCGGTTTAAGTTCAACCAGTTAGCTTTATGGGCCTCTGTTGGGTCCAAGATGTATAATGATTCTGCAGAGGCTAGCCGGTCTTCCGTTGTCCTCTCGGAGTGGGCTGTGGATTTCTTTATATAAGAAATTGTACACCGTAAACCGCCTTGGAGATGAGCCTTGAAAGTATTCCACTTTAATGTATGAGAGATAGGGGCATCATGTATCATTCAGAACTGTGCAATTTGATCTGGGATACGGTCAGAGGGACAAATAAGTGTTAACCAAAAAGGGTGTAACTTCCAGCCAGGTATTAAACGTCGCCTAGGAAACTCCAATCTAACAAGTATTGCACTGTGATCTGAAATCCCTCTATGAGAATGAGAAATTGAGGTAACGTATAAACATGGCCGACCTTCGCTATGTGCGATACGTGCGGTCGCACAGGGTGCCGGCCGGCATGCTGTAAGGGGGGCACCAGCGGGTACGAGCCGCACATCAGAGAGGAGAAATGTTCCTTCCTCTCCACTGCTGTGTGAAGTGAGCGCTGATTGGTGGAGCAGCAGGGGCTTCTGTCTGCTCCACCAATCAGCACAGCCTGTACTGCACAGTCACACAGACTCAGAGCCTCCCGCAGCTCCTTCCTGCTGTGCTGCTGCCACAGTGAAGACTCCTCCACGGAGCTCCGGTGTCAGGTAAGAGCAGCAGCTTTAGGTTAATCCATGTTTATTTATGTGCTGTGTGAGGGAGGAGGAAAGAGGGAGCTTTAAGTGATGGGTAACAGGATGTTTATTTGTTTTTTTTGCAAAGATCGATTTTGTGGGGGAGGGGAGACTAGGTTATAGGTCCTTTGTGTGTGTGTGTATTTTTTACAGATCGATTTTGAAGGTGAGCGGACATTGCCCTAAATGCTATAGGAATGTGTGGGGGGGGATTCTTTATAAATGTATTTTGTGTGGAGGGGGACTTCTGTATAGTTTATTTTGTGGTGTAGGAGCTTATTATCAATCATAGGGAGGGGAACTTGGCGTTATGTATGCGGAGAAAGGATTCTTTAGGGTACGGCCACACGAAGCGGCCCTCACACTGTCGCAACGCGGCCAACAACCGCTCTGGCACTATGTAGGAGCGGCTGACAAATACCTCGTTAAGAGGTATTCCGGTTACATTCGGATGTGCACTGCCGCTTCATTCATTCTCTAAGGGAACTCCGGAGATAGCCGAGTGCAGTGTTCTGCTTTTTCCGGCGCTCCCATAGATATTATCTCTAAGGGTAAGGCCACACGGAGCGGCCTTGACACGGTCGCAACGCAGCTAATAACCATGCCGGCACCATGTTCGGTTTCGGCTGTCCAACAGCCTGTTAGTGGCCGCACGTATTCCAGTTACATTCGCATGCGCACTACCGCTCCATTCATTCTCTATGGGAGCGCCGGAGATAGCAGAGTGCAGTGTTCGGGTTTTTCCGTCGCTCCCATAGAGAATGGATAGGGGGTAAGTTGTTGTAAATTGCAAAATCGTGCGGCCATAAAGGGTGTATTAATTCATGGCCGCACGTTAACGCGGGTAAACCGTCCCTTTATCTGCAAAATCTTGCGGCCATGAATTAATATAACCTTTATGGCCGCACGATTTTGCAAATTACAACAACTTACCCCCTATCCATTTTCTATGGGAGCGCCGGAAAAAGCCGAACACTGCACTCGGCTATCTCCGGCGCTCCCATAGAGAATGAATGGAGCGGTAGTGCGCATGCGAATGTAACTGGAATACGTGCGGCCACTAACAGGCTGTTGGACAGCCGCACCGAACATGGTGCCGGAATGGTTGTTAGCTGCATTGCGACCCTGTCAGGGCCGCTCCGTGTGGCCTTACCCTTAGAGATAATATTTGTGGGGGAGAGAAACTTGATTATAAGGGTAGGAACACACAGGGCGGATACGTAAAACTACACAGTGTATACATCCTGAGAACCGCAGGGAATTTCACCTGAAAAACGGCACCAAATTTTGGTGCAGTTTTTTGGGCGGAAAGACTGCAGAAATAAATTTTAAAAAAAGCTAATACTCCCAGCCGTAGTCCCTCTCTCTCTCTGAGCGTAGCCTGACCTCCTGCGATGACGCTGTAGTCTTTGATTGGCTGCAGCTGTCACATAGGATGAATCGTCATCCCTGGAGGCCGGGCTACGCTCAGAACAGAGTACACATCGCTATGACTACAGCCGAGTGTATTAACTTTTTTTTTTCTCATTTGAGATTAACGATAAGCAAAGTTTTTATCATTGATCTTCTCCTTTGTTAACACTGACCAAATATCATTATAATTGGTCAGAAACTAGCGAATCATGATGATAATTGGCTAAACTAAACGGCCTTTAATGGGGCTATATTCAGGCTTAGTGCCTAGGGCAACGTGAGTTGTAAATACGGCCCTGCTAAAAACGCAGATACTTTTGAACACTATAGCAGAGCAGGGAGGTATCTCCCTGCTCTGTGATCTACTAGGCTGGTGGTTCCCAACATAAGGTTCCCATGAGAGCCCTCCAGGGGTGCCGCGACACTCCTCTGGACAACTGCCACGGACTTGCTTTCTCTCCTCCTCCTCATAGCGCGAAATGGATGTGAGGAGGAGGAGATTTTTTTGCAGAACCCCTGTAGATAGCACCCCTCCCCCCCCCCCCCCGACTAAATGGACAGAGATGTCAGGGGCTTCTCCTGGAGTGGAATCCCCGGTCAAAGCGTCGGCAACACTGTGGACAGGGATTCCGCTTCAGGAGTTGGTTGCCCCCGATGTCACTGTTCATATATGGACAGAGACATCAAGCACTCCGTCAAGGAGCAGAATCCCCAGCCAAAGGGAGCTACAGTGGAGCTATCTACAGGAAGGGAGTGCTACCTACACGGGGGCTGTGTGACACTACCTACAAGGGGGTGTGTGGCACTACAAGGGATCTGTGTGGCACTACCTACAAGGGGGCTGTGCGGCAAGGGAGGGATTTGTGGCTCTACTTACTAGGGATGCACAATTCATCGAAACTTCGATACTGTTTCGATACTGTGCATCCCCAAATGGTTCGATTCCGTGGTTTCATGTATTTCGAAACTAAGCTGTGTGGCCACACAGCTAAGTATAGTAATACATGATGAATGAGAGCGGGGCTGCGGCTGTGTAATACGGCCATTGCCCCGCTCCTGAGTCCTGACAAGTGCGCGCCGTCAGGACGATGCGATGCGGCCACCGCTGCACTAATGAGCGGCGGCACCGAAGACAGAACATGGCGGCCGCACTGCAAAACACCCCCGTGTTCTGTCTTCGGTGTCGGCGCCGCCGCTCATTAGTGCAGCGCCGGCCGCATCACCTCATGCTGACCGCGCGTGCACTTAATGTCAGGAGCCGGTCAATGTCTGTATCACACATCCGCAGCCCCGCTCTATAACGGCGGAGATCAGAGAAACCTCTCATACCCGCCGCTATTCCCCTGAATGCTGCGATCACATCTGACTGCAGCATTCAGGGGAAAGTGAGGAGGGGGGATGCCCCTGGATCGCGTCACAGGGAATTCCTGTGACGTGATCGAGGGCCATAACATATATGGGCAGACAGCCCAGGGTCTATTGAAGGACCCCAGGGCTGTCTTAACATATTTCCTGTTGTTAGGGCATACTTAGGTATGTCCTAACAACTGCCTGTGTACAATACATACACAGGATAATGTACTGGCATATATCTGATATAAAGTATAAAGTAAAAACAAAGTAATATTACATTTTAAAAAATACACATACACCTTTTTTTTACATTAAACATTAAGACCTTCCCTCTTTAGCCACTTTTGACCTTCCTGACAGAGCCTCATTTTTCAAATCTGACATGTGTCACTTTATGTGGTAGTAACTCCGGAATGCTTTCACCTATCCAAGCGATTCTGAGATTGTTTTCTCGTGACACATTGGACTTTATATTACTGGCACAATTTGCTCGATATGTTCAGTATTTAATTGTGAAAAACACCAAAAATTAGCGAAAAATTGCAAAAATTAGCATTTTTCTCAATTTAAATGTATCTGCTTGTAAGACAGGCAGTTATACCACACAAAATTGTTGCTAATTAACATCACCCATATGTCTACTTTAGATTGGCATCGTTTTTTGAACATCCTTTTATTTTTCTATGACCTCACAAGGCTTAGAACTTTAGCAGCAATTTCTCACATTTTCAAGAAAATTTCAAAAGGCTATTTTTACAGGGGCCAGTTCAGTTGTGAAGTGGTTTTGAGGGCCTTATATATTAGAAACCCCCAAAAAGTCACCCCATTTTAAAAACTTCACCCCTCAAAGTATTCAAAACAGCATTTAGAAAATGTCTTAACCCTTTACACATTTCACAGGAATTAAAGCAAAGTAGAGGTGAAATTTACAAATTTCATATTTTTCTGCAGAAATAAATTTTTAATACAATTTTTTTTATAACACAGAAGGTTTTACCAGAGAAAGGCAACTCAATATTTGTTGCCCAGTTTCTGCAGTTTTAGGAAATATCCCACATGTGGCCGTAGCGTGCTACTGGAATGAAGCACCGGCCTCAGAAGCAAAGGAGCACCTAGTGGATTTTGGGGCCTTATTTTTGTTAGAATATATTTTAGGCACCATGTCAGGTTTGAAGGGCTCTTGCAGTGACAAAACAGTAAAAATCCCCCAAAAGTGACCCCATCTGGGAAACTAGACACAAGGAAATTATCTAGGGGTGTAGTGAGCATTTTGACCGCAGAGGTGTTTTACAGAAATTATTGGAAGTAGGCCGTGAAAATTAAAATCAACATTTCTTCAAAGAAAATGTAGGTTTAGCGATTTTTTTTTTCATTTCCACAAGGACTAAAGGAGAAAAAGCACTGCAAAATTTGTAAAGCAATTTCTCCCGAGTAAAACAATACCTCACATGTGGTAATACGTGGCTGGCTGAGAAGGGAAAGAGCGCTATTTGGCTTTTGGAGTTCACATTTAGCAGGAATGGTTTGCGGAGGCCATGTCACATTTACAAAGCCCCTGAGGTGACAAAACAGTAGAAACCCCCAACAAGTGACCCCATTTTAGGAACTATACCCCTTGAGGAAATTATCTAGGGGTATAGTGAGCATTTTGACCCCACAGGTTTTTTGCAGAAATTTTTGCAAGTAGGCTGTGAAAATGAAAATCTACATTTTTTCAAAAAAAATCTAGGTTTAGCTAATTTTTTCTCATTTCCAGAAGGACTGAAGGAGAAAAAGCACCACAAAATTTGTAAAGCAATTTCTCCCGAGTAAAACAATACCCCACATGTGGTAATAAACGGCTGTTTGGACTCACGGCAGGGCTTAGGAGGGAAAGAGCACTATTTGGCTTTTTGAGATCACATTTAGCAGGAATGATTTGCGGAGGCCAGGTCACATTTGCAAAGCCCCTGAGGGGACAAAACAATGAAAATGCCCAAAAAGGGACTCCATTTAGGAAACTACACCTCTTGAGGAATTCATCTAGGGGTGTAGTGAGCATTTTGACCCCACAGATATTTCATAGAATTTATTATAATTAGGCAGTGAAAATAAAAACAGTCCTTTTTCTTCAATAAGTCGTAGCTTTAGCGCAAATTTTTTCATTTTCTCCCGAGTACGGCAATACCCCATATGTGGTCATAAACTGCTGTTTGGGCAAACGGCAGGGCTCAGAAGGGAAGGACCGCCATTTGGAGTGCAGATGTTGCTGGATTGGTTTCTGGGCGCCTGTGGGCCCAAAACAGTGGAAACCCCCCAGAAGTGACCCCATTTTGGAAACTACACCCCTCAATGCATTTACCAAGGGGTGTAGTAAGCATTTTAACCCTGCAGGTGTTTTGTAGAAATTAGTGTTCATTCGATGTTGCAGAGTGAAAATGGGATTTTTTTCCATAGATATGCCAATATGTGGTGCCCGGCTTGTGCCACCATAACAAGACAACTCTCTAATTTTTATGCGGTGTTTCCCGGTTTTAGAAACACCCTACATGTGGCCCTAATCTTTTGTCTGGACATATGACAGGGCTCAGAAGTGAAGAGTACCATGCGGAGTGGAGGCCTAATTTGGCGATTTACAAAGTATTGGTTCACAACTGCAGAGGCTCAGATGTGAAATAACAAAAAGAAACCCCTGATAAGTGACCCCCACTATGGAAACTGCACCCCTCAAGGCATTTATTAAGGGGTGTAGTGAGCATTTTCACCCCACACGTCTTTTCCATAAATGAATGCGCTGCGGATGGTGCAAATTAAAAATGTATATTTTTCCCTAGATATGCCATTCAGTGGCAAATATGTCATGCCCAGCTTATGACGCTGGAGACACACACCCCAAAAATTGTTAAAAGGGTTCTCCCGGGTATGACGATGCCATATATGTTGAAGGAAACTGCTGTTTGGGGACGCTGTAGGGTTCAGAGCCGAGGGAGCACCATTTGGCTTTTGGAGAGCGGATTTTGCTTGGTACTATATTTGTTTGAGTATTGCTGGTGTTTTATAATGTGGGGGTACATGTAAGCGGGGCGGAGTATATAAGGGGCATAGTCAGGTGGTATAAAAAAATAAAAATAATCCATAGATGTGTGTTACGCTGTGAAGCAATCCTTTCCGCACAGGCCAGAGTCGCACTGATAAATGGTGTCATTTTTTATCCCCCTTTTGGTCCACACTCCGCACCTTTTGTAGTTTGGGGAATTTTGCAGGGAAAGTGTTGTCCTGGTATAATACGGGCACCGTCGCTTCCAGCGGATATGTTTGGGCTCTCCCCTTCCTGTTTCCCTAATTTTAGGTCCTTGATAAATCGTCTCTTGAAACAGAAGAAAAGTTCCCCTGGGCACAACTGCATATTTTTTTATTTCCTGACTTATTGGAGCCATAACTAATTTTATTTTTCATAGACGTAGCGGTATGAGGGCTGGTTTGTTGCGGGACGAGCTGTAGTTATTATTGGTACCATTTTGGGGTACATGTGACTTTTTGATCACCTTTTATCCTATTTTTTGGGATGCCAGGTAAACAAAAAAACGAAATTCTGGCACAGCTTTTTTCGTTTTTTTTATACAGCGTTCACCATGCGTTATAAATTACATGTTAACTTTATTCTGTGGGTCAGTACGATTCTGGCGATACCTAATTTATAGCACTTTTTTATGTTTTACAACTTTTTGCACAATAAAATTACTTTTGTAAAAAGAATGTATTTTTTCTGTCGCCAAGTTGTGAGAACCATAACTTTTTAATTTTTTTGTCGACGCAGGTGTATGAGAGCTTGTTTTTTGCGGGACGAGCTATAGTTTTTATATGTACCATTTTTGGATACGTGCGACTTTTTGATCACTTTTTATTCTAATATTTGTTGGGCAAAGTGACCAAAAAACAGAAACTCTGGTAAAGTTTTTTACGTTTTTTTTTTACGCTGTTCACCGCGTGCAATAAATAATATAATATTTTGATACCTCAGGTCGTTACGGTCGTGGCGATACCAAATACATATGGTTTATTATTATTTTTCAATAATAAAGGACTTGATAAGAGTAAAAGGAGGATTGTGTTTTATTTGATTACTTGAAACTTTTATTGTTTTCAAACTTTTATTTTTTGCACTTTTTTTTTACACTTTTTTATACTTTTTTTTACACTTTTCTTCAAGTCCCACTAGGGGACTTGAAGGTCCAACGGTCATATTTTTTTTTTTCTAATACATTGCACTACCTATGTAGTGCAATGTATTAGACCTGTCAGTCATTCACTGACAGCAAGCCGATTAGGCTTCGTCTCCCGGCGGGGCCTAAATCGGCTTCCGTAATGGCAGAGCAGGAGACCATTGTGTCTCCTGTTGCCATAACAGCAGTCGCCAGTCCCGATTGCCTCTCAGGGCTGGCGATCTGCTAGTAACCACTACGATGCAGCAATCGCTTTCGATTGCTGCATCGAAGGGGTTAATGGCAGGGATCGGAGCTAGCTCCGGTTCCTGCCATTACAGGTGGATGTCAGCTGTACAGTACAGCTGATTTCCACTGCTGATGACGCCGGATGAGCTCCTGACCCGGCGCCATCTTGCCGGCAGCTACGGAAGCCGATCAGGCTCCGCCGCCGGGCGGATCTTGACCGGCTTCGGTGCTAGGCAGACCGGGAGGCCAGTATTAGGCCTCCAGTTGCCATTGCAGCCACCAGAACACCGGCAATTTCATTGCTGGGGCTCCGATGAGCTGCAAACACCTTAAGTGCAGTGATCACGTTTGAGCGCTGTACTTAAGGGGTTAATGGCGGGGATCGAAGCTAATTTCGGTCCCCGCCGTTACAGTCGGATGTCAGCTGTAAGATACAGCTGAGATCCGACGATGATGGCACCGACTCAGCTTCTGAGCCGGTGCCAAACATTTGACGTAAATGTACGGCATTTTGCGGGAAGTCAATGCTTTCCATGACGTACATTTACGTCAAATGTCGGGAAGCGGTTAAAATAAGTTTCAATACATAAAATATACACATATTCGGTATTGGCGCGGCCGTAATAACCTGCACAACAAATTTTTTTTGCGTCATTTATGATGTGTACGTTGTAAAAAAAATAAAATAAAAACTTTTCACTTATTAATGTGAGGCACGAGGTGTGATGATGAATTTAACCTCCATGTGCCTCACATTAATAGTAATTAACCCCATCATGTACCTCCCATATTAACGCATTATGACTGAGAAACATGATGGGGTTAATTACTATTAATGTGAGGCACATGGAGGTTAAAATCAGGATCACACCACGCGCCTCACATCAGAAAATGGAAGAACATTTTTTTTTTATTACTGTTGGCAAAGTATCGTTTTGGTATCGAAATCGCAAATACTACACGAAGTATCGGTATCGAAGTCCAAATTCAGGTATCGTGACATCCCTACTACCTACAAAGGGACTGTGTTGCACGACCTACAGGGGGCTGTGTGGCACGACCTACAGGGGGCTGTGTGGCACGACCTACAGGGGGCTGTGTGGCATGACCTACAAGAGGGCTGTGTGGCACTATCTACAAGGGAGCCTTGTGGCACTACCTACAGGGGGCTGTGTGGCACTACCTACAAGGGGGCTGTGCAGCAAGGGGGGATTTGTGGCACTACCTACAAGGGGGCTGTGTGACATGACCCACAGGAGGCTGTGTGGCACGATCTACAGGGGGCTGTGTGGCATGACCTACAGGGTCTGTGTGGCACGACCTACAAGGGGCTGTGTGGCACGACCTACAAGGGGGCTGTGTGACACTATCTACAGAGGGCTGTGTGGTACTATCTGCAGGGGAATCTGTGAGTGGCACTACCTTCAAGGGGGCTGTGTAGCACTATCTACAGGGGGCATCTGTGAGTGGCGGGCTAATGGTCATTTTACTGTGAGTGGAGGGGCTGATAGTCATTTTACTGTGAGTGGAGGGGCTGATGGTCGTTTTACTGTGAGTGGGGGGCTGATGGTTGTTTTACTGTGAGTGGGGGGCTGATGGTTGTTTTACTGTGAGTGGGGTGATGATGGTTGTTTTACTGTGAGTGGGGGGATGATGGTTGTTTTACTGTGAGTGGGGGGCTAATGGTCATTTTACTGCGAGTGGAGGGGCTGATGGTCATTTTACTGTAAGTGGGGGGCTAAAGGTTATTTCACTGTGAGTGGGGGGCGCCTGATGGTCTTCAAGTGGTTTCCACCTCTGACCTCCAATTGAAATTAATAGTAGGAAGAAAATAGCTGTGGCGCTCGTTTGGAGCTTTTTTTGCTGCGTCTTTTGCATTCGCTTCAACGGCTTAAAAAAAAAACGCAAAAAAATCCCCATCAAATAACGCTGTCAATTCAAAAGCAGATTTTTTTCTGCCTTACAAAAAACGCTGTGTGAACATACCCTAAGAATGTAGTGCTTATTTTTAGCTATTTTCTGTCTTTCTCTAAACAATTTTTAGTAGGGGGCCCCTGAGGAATTTTTTTTTCCGGGGGTGCCTCAAGTCCAAAATGGTTGGGAAACTCTGTACCAGGCTACAGAGGCGCCTGCAGCCTATGAGGCGCAGGGACAGGATCCCTGCGCAGTCGGCGTGATGACATCTCTGGATCAAGCCGGCCTACGCAAGGATCCTGTGGATCAGCTCCATTCGGGGCCTAGATGAGTACAATTTTTTTTGTTTGGTGGGGCACTGTCTACAAAGGAGAGGTGGGGGCTGTATGGCACTGTCTACAAGGAGGTGGGGCTGTATGGCACTGTCTACGAGGAGGTGGGGGGCTGTATGGCACTGTCTACAAGGAGGTGGGGGGCAGTATGGCACAGTCTACAAGGGGGATGTGGGGGCTGTATGTCACTCTCTACAAAGGGGCGGTGGGGGCTGTATGACATTGTCTACAACGGGGAGGTGAGGGGCACTGTGTACAAGAGGGAGGTGGGGGCTGTATGGCACTGTCTACAAGGAGGAGGTGGGGGATTATGGCACTGTCTACCGGGAGGCTGTACGGCACAATCTACAGGGGGCACTTTCTACAAGGGGGGCTGTGGGGGCATTATACTCTGTGGAGGCCACTAAGTGGACATCATACTGTGTAGGGGCACTACAGGGGGCAATATAATGTGTGTGGCACTTAGGGGGCATAACACTGTGTGGGCACAATTAGAGGACAAAATACTGTGTCCTTGAAGGCGTTATAATATGTTACATTATTAAATATTATTATACTGTGTGTGGGGCACTAAAGGGGCATTATACTGTGTGGGGCCACTATATAGGGAATTATACTGTGGGGAGGAATTAGGCTTTTTTATGGGGCATTTTTTATAATGGCGTGGGGCGCCGAAAGATAATTTCGCACGGGGCGCCATCTACCCTAGGGCCGGCCCTGCGTATAAAGACAGGTTCGGAGAACCGAAAACAAATCAATTCTGGATAGGGTTTGTCGCCACGTGGAGTGACAGGTGTATTCCAGAGTTTGTGGATGATGGTGTCTCCATAGATCGGTCCAGCCCACACCCTCTATCAGCTGACACAATCGAGTAGAGGACGCTAGAGTGGGGGCGGAACCCTGTGAGAAGCAGTCCATAGACGGGGACATCACTTGATTAAAGTCGCCCATACATAAAACATAAGAGGTTGGAAATTGATGGGCAAAGGCAATCGCCGCCTGGAGAATACTAATGTTGGCTTGTGGTGGATTATAGACATATAAACTAACATAAGGTTTAGTGTCTATTTCATCATAAGTGAATACAAATCTTCCCTTCGTGTTTGTATGGGATACCAACGTATGGAACGGTGTATTAGTAGAGACACCTCCCTAGATGAAGAGTTATGAAAAGAATGACATGCCCATTGTATCCAGGGGATACAGGGGATTTGAGGCAGTCGGATCTATCGCTTGTGAGGTGTGTCTCCTGCAAGCAGATTAGGTGGGGCCTGGATCGTCTAATATGAGAAAACACAAAGGCATGCTTAGGCACAGTTCCCATACCTCGCACATTCCAAGAGACACAGTACAGAGATATCACCCAAAATCAACCACCAATATCTGGTAGATGACCATCCAAGAAAAATCATGTATGAAAATGCACATACATATTGATCAAAACTTGTGGCATAGACATATAGGTAAACAGCTATAAAATATAACAGAGTAACATATGAGACGATCCTGATGATATCCGTACCGGGAGGAATAGGCAGGACTAGCATTCAGGGCGAGATAAAATAATGGGGATTTACCAAATGTAACATGGTCAGGTATGCAACCTAGCATTATTAACAAAAAGTGTAAATGCATTAGTGAACCAAATCAGAATCAATTACGTATGCATTGCGCTACTAAAATGGTATATAGGTGTATAAAGAACAGGATTTATGTGGTAATTAATAACATATATAGTATATCACCGGATAGCGTTCATTGTCGCTGTGATTTGAGGTGGTTCCGCAGTGCAAGAGCACATAACTGATGAGTAACATTCTGGAGGCACTCAAGCCAATGGAGGATGCATCTGGAGCCAGTCATGAGCTATAGCTGGGCTATGAAGGAAGATCACCTTGTCATTATGAACAAAATGAAGATGGGCAGTGTATACCATAGAGTAGGGGACGTTACAATCTTTGAAGGTGAAGATGGCGCGTTTTTTTGAAGATCCTCTGAGAAGTCAGGAAATATGGAGACAGTGGACTTCTTACATTTCAATGGGGCCTTCAGCCGCGCTTGACGCAATGCTGTTTCTCGATTCCTATAAATCAGCAAACTAACCAGGAAAGGTCTAGGGGCAACACCTGGCAGTGGTGGTTTAGCTGAAACACTGAGCTTTTTCAACCACAAAATAAGAGAAGGCTGTTTCCCCCAATAAGTTTTCAGCCAATGTTCAATGAACACTTCAGGGGTTTGTCCCTCAGATTTCTCTGGTAAGCCAATAATACGCAAATTATTACAGCGAAGCCGATTTTCCAGATCATCAGTTTTGGACTGACAGGCGTCTGCTTTGCGTGTGGTAGCAAGAGGACCAACTCTGTCCTCCACATGGGAAAGTCTAGTCGCCAGTTCTCCCATGCACCCCCTCAAATTTTGCATGTCCTGGCGGAGCAGACTGACGTTAATCTTTATCTCAATCTTGCCTGTGAAGAGGTCAATCAATAGCAGTCAGCAGCTGCAAAGACACCTGGCGAAGTGTAGGTACAGGTTCAATATCTGAATCCATCTCATCTTGGAGAGGAGGGTCCTCCTCTCTATTCTTGGTGTGTGCTGATCTAGTCTTGCGAGGAGTGGAATTATCATCCTCATGCTCATTATGGGCAAAATATTTTAACTTATCTACTGCCGATTGATGCTTCCCCTTCTGCATCTTGTATATGAAAGTAAGGACAAACAAACGTAGCGGGCTTCACCACAGCAGCAGAGTAATGGTGTAAGTAATATTGCGTCAGCAGGTACCACCTCTTCCACATACACTGGATAATGCAAACAGTCAAACCAGAATAATGAATGATGTAGAGAGCTGAATGTGAGAAGAAGTATTGCGGGTCAGGCAAGCAGGCAGGCCTGAATAAGACAGTCAAGAAGTAAACTATATCAGGGTCCCAGATAATACTTGTGCAGTCACTGTACTTTATGTTTGCATCGTTTAACATTCTTTTATTTTTCCAGGACGTTACAAGACCTAGAACTTTAGCAGCAATTTCTCGCATTTTCAAGAAAATGTCAAGTATTTTTTATGAACTAGTTCAGTTCTGAAGTGGCTTTGAGGGGCTTATATATTAGAAACGTCCTATAAATCACCTCACTTTAAAAACTGCACCCCTCAAAGTATTCAAAACAGCATTTAGATTTATTTTTTTAACCCTTTGGGTGTTTCACAATTAAAGCAAAGTGGATGTGAAATTTACCAAATTAAATGTTTTCAGCATAAAATCTGTTTTAATTCATTTTTTTCTGTAACCCAGAACGTTTTACCAGAGAAACGCAACTCAATATTTATTGCCCAGATTCTGCAGTTTTTAGAAATATCCCACATGTGGCCCTACTGTGGTAATGGACTGAAGCACAGGCCACAGAAACAAAAAAACACCTTGTCGATTTTATTAGAATATATTTTAGGCACCATGTCAGGTTTGAAGAGGTCTTGGGGTGCCAAAACGTGCCCAAAAATACACCGTATGGCAAACTACACCCCTCAAGGATTTTTTTAAAGGGGTATAGTTAGCATTTAATTTTAACCCCACAGAATTTTTGCTGAATTTAGTGGAATTAGGAAGTAAAAATTAAATCTACATTTTTCACCCCAACATTTTAAAATCAATTTCTCCCGATTACGGCAATACACTATATGTGGTAATAAACTGCTGTTTGGACACACGGCAGGGCTCAGAATGGAAGGAGCATGTCGAATGCCATGTCAAATTTACAAACCCCCTGAGGGACCAAAACAGTGGAAACCCCCCAAAAGTGACCCCATTTGGCAAACTACAGCCCTCAAGGAATTTAATCAAGGGGTATAGTAAGCATTTAGACCCCCACAGTATTTTTGCTGAATTTAGTGGATTTATGGCGTGAAAATGAATAATCAACATTTTTTTCCACTAAAATGTTGACATTTTTCATTTCTACAAGGGTTAAAGGAAAAAGAGCACCACAACATTTGTAAAGCAATCTCTCCCGAGCTCGGCTATACCCCACATGTGGTCATAAACTGCTGTTTGGATACACGGCAGGGCCCAGGAAGGCAGGATCGCTACTTGGCATGCAGATTTTTCAGGAATTGTTTTAGGGCGCTATGTCGCAATTACAAAACCCCAGCTGGACCAAATCAGTGGAAACCTCCAAAAAATGACCCAATTTGGTAAACTACACCCCTGAAGGAATTTATCGAGGGTTATAGTGAGCATTTTGACCACACAGGCTTTTTGCTGATTTTAGTGGAATTACTAAAGGGTAATGAGAGGTGGAAACCCCTGAATTGACCAAATATGGACGTCGGGAGCCGCGCTGGAGTCCCGAGCAAAGTGCTAGCTGATGCTCTGCTCGGGACTCAATCAATAGGCAATGCGACAGCCCCTTGCGGTCATGTTCACGTACAGCACATGAAGCAAGCCCTTAGTCACATGGGGCCATGTCGGAGCGTCATTATTAGAAAAGCTCCAGGACAACTATTTTGTGTGGTATTACTATCTGTCTTAGAAAATATATTTAAATTTCGTAAAATACAAATTTTTGAAAATTTTCGCAGAATCTTGGTGTTTTTCACAAATAAACACTGAATGTATCAACCAAATTTTACCACTAACGTGTCACGAGAAAACAATCTCAGAATCGCTTGGATACATAAAAGCATTCTAAAGTTATTACCACATAAAGTGACACGTCAGATTTGAAAAAAATTGGCTGCGTCCTTAAGGCCAAAACATACTGTTAACTTAAGGGGTTAAACTTCCAAGAAAAAAAAGTTAGAAAAAGTAATGATTAAATGTATAAAGCAAAAGGTTATTGTGTAATACAACTTTTATATATGGTTATACATTGTAATTCAAGTAACTGCGAAGCAGTCAAATATCATTTACCATTTCTGCAAAATGAAATGAAAATTTGTGATCACTGACTACTAATGTTTTATCTAGCATCGCAACTGAATATTGTAAATGTTAATTACACTATAATTTCTTCAGTCAAACTTAACTGAGGTGACTGAAGTATGACCTGATGGTTTTACAATTTTAATCATATAAATTTAAAAGGTGTAATTGGTATGAAGATTTTCAAAAATATTATTACGTGCAAATCTACATTTAGGATGTAATTATCGAACTAATGGTGCCTAAATACTAACTCTAAGGCCCCATGCACACGAACGTGCTTTTGCGGCCGCAAATTCCCCCGAAGATCCACGGGAGAATTTCGGCCCCATTAAATTCTATGCATGGCGCAGGAGCCCAGACCGCAGAAAGAATGGGCAAGCCTTATTACGGCCGTGTTCTGCAGTCCGAGCTCATTGAAAATAATGGCCACGGCCATGTGCACAGCCCGCAATTTGCAGGCGGCTCGCGGCTGAGGCTCCGTGGCCGGCTGACCCAAAAATCACAGACATCCACATGGCTATGGTCGTGTGCATGAGGCCTTAGAATACTTGTGAAAATGATCGGCCATAAAAGATAAGAGGTGACTAAAATCCTCTCTTGATTAATTAAGAGTGGTTTTATATGTGCTTGGCCGTTTCCCATAATGCATTTGGTGGGAAAAAAACCTTTAGCCCCTTAAGAACTTAACTATTTTGGGCTTTAAGATCACAGCAATTTTTTTTGTTCTTTATCAATTCGTTTTGAGAGCCATAACTTTCCATTTGTTCCATTGATAATTACGGCTATTCCAAATTGATAGTTTTACAATATTTTTCTGTTGACGAAGCTTTCTTTTGGAAGAATGACTTGATGTTTTCATTGTTATTATTTTGAGGTACATACAACTTGTTATTACATTTTTTTTGAAAGGTGGGATGGACTAAAGCAGCAATTCTGGCAGTTTTTATAGGGGGATTTTTACGACGTTTACCGTGTTAAATAATGTAATAACAGATGTGGTGATACCGATAATATAACTATACTGTATATAAATATATATGTACATATATTTATATACATATACACTAAATGGACAAAAGTATTGGGACACCTCTTAATCATTTAATTCAGGTGTTTCATTCAGTCCCAATGCCACAGGTGTATAAAATCAAGCACCTGGCCATGGAGTCTTCCTTTCCAAACAATTGGGAAAGAATGGATTGGTCTCAAGAGCTTAGTAAATTGAAGTGAGGTACTGTAATAGGATGCCGCCGTAGCAACAAGTCACTTTGTGAAATTTCTTCCCTCTTAGATATTCCATGATCAACTGTGAGTGGTATTATTGCAAAGTATAAACATTTGGGAACAACAGCAACTCAGCCATGAAGTGGCAGACTACATAAAGTTACAGAGGAGGGTCGTTAAGTGCTGAGGCGCATAGTGCACCAACGCTTTACTAACTGTAAAATTGCAAAGTTCCAAACCTCCTCTGTCATTAACATCCTCAAAAGAACTGTGGTCCGGAAGCTTTATCTCATGGGCTTTCGTAGCCGAGCAGCTGCATGCAAGCCTTGCATCACCAAGCAAAATGGCAAGCATCGGATGGAGTGGTGTAAAGCATGTCACTATTGGACTCTGGAGCAGTGTGTAATGACGGGGTAGGGAGACAGACAGGTGAGCCCTAATCTACCCACCACTCAGTCCCTGCCTACTTGCACGGCCCGTCCTAGGCGACGGCATACAACTGGGCAACGGTCCCTACGCTCAATATGTGCACGACAGACAAACAGACAAGGGTACACAGAAGCTAAGGGAAATGGGGCAGTTGCCCACGGCAACACCGTGAGCAACAAGAGTAGTGAACGAGTCGAGTCAAACCAGGAGTGTACGAGGTACCAAACGTAGAGCAGGAGAGTAGTCAGTAAAGCCAGGGTCAATATGAAGCAGAGGACAATAAAACAAGCAGCAGCAGCAGAGCCAGGAAACAGGCAGAATCACAGGCAAAGGAGGAGCAGGAAATGAAGGTATAAATAGACGGAGCTAGCTCCGTCTGGCCAGGCTGTGATAGGCTCTCCCACTCCTCAGCCTCCCAGCCTGAGTAGTCACTCTATCAGACTTAGGAGCAGGTGCAGACTGATTACCCACGGGCATCGACACAGAAGCTGTGTCTGGCAGATCCTTTACAGTACACCCCCTTTTATAAGGGGCCACTGGACCCTTTCTAGGTGGACCTGACTTATTGTGGAACCGAAGATGGAACCTCTTGAGCAATACCCCAGCGTGAACATCCCGGGCGGGTACCGAAGTCCTCTCCTCAGGCCCGTATCCTCTCCAATAGACCAGGTACTGGAGGGAGCCTTGGACCATCCTGCTGTCCACAATCTTGGCCACCTCGAATTCTACCCCTTCAGGGGTGAGAACAGGGACCGGAGGTTTCCTCGAGGTAGCCAAGGACGGGGAGCAGTGTTTCAGGAGGGAGGCATGAAACACGTCGTGTATTCGAAAAGACGGGGGTAACTCCAGTCGGAAGGAGACAGGGTTAAGGACTTCAATGTCCTTGTACGGCCCTATATACCAGGGAGCACATTTTTTGGACGGGACTTTAAGGCGCAAATTTTTTAAAGACAGCCACACCAGATCCCTGACCACAAACAAGGCGTTAGCAGAACGTCTTCTATCTGCCGGAGTCTTTTGTATACTCTGGGACGCCTCTAGGTTCTTCTGAACCTGGGCCCAGACTCTGCACAGTTCCTGATGAACGACATCTACCTCGGGATTGTTGGAACCACCAGGTAAAACGGAGGAGAACCGTGGATTAAACACAAAATTACAGAACAAGGGGGAGACCCCTGACGAGTTACTGACCCGGTTATTAAGGGAAAATTCGGCGAGGGAAATGAAGGAGACCCAATCATATTGACAGTCAGAGATAAAACACCTTAAATATTGTTCTAGAGACTGATTAGTCCTCTCAGTTTGGCCATTAGTTTCAGGATGGAAGGCCGAGGAGAAGGACAGATCAATCTCCAACTTTTTACAGAAAGCTCTCCAAAACAATGAAACAAATTGTACCCCTCTGTCAGAAACAATATTGACAGGAACCCCATGGAGGTGCAGGATGTGTTTGACAAACAAGGTAGCTAACGTCTTAGCGTTGGGTAGTTGCTTGAGGGGCACAAAGTGGCACATCTTACTGAAGCGGTCTACTACAACCCACACCACCGACTTGCCTTGAGATGGAAGCAGATCGGTGATAAAATCCATGGAGATATGGGTCCAAGGTCTCTGGGGAATGGGCAAAGAACATAGGAAGCCCGCTGGTCGGGACCTGGGAGTCTTGGACCTAGCACAAATTTCACAAGCGGCGACATAGGCCTTAACGTCTTTAGGCAACCCAGGCCACCAATAGTTTCTAGCAATGAGGTGCTTGGTACCCAGGATGCCTGGATGTCCAGATAGTGCAGAGTCATGATTTTCCCTGAGTACCCTTAGCCGGAATTGCAGGGGAACAAACAACTTGTTCTCAGGAAGGTTCCCGGGAGCTGAACCTTGATCAGCCGCAATTTCGGAGACTAAGTCAGAATCAACAGAGGATATGATTATACCTGGGGGCAAAACACAAGCAGGATCTTCCTCCGAAGGAGGGCTGGCCATGAAGCTACGCGACAGTGCATCGGCTTTAATATTTTTAGACCCAGCCCTATAGGTGACCACAAAGTTAAATATAGTAAAAAACAATGCCCATCGAGCTTGTCTCGGGTTTAGACTCTGGGCAGATTCTAGGAAAACCAGATTCTTGTGGTCGGTAAGGACAGTTACGTGGTGCATAGCCCCTCCAAGAAGTGGCGCCACTCTTCAAATGCCCATTTAATGGCTAAGAGTTTGCGGTTGCCCACGTCATAGTTACTCTCAGTGGGCGAGAACTTCCTGGAGAAGTAGGCACAGGGACGGAGATGGGTGAGGGACCTGGTACTCTGGGACAAGACAGCACCCACTCCCTTCTCGGAGGCGTCAATCTCCACGATGAATGGCTCCATTTGGTTAGGCTGAATCAGCACTGGGGCAGAAATAAAGGACTTCTTAAGGATCTCAAAAGCCTAGACCGCCTCCGGAGGCCAGTGGAGGAGATCAGCACCTTTGCGAGTAAGATCCGTAAGAGGCTTAGCGATGACCGAGAAGTTAGCAATAAATCTCCTGTAATAATTAGCAAACCCCAGGAAGCACTGTAACGCCTTCAGGGAGGCAGGTTGGACCCATTCAGCCACAGCCTGAACCTTGGCAGGGTCCATGCAGAATTCATTAGGAGTGAGGATTTGACTCAAAAATGGTATCTCCTGCACCCCAAACACACATTTTTCGGATTTAGCAAAGAGTTTGTTTTCCCGAAGGGCCTGGAGCACCTTCCTGACATGCTCAATGTGGGAGGATCTGTCCTTAGAAAACACAAGTATGTCATCAAGGTACACTACAAGAAGTACCCCCAAGGTAGTTTCTTAAAATCTAATTTATGAAATTCTGGAAGACCGCGGGAGCATTACACAACCCAAAGGGCATGACGAGGTATTCGAAATGACCTTCGGGCATCTTAAACGCAGTCTTCCACTCATCCCCTTCTCTGATTCAGATAAGGTTATAAGCCCCCCAAAGATCAAACTTAGAGAACTATTGGGCCCCCTGAACCTGATTAAAGAGATCAGGAATCAGAGGAAGGGGATACTGGTTCCTTACAGTGACCTTATTCAAGTTTCGGTAATCGATGCACGGCCTAAGACCACCATCCTTCTTTACTACGAAGAAGAAGCCAGCACCTACCGGAGAAGTAGAGGGGCGAATGTAACCCTTGGCCAGGCTTTCTTGGATATATTCTCTCATGGCCTCACGTTCGGGACAAGAGAGATTAAAAATCCTACCCTTAGGGAGCTTAGCTCCTGGTAGCAAATCGATTTCGCAATCGTATTCTCTATGAGAAAGTTAACACTTCGGAAGCCTTTTTAGAAAAAACATTAGCGAAGTCCTGAATAAACTCAGGTAGAGTGTTTACCTCCTCAGGGAGAGAAATAAAATTAACAGAAAAACAGGATGTCATGCATTCATTACCCCATTTGGTAAAATCCCCAGTATTCCAGTTAAACGTGGGATTATGCATCTGCAACCAGGGAAGGCCTAGAACCAAATCGGATGATAATCCCTGCATCACCAGTACAGAGCACTGCTCCAAATGAATGGAGCCAACAATGAGTTCAAAAACAGGGGTATGCTGCGTAAAATAACCATTAGCAAGTGGAGTGGAGTGGAGTCGATACCCACTACCGGGACAGGTTTAAGTAAATCAAACAATGGCATAGCTAGAGACATAGCAAATTCCACAGACATAATATTAGCAGAAGACCCTGAATCCACGAAGGCACTGCCGGTGGCAGACCTACCCTCAAAAGAGACCTGAAAGGGAAGCAAGATCTTATTAGGTTGTATATTTACGGGAAATACCTGTGAGCCCAAGTGACCTCCCCGATGGTCACATAGGCGCGAAAGTTTTCCGGCTGCTTATTCTTACACCTTGGACAGTTGTTCACTTGATGCTTGTCATCCCCACAGTAGAAGCAGAGACCATTCTTCCTGCAGAGCTCTATACATTGTTGGGGAGACACGGAGGCCCCGAAATGCATTGGTTCATCCGAGATTCCTGTGGAAGAACGAAGCAACGGAACCTCAGGAGGCATCATGGGGGAGCCAGAGGAGAAGGCACAAAAACGTTCAAGTCGTCGTTCCCTGAGACGTCGGTCAAGACGTACCGCTAAAGCCATAACCTTATCTAGAGAGTCAGAAGAGGGATAGCTAACTAATAGGTCTTTCAGGGCGTTCGACAGAGCCAATCTAAACTGGCACCTCAAGGCAGGGTCATTCCACCGAGAAGCTACGCACCACTTCCTAAAGTCAGAACAGTACTCCTCAACGGGTCTCTTACCCTGACGTAAGGTCACCAGCTGACTCTCGGCAAAGGCAGTCTTGTCAGTCTCGTCATAGATGAGCCCGAGAGCAGAAAAAAAAAGGTCAACAGAGGAAAGTTCAGGGGCGTCAGGAGCCAAGGAGAAGGCCCATTCTTGGGGGCCGTCCTGGAGCCGGGACATAATTATACCCACTCGCTGGCTCTCAGAACCTGAGGAGTGGGGTCTAATCGGAAATAGAGCCTACAACTCTCTCAAAAGGAGAAAAAAGTCTTCCGGTCCCCTGAGAACCGGTCAGGCAACTTGAGGTGCGGTTCAAGAGGTGAGGTGGAGGGCACTACCTGGTTAGCATCACGCTGGTTGCACCTCTGAGCCAGGGCTTGGACCTGTAGGGAGAGACCCTGCTTTTGCTGAGCCAGAATCTCAAGGGGGTCCATAGTTGTGTAGGAACCAGGGTAGAAAAGGTATATAGGCCTGTGATTATGTAATGTTGGGGTAGGGAGACAGACAGGTGAGCTCTAATCTACCCGCCACTCAGTCCCTGCGTACTTGAACGGCCCGTCCTAGGCGACGGCGTACAACTGGGCGATGGTCCCTACGCTCAATAAGTGCATGACAGACAAACAGACAAGGGTACACAGAAGCTAAGGGAAATGGGGCATTTGCCCACGGCAACACCGTGAGCAACAAGAGTAGTGAACGAGCCGAGTCAAACCAGGAGTGTACGAGGTACCAAATGCAGAGCAGGAGAGGAGTCAGTAAAGCCAGGGTCAATTTGAAGCAGAGGTCAATAGTACTAGCAGGAACAGCAGAGCCAGAAAACCAGACAGAATCACAGGCAAAGGAAGAGCAGGAAATGAAGGTATAAATAGACCGAGGGCGGGAGCTAGCTCCCTCTGGCCAGGTTGTGATAGGTTCTCCCACTCCTCAGCCTACCAGCCTGAGTGGTAGCTGATCGAGTCACTATCAGACCTAGGAGCAGATGCAGACGGATTAACCACGGGCGTCGACACAGAAGCTGTGACTGGCAGATCCTTTACACTGACCTAACTAGTTATATGGAAGCCTTGCTAAAATAGCTTACACAGATGCATAAACATGTTTATGATTGCAGATCCTAACTTAATGGAAGGAGGGCATTGTCTACAGCCAGGGGACTGGGTGTGTTTAAAGAGACACATCCGTAATACACTTGAGTCTCACTTTGACGGTCCATACCAAGTCCAATTCAACTCCCACATCCATCAAGTTGGAAGGAAAGACAACTTGGATTCACGTCAGTCACTGCAATAAGGTCCTCAATAACGACGCTCAACCATGGGTCTCTTCAAGCTCCAGCTGACCATCTTCTTCATCATCTCTACCTATGGTCTAAAATGATGTGCTAAAAGAAGAGTTTGATAACAAGTTTATAAAACATCATCAAGTAATATCAGTATTGCCTAACTTGTCTAACTGTTGAATATGTATCCATTCCCATCTTTCTTCAAAAACTATGCCATATATAGCAATACCTGTATCTTCAGCTGTGTACAGTATGTAATATAGTAGAACCACTTGTTACCAGACATGCATACTGAAATCCAATGGAACGTTGAATGGCACATGCTGCCCTGCTTGAGGGGACTGATCAGAATGTAGTCGTTAATTGTGTATTCTACTACTACAAGACTGAGCAAGTTTATTTTCAAAAGAAGATAATTTTAATATTGCTTTAAGCTAAATGTGAACACAAATTGCGCTCATAGCTTCCTTAACAAAGATTTGTTCTAAACAGCTGTAAACTGTACGCATGTCTTTCTGAGAAGAATGGGTGTCTTGTTTTGGTGTGTAAAAGGCTCAAGGCATTTGGTAATTGACCCAATGACCTTTGTATTCTGATATTAGAAAACAGGGCTAGAGATGAATGTTAAACACAGGATTGGACGTTTCTGTATTGATACCATACGTGTAAGAAATGCATATGTGTAAATATGAGAGCAATGCCTACTCTTGTATTGACTTAAATAAAGATATCTCTTGCCACTTGGGGCAGAGACTCTATTTGAACACCAACACTGTGTGTCTATGTTATGGATTTGCTAGAAGAGTGATTCCCCAAAGGCTGCTGGAGCCTGCTGAGAGAGAGCGTGCATATAAATCCGCAACCTCAAATCCGCCACAATTTTGATAAACAGAGTCTAAGGCTACTCTATAGTATTTGCCAGAGCCCACCGCAAGGCGGGATGGTTTTTGCTGCATAGAACCCAGGTTGTTTTAGCAGAGTTCAATGTTGGATAAGAGGTGCAATGCAGGTAAACCTAAACAGGATAACCAGACAACCAGAGGTTAAAACAGAAAGTCCAAATCAATAAGCAAGCAGCTACGAGGTAAAGCATAGGTCAGAGCCAGCCGGGAGCAGATAATCCAAATCAGCCAACAAGGGGTTAACGAGAGACAAGCTGAGGTCAGTATTCCAAGAACTCCAAAAGTCAGAAGCTTGATCAACACACCTGAAGGTAAAAGAAAATCAAAAGCAAAGACTGAGTGAGAAGGACAGGTATAAATACTAAACCAAATCTGATAAGCAGAAAGATTGAGAAAAGAGATAGGCTCAAGGAAAAAAAACAGAACCGCCCAGAAGCCATAACAGTAGTCATGGAGATCATTAAAGGAATAGGCGTTTCCTAACAGTGTAAGGGTATGTTCACACGTAGTCAACAAAAACGTCTGAAAATCCAGAGCTGTTTTCAAGGGAAAACAGACCCTGCTTTTCAGACGTTTTTTTACCAACTCGCATTTTTCGCAGCGTTTTTCGCGCCATTTTCGCTGCGTTTTTTACGTCCGTTTTTGGAGCTGTTTTCATTGGAGTCTATGAGAAAACAGCTCCAAAAACGTCCAAAGAAGTGTCCTGCACTTCTTTTGACGAGGCTGTATTTTTACGCGTCGTCGTTTGACAGCTGTCAAACGACGACGCGTAAATAACAGGTCGTCTGCACAGTACGTCAGCCAACCCATTCAAATGAATGGGCAGATGTTTTCCAACGTATTGGAGCCGTATTTTCAGACGTAAAACGAGGCATAATATGCCTCGTATATGTCTGAAATTTGGCCGTGTGAACATACCCTAATTGTCTCTCCCGGCCGGCAAAAACTCTCACCCACAGAGTGTGTTTTACTCAATTTAGAACTCAGACAAAGGCAGGTTAAGTCTTAAGAAGTAAATTCTGCAGCGACATCCCTTACATCAATTACCGTATTTTTCGGACTATAGGACGCAGATTTTAGCAAGAATAAATCTTACTAAAAAGTCCCTGCATCTTATAGTCGGCAGTCAAGGGACCCAGCAGCGCCGGGCCCCCTGACCGCTTCCTTACTTAACCTCTTCCTGATCCACGATATGCCGGCACATCATGGAGCGGTGAGGGGAAGATGTGTGGAGCGACATCACGGACTGAGCCCGCTCCATACACTGCAGGTGTCAGCTTCTGACATGCTGCTCTAACGGCCAGGAACAGCGATGGCACCGTTCCTGGTCGTTTAACTAGTTAAATGCCGTGGTCACTAGCAACCACGGCATTTATAGTGGATTTCCCATGAAGGACATTTATGACATATCCAAAGGATATGTCATAAATCTCAGATAGATGCGGGCCCGAACCTCTGGGACCCGCATCTATCTCTAGAACGGGGACACGTTCTATCTTACCCGGCTCTGCGGTCTTCCGGCCACTTCACTTCCTGGTTACATGATCGAGTTACGCAAACAGCGTAACTCGCTGAGCTCCGCATGTTTCCATAACGACCATACAACTGAATAGAAGATACGGAAACAGTGTAGCATGCTACGCTGCTTCTGTAACTGCCATTCACTACTATGGGAGTTACAAAAACAGCATAGCTCAGTGAGTTACGCTGTTTCCGTAACTCATTCATGTATTGCAGTGTATTGTATCATTAGATCGCTGGTTCAAGTCCCCTAGGGGAACTAATAAAATGTGTCAAAAAAAAAAAAAAGTTAGATACATTTTCAGGAGTGTAAACATTTTTTAAAACTTAAAAAAAAAAAAAAAAGATACCTTTTCCCATTTTTCCCCAAGCACAATGTAAAAATAAAAAAAAAATGAAAAGAAAAAAAATAGGTATTGCGTACGTAAAAGTCTGAAACTATTACAATATGGTATTATTTGACTCACACCGTGAACGGTGTAAAAAAAATAAATGTAGAACCCTAGAATCGTTGTCTTTTGGTCACCATAGCGCTAAAAAGAATGAAAAAAAAATAATTTTATAAAAAAAAAAAAAATCGTATGTACCAAAAAAAAAAAAATGGTGCTAATAAAAACTACAGCTCGTCCCGCAAAAAATAAGCCCTCACACCGCTTAAATGATGAAAAAAATATAAAAAAGGTATGGCTTTCAGAATGTGGTGAAACTAAACAAATAATTTTTTTAACCAATAGTTTTTTCTTTGTAAAAGTAAAATATTACATTTTTTCCGATTTTGTGTTGTCTAAAACCTGGGTGTGTTTTATAGTCAGGTGTGTCTTCTAGTCCGAAAAATACAGTATTAATTCTCTTTACATCAATTATTGTATCTCTAGTTATACTATATATGACCAATTTGTGACCCTTTTCATCTCATTAATTATACTGAAATGCGACCGCCTTCTACAAGACCAGCTCCTGTTCATCTCCTATTTTGTGGAAAACCAACTGTTCTCATTGGTTGTATAATGTTCCATCCCTACCCACTTCAATGCAAATTAACGCAATTTCATATTCAATTGTATGGACATGAAATGAGAAATTAAAAAAAAACACATGTTGTTCAGTTCCAGTCAAATAAGACAGAAAATTAAATGTTCTAATCAAAAAAAATCACTGAAATTGTTCTCTCATTTCTACACTCGAGTCTTGTACAGTAGATGCATTATGTGTTACTTTTGACCATAATTCACATTGTACCAGATTTGAGGTTTCAAGAGCAGAGGGTGTACATTTGCACAGCTTCCCCTTGGTTACTAGCAAGTGACAAACAATGCCACTTGCTAATTAACGGTAACAACAGGAACACAACAGCACAGTGCAATACTTTAAAGATGTCATCCTGCGTAATCTGTAAGATGATTTGTGCTTCATCTGTATATCTTTGGTAGGAAGATAAAATATATTGTAGCTTTAGATCAACATATTTAAGTTCATCTGACCAAAATACTCCTATTTTTGTATTAAATTTAATGACCATCCAAATCTGAAATGGTTATATAAGAGCACACAATAATAATTGCTGTATCTGTTTTAGAGATATGACCCAATATCAATACATGGAAATTTAAAAAAGGTGTCCAACATTAAAGAAGAACTGCCATGAAAATGTTTATTTCTTTGCCCATTTTTAATTGGCATCTTGCACATGTAAATTATATTTATTTGCTTACCGAGAGTCTATTATACAAAATGCAGGCTCCAATCAGCTTCGTCGTGCGTTCACGTGATCTGTAAACTGACTCGCCGATTCACACTGCGTCTTATGTGTGGACCGGAAGCCAGTTTCTCTATGTCTATGTAAGTCTATGAGACTCACAATCCAGTCGACTGCTATGGATTCCGTCCAAAAAGCAGAAACCTTACGGAACGGAGACAAACGGAAACTTTACCATTGAAATCAATGGTAATGCAAACGGAAGCTATGGTTTCCGTTTGGTTCGCGTTCATGGAATCCCCTGACGGAAAGGTCTGACAGCAGCCATCAATGGAACCCCGATGCAGATGTGAACTAAGCCCTAATTCAGCATTTGGGGCCCCAATTTTAATCTTGCCCAAGCCCACACTTTGTCTAAAACCTGACCTGTATGTATATGAATTACATAAGCGCACACACGTACCTACCCGCACGTTATATTAAACTCAGCCATTACGTATAAACCCATATGTGCAAATTCAATATCCTAAGCGGGCTCAGCCCATTTAGTTAGGCTGTGCATTGTGAGAAGGGTGGAAGACAGTGTGCGGCGTGCACGGAACGCCGCGGAAAATCTCCCGGCTAATGCACAAATACAGTGCAAGAACCAAGCCAAGTACATAAATACAGCACCATAACCAAGCTCAGTACATATATACAACACCAGAACCATGCTCAGTACATAAATACAGCACCAGCACAAATACAGCTCAGTACAGAGATCATTTGCAAATTCAGTTTTTCAGTGTAGTTTTTCATACGGATGACCTATCCACAGGATAGGTCATCAATATGTGATCGGTGGGGGTCCGACACCCAGATCCCACACTGATTAGCTGTTCAGACTGCCTCTGGCACCGTAAGTTATGCAGTGGTCTGTGCCAGAAGCAGAAGTCAACATCAGAAGAGTTGCAGTACTGCAGCACGGCCGCTATACAGTAGTCGGAGTCTTCTGCTTCCGGCACTGACCACTGCATCATTTACGATGCCGGAGGCCATCGGAACAACTGTTGGACCCCTACCGATCATATACTGATGACCTCTCCTGTGGATAGGTCATCAGTATGAATAAGCTGGGAGTTGCTATTTTACAAAAAAGAATGCTGCCACCCATCATCTCGCTGCAGATCATACACTGATTATAGTACGTATCAGTCACAGGGAGAATAAACATTTATATATAGTGACATGGTAACAACTTCTCAGATTGGAGTCGTTCTCTTTCCCCTTTCTTCTCCATCCGGTCCAGACGTCCATAACAACGTCTCCTGGCCATGACCCCTTTCTGCAGAGTTTGCTGCTCATGTGTCTTTGGCACCTCACTTTTTCAACTTTTTCGCGCCTATAAACCAAGATAAAATTCTCATGGTGCCACACTCTATACTCCTGAATATAATAGCACCATACACTGTGCCCCTGAATATAATAGTACCATACACTGTGACCATGATTAAAATTGGGTCAAACACTGTAAAGTAAAGCACCACACACACAGTGCCCTCAACACTGCCCACTGAAAAAAAAACACATTACATGCTCACCTGTCCCTGTTATCGGACCATCCTTCAGCGACGCAGGTCTGGTCCAAGATCAGGTCTTGTCCAGCGGAATGACGCAGCCGGCGTTTTAATGTCATTGCGCATCATTGCTAAAGTGCCGAATGACGAGACAAGGAACTGATAGTTCCCGTGCTAGACTTTGCAGTTTTATCCATACCTATGTCAGTAGACTCCCAGACACATAGGTTTGCCATTACTTATCTTATTGGAAACCCTATCTCATTGTGACTTATTAGAAAACACTGGATGTGTGGTTTATATTTATTCCAATAAAAATCCATTTAAAAAATCTGTTGTCTTTCCCTCAGATGTATCACACAATGAAGGGAAATAATGTGCTATATTCCCTTCTGATAGACAGCAAAAAAGGAGAAATAGTAACAGATAATATAGAGGCTAACATGTTACTAATTTCATACGGTCTAGGTAATCATTGAACTGACTATCTAAGCCTAACTGAGCCCTATGCGTTTCATCACCATTTTTGTATGTATGCAGCAGTGAATCTCAGACATTGCAGTATTCTGAGAATAGGTGCTACATTGACAATGCAGGAGCACTTCTAGACAATATGCCAGCACATGATAAAGCCTGCAATTACTTTCATACGCAGGAAACAGTGTACTGTAAACATATTCCTGTGATTATGCCATACAGTGACAAGTCACCCATAGGCTGCCATCTTTAATGTATACGTTTTTTTTACTGGGCTTCGCAGGATAAAATAGCGTAGTCTAGTAGTTGTTTTTTTTTATAGTGGTATACTGATGGACTGTATTCCGGCCAGATGAAAGCAAAAAGGCAATCTTTTGGCCTCCATCTGACAATGGAGCCCTATGGACATACATGCTCAATGTAAATTAAAAACGTGATGGAAAAAGCCCCTCAGTGAAACTGTCATAGTGCAGAAATAAGCAATTTTATACCTTCCACGCAGTGTATAGATAAGCATTGACAGTCCATAAAGTCTGCTCTGTCATGTGCTTTCAGATATAGGCAGCAACAACATCCTGCTACCAATTACCAGTGCAATTGTGTCCGTTCTATGACTGACTGGTGTATTATGGCTCATTTTTTTGTTAGTACTGGCTGAACAATTGTTGAATCCAACTAAATCTATTTATAAAGGAGGTTAGACATATTGGTGGTAAGTTCAAGATAATTACATAGTTACCTAGTACAGTTGGAAAAAAAGACATATGTCCATCAATATTACCAAGGGATTTGAAAAAAAAAAAGTTAATAAATATAAAAACGACCCATATGGTATTAATCAATCTTCAAAAATTCCCTCCTGATCCCAAACGGCAATCCGACGCGATCAACATTCAAACAAGAATTCTATACATTGACATATGCGCTGATATCTTTTTGTTCTACAAAATTATCTAAGCCTTTTATAAAGCCATGTATTCTGCTATATTAATTCATAAAAATGTTTTTTTTTGTTTTTTTACTTTGTAAAGTAGAGCTGAAGTCTGAGTAGAGCCTAGGGAATAGACTTTCAGATTTAATGAAATTTGAGATCAAAGTATGAGTTAATTTTCCGTATCTTTATTTTTTACAATGATATGAAATATAGCTTACCCTTCAAGAAACTATAAGTTCTGATAAGCACATACTATGCTAATGTTCCATATTTCAGAAGCACCTGATCTACCTGCGCTTCAATCTTTTATGTTCTTGAACACCTTTTGTTTTTTCTTGTATAATGATGAATATATTTTTGTAGTAATGCAATGTTTAATTTTTGTATGTGTGAAAGCGTAAAAATATGAGCAGAAGTTTTACCCATTGGAGCAAAGCTTACAAATAACAGATGTGTTCACAGGATCAGGAATAAAATAAATCTGAGAAGAGGAAAGTTGTCCTATTTTGTTGAAGCTTAAAATTGAAAGTAGATTTTGAAGAGCTTTTCCTACATTTTAAGACTTCTATTAATCAGCATCTGTTTACTAAAAGAGCAAAGGAAGGATAAATAAAATGTTATCAAAATGAGAAAAGTACTTTGTTGTTCATTATGGTGCCACATTCCAAAAAAACATACACTGATTCTCTAAGTCACTTCGCTGCCTACTGCAATACTATATTCCTGGACATCCTGCACAGCAGCACGTACATATAGGTATATAACCCCCTACCGCATGCTTTAGTCAGGTGACACTAAGGGTTAATTCAACTTGAACCAACCCCATCATTGGACCTTAGCCCCTCCCCCTCACTGTGCCTTTTTTATTGTCCTACCTAGTCTTCATGGACAAGCGGCTGATACTCTCTTGAGGGATTATTTTGTTCCTTTCTAGAGTTGGATTTGGGTAACAGAAAGGTTCTTTCTTGCCCTTGTATTTATACAGGTGACTTCCTTTTAGACTCGGTTCAGTAATTGTACTTCCTCTACGCTGACAGACTTTACTCCGCTGTGTGATTTACAGCTCACTTGGAGGTAAAACAGTTTTTAACTCCTGGTTGTAATCTTTCTTCCCTTTTTCGGCCGCTGTGTTAATCGGTTGGGTGCCGTCACAGGTCCTGGTTTGTGCATGTGCCGTCAGCGGCGCAGCACCTGTAGCTTGCAGCAGCCGAGTGGGGACTACTAAGCAGTGAGAAGTTTACATCTATTCGTGTGCTTATCCATGTTAAAGCCTGTTGCTGTATCTTTGAATTGTGAGTACATAAAGATGGTGACTTTGATATTAGGATTGGGTGTTCATTGTAGACTTAATTGTCAGTCACAAACCCATACATATTGACTGCTTGCCATGGCCCTGTCATCATTCTACACTGCTTGTAGTGGTCTCGCAAGTGCAGTGTACGGTTTGAAAAACATGCAGACACATGGCAGTCATCTAAACTGGGGCCATTACATTTTTTATCAAAATAAGATGGTCTCGTACACCTGAAACCAGTTAAGCATTGCCCCCTAAATAATACCCTTGTGTTGGGGCTTCTAGGCGGCAAATACATGACAATTCTAGAGTCCTCCCCCCGTTTCCCTTCCTCTCCTAATTAGGAGGAATTTTATATATGTCGCTTCATCTGCTGAGAAAAAGGATTCCTTTAAAATCCTGTTTCCTGTGGAGTGAGCAAGTTTATTAAAGGAGTTCGCTCAAAGAATTATGAACAAGGGGTTTTGTATCCAGCAGTGTTGCCTCTAGTGCGCCAGAGAATTTTGCTGAAGCTGAAGGAAGCCATGAACTTAAAATAGAAGACACCTGAGCGGCAGCCTACTATAACCTACAGGTTTAAGTCCCTCGATCTTCTAGTTGAAGAACAGGAGGAAGGGGATTTTCCCCAAAAGTGGATACAGCTATATCCAAAACATGTAAACAGGTAGTGCCAGTCTATCAAATCTGATGGACCGTAAGGAAGACTGTGCCCTGAGAAGTTATATGGGCAGTGCACTCCAGCCTAGAGTCTCTATAGCCTTTGCGAGGTCGCAAAGACTTTAATATCTTGACTTATCTGTCTGCAGGATGACATTCAAGAAGAGGACCCGCTGCCATTGTTCAAATCCATATCTCTGGCTTCAGGGAGTTAGACTAACAGAAGTTAGGCAATGAGCCATAAGTAAAGACAAGCGATTTGTCTGAAATGCGTAGGCCCACTATCTGATGCATCCACCCCTTTATATTTGGACTTAATATATTTGGAATAAAGTTGGAATACTACTTCCTTTTAAACCCAGCACTGGATCAAATTTCACTTTTTCTGCGTTTATCTTCATCGTGTGCCGCCATGAGAATCTGTGCGCTGTCCAGGCCCGGACATAGGATCAGTGAGCTGGATGATTCCTCCCCCATTTATTTAACAGAAGTTAGACTCAGCAAGATTCATGACTTTTTTTTTATAGCTAGACACAAGGCAGTTGGCCAAAGTCATAGGTGGCGTGACGTCTAAGAACACTCTGTGCCTTAGAGTTCCATACAGGTGGGGTTTTTGGTCAATGCTTAATAAGCTAAAAGAGAACATTTGAGATAAGAAGGGTAAGTCCATACCAGTGTCTGCCCAGTCAAGATTGCGTAGTTTTGCGCAACTCAGGGCCATTGTCCTTCACAGCTCTGTCAGCCAGAGATAAATCTTCCCAGAGCAACTCACGTAGATGACTGACGGGAAGAGGAATATCATCCCCAGCAACACGAGGAAGTGTCTTAATTTCTCATGTCAAGACATACCCATGGGAGGCAGCTTAGTTTTTGTGCTTCATTCTCGATGGTGACATTTGGTTCAAGACCTATAGGCTACAAGTAGAATATGGCTACATTATAGTTTTTTAGTTGCCCCATAAGATAGGTTCACCTCCACCAGCCTGTTGCCGTTGCCTTTAAAGTAACTTGCAATGCTACAGGCATTGAGAGAATTTAGTCTGAAAAATGTAACAGAAGAAGTACCAAAATACCCAAACTGGATAGGAGGCTCAGAAACATTATCAATTTGAGGTACCGTAAAACCTTTAGTCAACAAGAATGGAGACTACACCATCGGTAAAATCACTTATAGACATGGGCGATTATATGGTTACTCTGGACCTTCAAGAAGCCTATCTGCATGTCCCGGTGGCCCAAAACCACAGAGAATTCCTAAGACTAGCCATCAGGCAGGGAGATCAAGGACCTGGCATTTCATGTTTTGTGTCCTACATTTCAGGATTTCCACAGCCCTCAGCATCCTCTCCAAACTTGTCCTAACAATGTCATCGTGCCATATCTAGACGATTGGCTGATCAAGGCAGGGTCAACCGTGCTCGTACAGAGATGCAAGTTCAGAGTAATAACCGTTCTATGCTCTCTAGAATGGAGTTAGGAACATCAAGAAATCCAAGCTGAATCCGAACAAGAGGTGCCAATCCCAGGGTTTTATAACAGACTGAGAATTTGACTGTCTACCTCCTGTACCAAAGGGCAAACTCTATGACTCCCAGATACAAGATTTGTTGGAACCCAGACCAATTACCATACGACAGATCATCTGAGTCTTTGGCCTAATGTTGGCTGTGACAGACAAGGTCCTGTGGGCCAAATGACATTTTCAGGTCAGAAGTCCTAGAGAGATGGGATAGTCAAAAGGACTACCTAAACCAAACCTTTCAAGTTATTTCATTGAACAAGGTACCACTTTTTCTAATGGATAGATTGTAAACATGGCAGAAGTATGATTCCTCACCGGTGGGTAGTTCTAACTACCGATGCATCAATCCAAGGATGGGATGTCTATGTTTCAGGAGAGATAAATATAAGTGTCTGGACTCCCATGGAGATTGCTTTGTCCTCCAACCCCAAGAAATCGCAGGTGGTTTTCAAAGAACTCCACTAATTTTATCTTCTGCTGTTGACCAGAGCTGTGAGAGTCCAGTTAGACAATGTCACCACAGTGAATAGCATGAACCGGTAGGGTGGTCCTTCTAAGAGTAATGGTGAGGGTTTTGACCTGGGCAGAGGAGATCTCAGAGGACCATATTTGAAGAGAACTCAACATGGCGACTTATCGTCTCAATTGATTTAAACAAATTCTAGGCGAGTGGTCCTTCACTCATCGCTGTTTTTCTAACTGGTAGAAAGACATGGCCCTTCAGAACTAGATAAGTGTTCCTCCCATGCGGTCACAAGAGTTCTGACAAAGGTATGGCTAGACCAAGCCTCCGTGATTTCTGACATACCATTGTGGCTGAGAAGTGACCAAGTACCCGCATCAGTCAGTATAGATTGGACTTCTCTGAAACAGAGGACTCTCCTTTTGACATACAGTTTTGTCTTCTGGGTTTTCCCACCCTTAAGGGATCGTGCGACATTCTCATATATATGTGCTGCTGTGCAGGACGTCCAGGAAAGCTAGAATTTACTTTCCTGTAGTACAAACAGCAGTACATAATTTCCCTCCCAATAAAGTTTTTTCTCTTTCATTTATCATGGTGTGGTCTTCAAAAATACACAGTAAGGGGAGGACTTAAGGTCCATTTATAGGGTTGCTGTAAATTGAATAAACCCTTTGTGTCACCTGTCCAAAGCTTGTGGTAGGGTAAGGTATATATTCCCTTATGTATGTGCTGCTGTTTGGACTACAGAAAAGAGGAATTGCGTAAGTAAATTCTAGCTATAACAGTAGCAGGGGCAATCAGCTGCTTCTTCACCAACATCTACTGTTGCAGAGGCAATCTAGAAAACAATGGCAGATATAGAATGCCAACTCGTATGAGGACTTCATGAATCATAAATCGGTTACAAAAAAAAGTTTATTCTGCCAAACAATTATACTCTTTTTTCATATCCTCTCAATCATTTATGGAGTACCACAAACTATTATATTTCCACATTTCTTCCAAAACTTCTTCCAAACTACTACATCTTATTTTGTTTTGCTCCATATTTTAACAATTAATAATTCAAACAAGAGGAGTGAGGGCCCTGATCACAAGAGCTTACAATGTATAAGGAAGTAGGGGGTGACAAAATGTAAAAAGTGTTTGCTTTGTACAGTGGTTTAGTCATCTTTTGTAAAAATAGTGTAGTAAACAAACTGCATGAGAAGTGAAGTGTGTGCGATACTGTTAAAGGAAGGGATGAGGTACTGAGGAATAATATAATAGGTAGGGGGTAAAGTAAATGAATCAGATTAGGGAATGTGATCGGCTGATCTAAAAATATGTGTTTTTAGAGCACACTTAAAACTGTGGATGTTGAGAATTAATTTGATTTTCCATGGTACCGCATTGCTGAGGACTGGTGCAGTATGAGAAAAATCGTGAAGATGAAAGTGGGAGGTTTAGATTATGGAGGATATGTCATTTAGAACAAAATAGTCTAAATTAGCTTAATTAAATTTGTCCGTCCAAAATCTTTAGCATATGGCTATTCCCCTTCTAGATGTTTTCCTTGCACTACTGTAATTCTGTTATGTTACCTCAGACCAAGGGTTCAATGTATCTTCACCTTTTGAATACTTTCAAACCTATTCCCTGGTTCTGAATTTACTTTCTTATTCAACCAGTGTACTGTTGGGTTGAAGTAGGGCATGTGATCAGACATGTTACTACTATTTTGAGGGGAGGGTGAATTTGGGGGGCACTGCACAGGGGAGTATGATGTATTTATTTATTTTTGCTCCATTAACCTGACAATGTCATGGAATGTTAGAGGCCCAAAACTGTAATCTGGTTCAGGGTTTCCTACCAGCAGTTATTTGCCTTATAAAAGCTAATTTTACAAAAGATTTTTTCTGCAATTTGGATGGATAAGACCTTTCACTTAATCTCCTCCTCTTTCTACAGAGGGGTTAGCGTATTAATAATGTAGTGTAGGGGTTAGTGTATTAATAATTTGTAAAAATTTAAATAAAAGTATATGACTTAAAGTGTAACTAAATGTTCAAACTCCTGACATGTCATAGTGACATGTCAGAAGTTTTGATTGGTGGGAGTCTGAGCACTGAGACCACCACTAATCGCTAAAACGAAGCTCCAGAAGAGCTTGTGTGAGCGCTGAGCCGCTTCATCTGTTTGGCTTTTTACGGCATTCAATGTATTGGAGCCCGTACTCTGCTACATCAGCTTTACAGAAAAGGCCAAACAGAAACTAAGCGGCGGAGCCCTCACACGAGCTCTTCTGCTGCTTAATTTTAGTGATTGGTGATATAGCATGTCAGAAGTTTTTTTAACATTTAGTTACCCTTTAAAGCTGAAGTTATGTTTTCATACATGAGTATAAATGGGTGCATCCGTATTCTGGCAGCCATTTACATCCCTTCCCATTTTTCCTTTAGAATCCTGAAAGATCTTTGTTCTTATGTTATGGATAATTTGGACTGTCCCTCGCTAATTGTTGGAGACTTTCATAATACATCAATTGAAAGGACAGATTGTTTATATAAAAAAAAAGCCTGCTCCTGTTAAAAATGCAGTTTTTTTTAAGGAATGGTTAGAGGTGATATGGTGGGTAGATACAGCATCTGGAGAGCAAAATAACCCGAAGGTATAGGTAATTCCTGTCACTCTAAAACAACTAGATTGCTGTCTCGCATAGATTTAGCTCTTATGAATAACTTTTTGTTGTCTCATTTGCAAGACATTTCCTATGAACGAACAGGTCTATCTGACCATTGCCCTCTGTTGGTTATCTTTAAAAGTTGCAGAAAGAGAAAGAGGATTTGGTTAAATAAAACAAGAATATCATTCTGAACCCTCAGGGGAAACTAAAAGAAGTTGGAGACATGCATGAGGACATTGTAAATGCTCCTTGAAGCAAAGGGCAAAAGTGAAAGCATCGGAGTATGCGAACAAGAACTTTTTTAAAAAGGTAGATCTAGTTATTGGCTTCCCCGATTCGTAACTCCATTAAACAGATGACTATCTCCTCTATTAGAAATAAAAATGGGTGGATAGTAAATAATTCTAATGATATCGCTAAGGTATTTGCTTCCTATTTTTTCTCATCTGTATTTATCTCAAACTAAGTAGGACTTAAAATATTCAGCTATATCTAGAGAATATTAGACTCCCTACTGTTGACGCTCCTCAAAGACAGGAGTTGGATGCTCAAGTGATGGTGAAGGAATTTCTAGCTGCAAAAAACACACACACACACACACTCCTCCTGATGCCCACAGCCATGGAACTGTGAGCGCTGGTCCCCCATCTCCTTCTCAGGAGACGCCAGAGCTTACTTCCGCTTCTGCCGGCCGAGTCCCAAATGGTGCGTGCACGCGCACCTGAAATTAGTACTAAATTAGCACATGAGTACCCTGGACTATAAGAAGGGCCCAGCCCCTTCCTGCAATGCCTGAGCGTTGTTGTCGTTACCCTAGTCTGTCTATGCAAATGGTCTCCTAAGTGTTTTCCAGTTCCCAGTATTTCCCGTTCCTGCTACCTGTATCCCGTGCTATCCTGGTCAAGTGCCGTGTCAAGCTGAAGTCGTGTGGTTCTGTATACCACGCCTGTCCTGCTACATCACACCTCGCGCCTGCCTGCTGCCTAGTCCCAGCCGAGTCGGTCTTGCTACTGTCTGAGCTACCACAGGTACACTATAGACTGTGACCGGTGTCCTGTTGGCCAGCTACCATACCGTCAAGGCGGTACGGGCCAGTGGGTCCACGTACCCAACCTGACACACCTGCTAACAAAGCACCCGTAACAGATGGGATTCTATTTGAATTGTATGTTCAATGAAAAAGTTTGCTTCTTGGAACTATGCTTGATACTTTGATGCTGCACGGAAAGTGAGGTTTCTTCCAACGTCAATGGAGGAAACTGACGCATATTTAAAAAAAAAAAGTTAAAAAGATGCCCTGGACCCAGAAGCATATGGACCACTATCACTTTTAAGTGCAGATGTAAAGCTTTTAGCTGAAGTGTTAGCAAATACATTAAAGACATGTATGTGAAAAGTGATACATACTGACCAAACTGGTTTGAAAATCAAAAACATATAAAGTAAGAAGTTTATTTTTAAATGTACTGTACAGAAAATAGTCTTAGCAAAACAACTTTTGATACTGTAGAGCAGTGGTTCCCAACCAGGGTGCCGCGGCACCCTTGGGTGGCGCGAGAGACGTCCAGGGGTGCTGCGGCACTCAGCTCATCCACTGCAAAAAAAATTATTAAAAATGTTTTATTTTTTTACTACAAGCTCCGCAGCGTAACAGACATCACGCGCGGACGTCTATTAAGAGTACCGCCCACCGCTTCCCAATAGAAGCCTGATGGAGGGAGAGGAGCCATTAACGCTGGGCAGGGTATTTTTTTTTCTTTACTTTGTTAGCAGTTGTGTGAGAAATGGAGCCAGAATACCTCTCTGTAATGTCCTCTGATATCCCATAATAACATCCTGGACATGCTGGTAGTTGTAGTCCTCTCCTCTTATACCTCCTCTCTGTAATGTCCTCTGATATCCCATAATAAGGCTGGGTTCACACAACCTATTTTCAGACGTAAACGAGGAGTTTTAAGCCTCGATTTACGTCTGAAAATACGGCTCCAATACGTCGGCAAACATCTGACCATTCATTTGAATGGGTTTGCCAACGACCTGTCGTTTACGCGTCGCTGTCAAACGACGACGCATAAAAAAGACGGCTCGTCAAAAGAAGTGCAGGACACTTGAGACGTAATTTGAGCCATTTTTCATTGATTCCAATGAAGAATAGCTCCAAATTACGGCCGTAATTGACGCCTCGCAAAACGCGAGTACATGCAATTACGTCTGAAATTACGGAGCTGTTTTCTCCTGAAAACAGCTCCGTAATTTCAGCCGTAAATGCAGTTATTGTGTGCACATACCCTAACAGTCTGAACATGCTGGTAGTTGAAGTCCTCTCCTCTTAGGGTATGTTCACACGAGGGCGTCCATTACGGCTGAAATTACGGGGATGTTTCAGCCTGAAAACATCCCCGTAATTTCAGCCGTACCGGCATGTGCAGGCGCTTGAACGCCGCGTCAATTACGGGCGTAATTAGCGCTGCTATTCATTGGAGTCAATGAATAACGGCTCTAATTACGGCCAAAGAAGTGACAGGTCACTTCTTTGACGCGGGCGTCTATTTACGCGCCGTCTTTTGACAGCGGCGCGTAAATATACGCCTCGTGTGAACAGACAAACGTCTGCCCATTGCTTTCAATGGGCAGATGTTTGTCAGCGCTATTGAGGCGCTATTTTCGGGCGTAATTCGGGGGAAAAAACGCCCGAATTACATCCGTAAATAGGCCGTGTGAACATACCCTTATACCTCCTCCCTGTAATGTCCTCTGATATCCCATAATAACAGCCTGGACATGCTGGTAGTTGTAGTCCTCTCCTCTTATACCTCCTTTCTGTAATGTCCATTGATATCACATAATAGCCTGGACATGCTGGGAGTTGTTGTTCTTATACCTCCTTATTTATTCCTTCCCCAGGAGTAAGCACACTTTCTCTCTGTGATGGTCACTTTACTAGAGGGGCAGGTGGTAATTTTATCGGGGGGGGGGGGGGGAACGACGACTGAGGCTGATGGTGGCTTTACTGGAGTGGGCTGATAGTCATTTTACTGGGGGGACGGAGGCTGATGGTGACTTTACGGGGGGGGGGCTGAGGGTCACTTTATTGTGGGCACTGAGGCTGATGGTCACTTTACTGGGGGGGGGGCTGAGGTCATTACTGTGAGTGGGGGGCTGATGGTCATTACTGTGAGTGGGGGGCTGATGGTCATTACTGTGAGTGGGGGGCTGATGGTCATTACTGTGAGTGGGGGGCTGATGGTCATTACTGTGAGTGGGGGGCTGGTGGTCATTACTGTGAGTGGGGGGATGATGGTCATTACTGTGAGTGGGGGGCTGATGGTCATTACTGTGAGTGGGGGGCTGATGTTCATTAGTGTGAGTGGGGGGGCGGATGGTCATTACTGTAAGTGATTTCCGCCTCTGACCTCCCATTGAAATTAATAAGAGGCAGAAAATACCTGCGGCGCTCGTTTGGTGCTTTTTTTGTCTGCGGTTTTTGCATTCGCTTCAACGGCTTAAAAAAAATGTGGGCAAAAAACACAAAAAAATAAGTCAAACAACGCTGTCAATTCAAAATCTGCTCAAAATTCCTAAATTAATTTGGAGGCAGATTTTTAGTTTCTGCCTTAAAAAAAACATTGTGTGAACATATAGTTATGTACGATGCTAGCAGTCCCTGCCTCTCCGTGGAACTACTGTCCCGTACTGAAAACATGATTACAGTACGGGACAGTTGTCCTGCAGCGAGGCAGGGACTCCTAGCATCGTACATAACTATGATGCTAGGAGCCTGGCTCCCCGCACTTTGTTCGGTCCGGGACTTGCGGCCGAAATACGTTCCGTCCATTACGGACGTAACATGGTCGCGTGAACCCAGCCTAAGAGTGTAGTGCTTGTTTGTAGCCATTTTTTTGTCGTTTTGTGAACAATTTTTGGTAGGGGTGCCCTGAGAATTTTTATTTTTTTTCCTGTGGTGCCTCGAGCCTGAAAAGGTTGGGAAACTCTGCTGTAGAGTGAAGATTTTTTGGCAGGTCATGAATAGTTTCGGAATTGCAGAAGTTTTTCTAGGGTGGATAAAATTATTTTACATTATTGTAAGCAATTGTCACGTTTGAGTAGAGATCATCCCAATATTGAAGTCAGTCTCATTAATCTGGACCGGTAAAGGATTTCATTGTATACGGAATACATGATTCTGCATCTGGTAAATCTAAATTTGGTGAGGCATGTCTTCGTCATTTATGAACAGATCAGTGGTTTCTCAGGTCTTAGGATCAATTGGGAGAAATCCTGCTTGTATCCAAATGGGATGTAGAGAGCGGATTGAAGATATTGGTCTAACAGATGTTGATAGCTTGTAGATCAGCTGTCCCCTACAGTTGACACTCCTGTCACTGGCCAGCAGTCTAACACCGTCGATTTCTGCAATTAACCACTTAAATGCGGTGTTCTATAGTGATTGTCGCATTTAAGGGGTTTGTAGCAGATCGGTACCCCCCCCATGACGCAAACTCGTCGGGTGCCGATGGTTGGCATGGCAACCGGAGGCCTCACAATGGCCTCCGGGTCTGTCATGTACAAAAACCTTTAAGAACCCGCCTCTGGCAGGTCTTGCTGTCAGTGTCACACTGACAGCTGTAATACATTACACTATGTAAGTAGTGTAATGTATTAGTATAGAGAGCAGTGTTGAGAGCAGTGCTGCAGTTCTTCAAGTCCCCTAGTGGGACAAGACAAAAAAAAAAAGTAAAAAGAAAGAAAGTTAGAAGTTTAAAAAAACCTGCCTTTTTTTCCCGATAACTCCTAATAATTTAGCCGTTCAAAAAAAAAAACCAAAAAAAAACAAAACACATATTTGGTATAAAACTTATTTTTCCCGCACAGTGAACACCGCAAAAAAAAAAAATTAAAACCATGCCAAAAAGCGCTATTTTTTGGTCACCACTATAGAAACAGAGTAAAAAGTGATCAAAAAGTTGCATGTACCCCAAAATAGTACCAATAAAAACTACAATCCGTCCCGCAAATAGAGGCCTTACACAGCTTTTTTGACTGGAGAGTAAAAAAAAAAAGTTATTGCTCTCATAATATGGTGACAAAAAACAAATTATTTTTGTTTTAATAAGTGATTTTACTGGGCAACAGAAAAGAAAAAAAAACAAAACTATATTACATACGGTATCGCCGTAATCCTATTGAACCTAAGAATAAAGTAAAAAAATTTAATTTATAGCCCACGATGGATGACCACTTTAAAAAAAAAAAACACCACAATAAAAATCATTGTCAGAATTGCTGGTTTTTGGTCACCTCACTTGCATAAAAGCTTGAATAAAAAAAGAAAAAAAAAAAGATCAAAAAGTCATATGTACCCCAAAGTTGTATCAATGAAAACTACAGATTGTCCCCCAACAAATAAGCCCTGACACAGCTCCGGTGAGGAAAATAATTAAAAAGTTCCAGCCCTGAGAATATAGCAACAAAAAAAACGTGTGTTCCTAAAGCGGATAAGATTGGGCACCATTTATCAGTGTGACACCCACCACACATTTGCAAATTATTTACGCCATCATTATACCCAAATATACTCCGCACAGCTTACATATGCAACCACATTATAACTTATAAATGCAACATTTTAGTGGAAAAATAATTTTGATGTTCATTTTCACAGCCCAATTCTAATATATTCTGTGAAAGAACTGTGGTGTCTAAATGCCCACTTTAACCCTAGACAGATTCCTTAAGGGGTGTAGTATCCCAAATGGGGTCACTTCTGGGGGGCTTCCACTGTTTTGGTGCATCAGGGGCTTTGCAAATGCAACATGACACCCGAACACCATTCCAGTTCAATTTGAGCTCCAAAAGCCAAATAGCGCATCAGCCCTGTCATGTGTCCAAACAGCAGCTTATTACCACATTTCGGGTATTGCCGTGCCCAGAAGAGTTTGCTTTACAAACGTTCCAGTGCTTTTTATCCTTTATCTATTGTGAAAATGGAAAAATCTGAGTTAAAACGACATTTTATTAGAAAATAAATTTTCATTTCCACAGCCTAATTCAAATAAATTCAGCAAAATACTGGATAAATTCCTTAAGGGGTGTAGTATCCCAAATGGGGTCACCTTTCGGGGGTTTCCACTGTTTTGGTCCAACAGGAGCTTTGCAAATGCGACATGGCACCGGAAAAAAACATTCCAGCAAAACTTGAGCTCCAAAAGCCAAATGGTGCTCCTTCCCTTCTGAGCCCTGCCATGTGTCCAAATAGCAGTTGATTACCACCTATGGAGTATTGCAGTAATTGCTTTTCAAGTTTTGGGGTGCTTTTTCTCCTTTATGCCTTGAAAAAATTTATAATTTCTATGTTTCATTGGAAAAAAAAAACATTTTGATTTTCATTTTTATTGCCTAATTTCATTAAATTCAGCAAAAAAACCTGTGGGGTCAAAATGCTCAGTATACCCCTTAATAAATTGAACAACCTAAACAAACCTCACACCAAACCAATGGCGTATACAAGGGTCCCTTAATATAGCAGACAACCTAAAAGCGAACCAAAGAAAAGGGACATGACCCTCAAAGATATAGTATACCAATAATATACAAGAGTACAAAAATCTTTATTAAATATAGTACACAGTCACATAATACAGGATAAAAAGGGAACCATACACGGAAGAGTTTATACAGCAGGGTCAGATAGAACAGACCATGAACACACAGAGTCAACCATCCAAAAATGGCTAAAGCACACGCTAAAAAAACCCACAGGAGGGAAGATAAACATGGGCACAGGATAGCCTAGACCCCACATATAATCAAAATGCTGCCTAACTCGTAAACAATGATGAATAACTAGACTAGAAGAGCCCTAACAATAAATAAAGGCACTAATGGTCAAGGGACTCAATCTAACCCTAGCTAATGTTAATATATAAGAAAAAGAGGCCAGCACATACCCTGGGACATGATGGAAAGCGGTGCAGAAGTACCAAGGTGGACGGATGAGTGAACGCCTCGACGCGCGTTTCACCCTGTAGACCGTCTTCGTCAGGAGGCTACATGCATTAAAATTCTAGGGGTTTATATAGTAGTAGAACAGGGTTTAAACTCACCTGGGACGGATGCAAATCGGCGCTTGACACGCCCGTCGGGTGACACACACATCACATGACGCGCCACGCGTCAGATGACCTGGCGCCGCCTGATGACGGAATCACCATGACACCGCCAGACGCTAAGTGCCACTCACGGATGTGGGTCCCACGGCGCATTCGCGTACAAGCGTCTGTGCATGCATCGCAGGAAAGGCAACCAAAATAACTCGAACAAAGAGAGGGATATGAAAACACAGAAGCGGGAACTACTAATTATGCAAGAGTACTAAGGATGACCGGACAGATACTCTAAAGATAGAAATATATACATATATATATATATACACACAGCAGCTCATATATTACATATATCGATATACCAACAGAATAAAATAAAAATAAATATAAACTGAAAAAAGGTGACCAAGAAATAAATAAAAACATAAAAAAATATTAAATATAAAAATAAAGGAAATATATATATATAGAAATAAAAAATAAAAACATATAAATAAAGTGCACAATAATGTAAACCCAGCAAAACATGTAATAATAATGCAGACAAATAATGGATAGTGATAATAAATAAAGTGTATAATATACAAATAGTGAATAAATATGTGCTAATAAGAATATATATAAAAAAATATATATAGATAATAATGAATATGTACATTACAGTGCATGAAAAATATAAATATAGTGAAAAGAAAAAAAGGGGGCAATAGACAATTACAAAGCCATGTGGTGTACAGCAGAATTAAACAGAGTAAACATACAGTACACAAGAAATATATAATATAATATAAAAAATGTGTTATAAATATCAAAATACATGGGACCACCAAAATAGGATATAGTAATCATACATAATAAAGTATAACAAAAATAAAGAAAATACAATATATATATATATATATATATATATATATATATTATTCCAAAAATTAAGTAGAATAATAAATAAAATAAATACATTTGGCACAGTATTATACAATATAGTTCATAAACCAAAAAATTGATATACAATGAAAAATAGGGAAAGTGCACTACAGTACATTGGTTACAGATGAACAGGGTATATATATGTCAGACATATTATAAAATACAAAATATATAGATGATAAATAGATAATAGAAAAAATATTAAAAATATTAAATAAAGAACAAAATATATATATATAGAAAATAGTAATAGAAAGAAAAGATATATATATAAAAATGTAAATAAAAAAAAAATAATAATAATAAATGGTAATAAATAATAAAAATAAATATAGATGAAAATAAAAATAAAATAAATTAACAGTAAAAAATAAAAAATAAATAGATAATACATGAACATGAAAATGAAAAAAAGGAAACTTAAATTATAAGAATCTTTTTGTATCCTCCGATCCTAGACTTGAATTTTAGCCGTAAATAATCTTCTCCAAATCAGGGAAAGACATAGGTAAGTAGACTCACTTACTAATATACACACTGCAGAATAATAAAAAATGAATTAAAAACCAAGAAGGAAACACTAGAAAAAATAATAAAATTCACGCATAGTTGAAATTTACAAAAAGGGCCTGAAACTAGTGGCCTCAATTAGACCAAATGGTGCCACAGTATTAAGTAACGTGATCCATTTAATTTCCTTTCTTAGTAATGCCAACCGTACATCACCACCTCGACACCCCAGGGAAACTCTATCAATTCCACGTACCTGAAAACCCCTAGGGTTACAAGAATGAACCTCACGAAAGTGTCGAGCGATAGGTTGGAGTTTCTCCAAGTCCAATGCATTAGAAGCGGACTTGATTTTGTTGACATGTTCCAATACCCGTACTTTCAAGGGCCTGCTGGTCATGCCAACATAGATGAGATCACAGAGGCAAGTGGCAAAATATACCACAGCTACTGTATTGCATGTGATATTATACACAATTTTATAGTCTTTACCTCTATCTGAACTATAGAAATCAAAAACACGTGGAATATATTTGCACGCAGAGCAATTACCACAATTGAATGAACCCCAAGGAGAACCCCTACTACCGAACGGATTAGGAGGGATACTGGGGATGTAATGGTTAGATGTCAAGAGATCCCTCAAGTTCTTAGATCGCCTCCATGTAATGGAGGGATAACTAGGAAGAATCCCTGCCAAATCACGATCAGTAAGAAGGACCCTCCAGTGCTTTTGTAGAATATCGCGAATCTCAGTCCAAAGTGGATTGAAAGTAGTGATAAATCTCACATTTTGGTCAATGTTATTCTTTTTGGGCCTACTCACCAGAAGTCCATCGCGAGTAGAGTGTTTAGCTCTAAGGTAACCCCTTTGGATATCCCTCTGACTATAACCTCGATTTTTGAACCACATTGTCATATCAGATGCTTGGCACTCAAAACTGCTGTCACTGGAGCAGATACGCCTTGCCCTCAGAAACTGGCCCACGGGTATAGCCTTCTTAACCTTAGGATAGTGTGCGGAGGAGGCATGAAGGAGAGAATTGGTAGAAGTTTTTTTCCGAAAAATATCGGTTGAAATAAAACCCCTATCATCCTTCATGATACAGATATCCAAAAACTCAACGCAGGTCTTGCTATATTTCCACGTGAGTTTAATGTTAAGGTCATTAGTATTAAGAGAAGCAAGGAAAGATTCTAAAAGCGACGCGGAGCCCTGCCAGATGAAAAGAATATCGTCTATATACCTTGACCACAGGAGTACCGAATCATGACCCGGAGCCTGCTGGACAATATCCCTTTCCCACAGCCCCAGGAAAAGTTTGGCATATGAGGGCGCACACGTCGCCCCCCATTGCCGTGCCCTGGAGCTGTAGGAAGAGGCAGTCCTTTCTTTGAGGGTCATGTCCCTTTTCTTTGGTTCGCTTTTAGGTTGTCTACCCCTTGATAAATGCCTTGAGGGTGTAGTTTGGCAAATGGTGTCTTTTTGGGGGGGTCTTTCCACTATTTTGGCACCCCAAGACCTCTTCAAACCTGAAATGGAGCCTAAAATATATTCTAATAAAAAGGAGGCCCCAAAATCCACGAGGTGCTCCTTTGCTTCTGAGGCCGGTGCTTCAGTTTAGTAGCACAGTAGGTCCACATGCGGGACATTTCTAAAAACTGCAGAATTTGGGCAATAAATACAAGGTTGTGTTTCTCTGGTAAAACCTTCTGTGTTACAGGAAAAAAAATGGATTTTCAAAAAAAAAACAACGAAATTTGTAAATTTCACCTCCACTTTGCTCTAATTCCTGTGAAACTAAAGGGTTAAGAAGCTTTCTAAATGCGGTTTTGAATACTTTGAGGGGTACAGTTTTTTTAAATGGGATGACTTATGGGGGGTTTCTAATATATAAGACCCTCAAAGCCACTTCAGAACTGAACTGGTCCCTCAAAAATTAAGGTTTTGGAAATTTTCATGAAAATGTGAGAAATCGTTGCTAAACTTATAAGCCTTGTAACGCCCTAGAAAAATAAAAAGATGTTCAAATGATACCAACATTAAGTAGACATATGGGAAATGTTAATTAGAAACTATTTTGTGTGGTATTAGGCCAGGTAGGTTCCAACGTAGCGTAAACGTTGCAGAATTTGCGCTTATCCAAACGTAGCAGAATTGCTGCGTAACAAATCCACATTCGTATTTTTCGTACTGCAGCATGTCAATTCCTGCTGCGGAAAATGGACTGAACGGCTGAAATGCACCATTTTCTGCAGTAAAAAAGTGCAGGAAATGGTGCGTTTTCCGCACCGGAATGTCTCTTGCTTTCAACGGAATTGCAGCAGAAATTTTCTGCAGCAATTCCGTTACGTGTGGGAAAATTCAGTGTGGAAATTCTGCAGTATTTACAATAGCAGCAAAGTTAATGAGATTTAGAAAATCTCATACCTACATTGCGGAAAAAAAAAACAGCGCAAATGTTAATAAATTGACTGAATTCAATGGGGGTGCAAAACACGCAACAGAAAGTAGAGTTTTCCTCTAAAGTAATGTAATGTAATAAATAATAAAAATAAACAAAATTGGAGTCGCTGCATCAGTAAAAGTCTGAAATATGACAATATACACCTTTTTAACTCGAACGGTCAACGGCGTAAAAAAAATTAAAGCTGCAAAAATCACTATATTTTGTCACATTGGCGCTCAAAAAAATTAAAATGTAATAACAAGTGATCAAAAAGTTGTATGTATCAAAAAAAATAAATAAATCTACAGTTCGTCCTGCAAAAAAGAACCCCTTACACCACTCAGTCAACTAAAAAGAAAAAAAAAAAGGTTATGGCTCTCGGAATGTGGTGAAACAAAACATTATACCGTAAATGCACAAGTTGTCACCGAGATAGCTTAAAAGGGAACTCCCATCTCGATGATCGTATTTAAACTATGCTCTTACATTTTCTTTTTTTTCTGCAACATTTTCCATTGTTCTCTTGTATCCCCTTCTCTCTGTATATAAATTTGTTTCCAGTGGTTACGGCCACCGCCATGGTCCTATAGAGGTGGCCATGCTTGTGAATATGCCAGGTCATTTGGAGAGTGCATTTGTTGTGCATGCCCATTAACCGCTGGCCCAGTCACCTAACCCCTCTGCAATAAAAAAAAAAGAATGGGATGGCAACCACAGAAGCCTGGGATCGTCCTTTTCAGCTGTCAAGACTACTGAAGGTGCTGAGAGAAGAGACAGAGGCAAACATAAGTGGCTAAAGAGACGAGGGCTCATACATTCTAAAGCAGACCGCTGAAACTTAGTCGGCACAAAAGGATTTTTTGGCGCTGATCTTAAAGTTGATATACTGGCCAGATGCTTCACAGCAGTACCTTCCAGTGTCTTTCTTCTACACTCTACTACCAAACTTTGGTATTTGCCCTAGTCTCCACCCTCAATTCCTTGCTGGAGGTGATCAGGTTCCCGTCCTTGTACCATTTACGGTTCCTGTATCATTTTATTACATTGATTTTGCCCAATGTGCTGTATTCCTGATGCTGCATGTTTTACTATACATTGCAGCTTCGGGAGCGCGCAAGCGGTGCTGTGATGTCTACCACAGCACCACTTGCTGGTTACCTGAAGGAAGGGCTTAGTACCATCCACTAAAGCACTTTTGCCGGGGGGACAAGAAACAGGCCAATACTGCCAAATAGTGGAGACATGAAAGTTAGCAAAGGAGTATAGAGGGGTGTAACCAGGGCCGGCCTTAGGTTGGATGAAGCCCTGTGTGGGACGCTCTATTGCTGCCCTCCACAAACAAAAAATAAACCACATATAAAGACACGCACATACTGGAACATATAGGGTATGTTCACACGGCCTATTTACGGACGTAATTCGGGCGTTTTTGCCCCGAATTACGTCCGAAAATAGCGCCTCAATAGCGCTGACAAACATCTGCCCATTGAAAGCAATGGGCAGATGTTTGTCTGTTCACACGAGGCGTATATTTACGCGCCGCTGTCAAATGACGGCGCGTAAATAGACGCCCGCGTCAAAGAAGTGACCTGTCACTTCTTTGGCCGTAATTGGAGCCGTTATTCATTGACTCCAATGAATAGCAGCGCTAATTACGGCCGTAATGGACGCGGCGTTCAAGCGCCTGCACATGCCGGTACGGCTGAAATTACGGGGATGTTTTCAGGCTGAAACATCCCCGTAATTTCAGCCGTAACGGACGCCCTCGTGTGAACATACCCATATACTTCACATACATAAAGGCAGATATTTAGGCAAATATATATACACTGTAAAACTGAACCTTCTAGTCAGTCTTATAGCAAAACAATCAGGCAGAAACTGGCAGATATACATGTGTAGTTGTTCAGAGTTTATTATGCACAGTCACAAACAGCAATTTAAACAGGCTTGCTTTAGCAGGAAATGTAGAAAATAAAAGGTCCTTAGTTTCAGGATAACATACAACTCAAGTTCAGTGCTTCTCACCAAACTTTGTAGGTTCAGTCCAAACGTGCTTGTTCTTTGCACCCTGGTAAATTCAGATTCGCACTCCCAGTCTGGTCTTTCTGCAACACCACACACTCCACACTGCTCTCTGGCAGTCGTCTTTATTAGTCTCTCTGGACACACCTGGACTCCAGGTATGGAGTATGGAGTGACCTTCTTACATATTCAGTCACCCATAAAACCAGGACCCAAACTCCAGTTACTTACATTACTGAGACAAGAAGCGTCAATGACACATCTGCCATCAACTACTTTACCCAATGATTGTTTACAACACACATTCTGGAATATGCATACATAAAGGTAAATATACAGACAAATATACACACACACACGCACACCGGCACATACATGCATATACATAAATGGCACATATATAAGCACAAAGACACATACAGACCTATATATACCTATACAGGCACATATATACACAGTACAAGAAATGTAGTAGATTTCACATGCAGTCCTATGTAACACCGCAGATAACACACAGTGATAACTCTCTGAGTACAGATAATGTAGTAGATGTTACCTGTAGTCCTATGTAACACCACAGATAACACACAGTCATAACTCTCTGGTGACAGATAATGTTATAGTGTTACTTGCAGTCCTATGTAACACCACAGGTAACACGCAGTTATAACTCTCTGAGTACAGATAATGTAGTAGATGTTACATAGTTACATAGTTACATAGTTACATAGTTAGTACGGCTGAAAAAAGACACATGTCCATCAAGTTCAACCAAGGGAAGGGAAAAGGGAAGGAAAAATTTCTACACATAGGAGCTAATATTTTTTTGTTCTAGGAAATTATCTAACCCTTTTTTAAAGCCATCTACTGTCCCTGCTGTGACCAGCTCCTGTGGTAGGCTATTCCATAGATTCACAGTTCTCACGGTAAAGAAGCCTTGTCGCCTCTGCAGCTTGAACCTTTTTTTCTCCAGACGGAGGGAGTGCCCCCTTGTTTTTTGAGGGGGTTTTACAAGGAACAGGATTTCACCATATTTTTTGTATGTACCATTAATATATTTATATAAGTTAATCATGTCCCCCCTTAGTCGTCTTTTTTCAAGGCTAAATAGGTTTAATTCTTTCAATCTTTCCTCATAACTTAAATTCTCCATGCCCCTAATTAGCTTTGTTGCTCTTCTTTGTATTTTTTCCAACTCCAGGGCATCCTTTCTATGAACTGGAGCCCAGAACTGAACTGCATATTCTAGATGAGGCCTCACTAATGCTTTGTAAAGTGGTAATATTACATCCCTGTCCTGCGAGTCCATGCCTCTTTTAATACACGACAATATCCTGCTGGCCTTTGAAGCAGCTGATTGACATTGCATGCTGTTATTGAGTTTATGATTTACAAGTACACCCAGATCCTTCTCAACAAGTGAATCCGCTAGTGTAGCTCCCCCTAGGACATATGATGCATGCAGGTTGTTGGTACCCAGATGCATAACTTTACATTTAGCTACATTAAACTTCATCTGCCAAGTGGACGCCCAAACACTTAGTTTGTTTAAATCTGCCTGCAATTCATGAACATCTTCCATAGACTGAACTATATTACATAGCTTGGTGTCATCTGCAAAAATAGAAATAGTGCTATTAATCCCATCTTCTATATCATTAATAAATAAGTTGAATAATAGTGGTCCCAGCACTGAACCCTGGGGTACACCACTTATTACCGGGGACCATTCAGAGTAGGAATCATTGACCACAACTCTCTGGATACGGTCCTTGAGCTAATTCTCAATCCAATTACAAACTATATTTTCTAAACCTATAGTCCTTAATTTACCCATTAGGCGTCTATGGGGGACAGTGTCAAATGCCTTTGCAAAGTCCAAAAACACTAAATCCACAGCGGCCCCTCTGTCTAGACTTCTGCTCACCTCTTCATAAAAACAGATTAGGTTAGTTTGACAACTTCTGTCCTTAGTAAAACCGTGCTGGCTGTCACTTATAATGCTATTTATTGTCACACAATCCTGTATATAGTCCCTCAATAGCCCCTCAAACATTTTCCCCACGATGGATGTTAAGCTTACTGGTCTATAATTACCTGGGGAAGACCTAGAGCCCTTTTTGAAAATAGGCACCACATTTGCGCTGCGCCAGTCCCTTGGCACTATACCAGTCACTAGAGATTCTCTGAATATTATGAAAAGGGGGACAGAAATAACTGAACTAAGCTCCTTAAGGACTCTAGGGTGTAACCCATCTGGTCCCGGGGCCTTGTGCACATTTATTTTATTTAATTTAGCTTGGACCATATCTACATTCATCCAATTCAGTATATCAACTGATATATTAACAGCACTGGCAGCGGCTACATCAGCTGCTCTTTCTTCTGTTGTATATACAGAGCTAAAGAACCCATTTAGTAACTCTGCCTTCTCTTGATCCCCTGTGATCAACTCCCCATTACCATTATCTAGGGGTCCTACATGTTCAGACCTTGGCTTTTTAGCATTTATATACTTGAAGAATTTTTTGGGATTTGTTTTACTATCCTTGGCCACCTGCCTTTCATTTTGTATTTTTGCTAATTTTATTAAATTTTTACAGATTTTATTAAGCTCTTTATATTTTACAAAGGCTACAGCTGTACCCTCAGATTTGAATTTTTTAAATGCCCGTTTTTTGTCGTGTATTGCCCCTTTCACAGAAGGTGTAAGCCATGTGGGGTTTAATTTGAGTCTTTTATACTTGTTACCTATAGGAATAAATTTTGCACTATAATAACTCAAAGTAGATGTGAAAATCTCCCATTTATCATTTGTTCCATTATTTGACATTAGTTCTTCCCAGTCCATATCCTGAATTGCAGCCCTCATCCTGGGGAAATTGGCTTTCTTAAAATTAAATGTTTTTGCCCTCCCAGCCTGCGTTTGTTTTTTACAGTATAGGTAAAATGTAACTATATTATGATCACTGTTACCTAGGTTTTCACGAACATTGACATTCCCAACAAGATCTGCATTATTAGAAATGACCAGATCCAACAGAGCTTCACCTCTAGTCGGGTCTTCCACAAACTGGCCCATAAAATTTTCCTGCAACAGGTTGAGGAAATGTCTCCCCTTTGCAGTTGAAGCTGAACCATGACACCAATTAATATCCCGGAAATTAAAATCTCCCATTATCACTACAGTACCCGCCTGTGCAGCCCGCTCCATCTGTTTATATAGCTGAACTTCCATCTCCTCAGTTATATTGGGGGGTCTATAGATTACACCAAAAGTAATTTTTTCAGTGTTTACCTCCCTTTCTAGTTCCACCCACAAGGTTTCAACCTCCTCACAGTATTCACCCACTATTGTCTCTTTTACACTCGCCTTCATATCACTTCTCACATACAGACATACACCACCACCTTTCCTATTTGTCCTGTCTTTCCGAAAAAGTGTAAAACCCTGTAGATTTACAGCCCAGTCATGTGAAGAGTCCAGCCATGTTTCAGCAACACCAACTATATCTATATTTTCTTCCAGTATCAAGGCCTCCAGCTCCCCCATTTTGCTTGCTAGACTTCTGGCATTTGTGAACATACACTTTAACTTGCCTGTCAGTTTTTCACTTTTATTATCAGAAATGTGATTTGACATTAATCGGGCCTTTTTATTTACACTGATGTTTTGTAACGAAAGGATCTCCTTATCTTGTTGTCTAGTCCTCTCCCCACATTCTGTTTCTCCCCCACCAATATAGTCTGACCCCTCTCTAACCTGGCTACCCCTTTTTTTTCTACATTGACCTCCCTCCTCAGCCCTAGTTTAAATACTCCGCCACCCCAGCTAGAATTCTCTCCACCAGCACAGCGGACCCCCTTCCATTTAGGTGCAAATCATCTGCAGAATACAGTTTGTACCCCAATGAAAAGTCAGCCCAGTGCTCTAGGAACCCAAATCCTTCTCCTCTACACCAAGACTTCAGCCATGCATTTAACTCACTGAGCTCCCGCTGTCTTTCCTGTGATGCGCATGGCACAGGCAGTATTCCTGAGAATACTACTTTGGAGGTCCTTCCCTTCAGCTTGTAGCCTAGTTCTTTAAAATTATTCTTAAGGCTCCTCCACCTACCATTTATTCTGTCGTCGGTACCGACATGGACCACGACAGCTGGATCATCACCAGCCCCTCCCAGCAATTTGTCCACCCGTTCCACCACATGCCGAACCCTGGCACCAGGGAGACAGCAAACCATTCGGTTGAGGTGGTCTTGGCGACAAATTATTCTATCCGTCTTCCTGATTATAGAATCCCCTACGACTATCAATTGTCTTGGCTTACCTGCATTACCATCCCGCCGACTACTATGTTACCTGCAGTATATAGTATATAGGGACAGCATAGTATATAAGGGGCAGCATAGTATATAGGGGCAGCATAGTATATAAGGGGCAGCATAGTATATAGCGGGCAGCATAGTATATATGGGGCAGCACAGATATCTTAATGTTATCTGTTCTACTTTAATATTGAACACACACAGGTACAAAGAGACATGCAGACACATACACACACACATATATTGAAACATATACACATACAAACACAGGGACACATACCATCTCTCCTTGATGACAGGATCACAGGTTTCTTGCAGGATGGGCTGTGGGTGGAGCTTCCTCCTCTGCTCTTGCTCCTCGGCTCCTGTTTACTCCGTGTGTGTAACTAAGAGCAGAGGACAGAGCAGAGGCAGAGCCCAGTGGTGCCCCCTACATGTTGGGAGGTTGTCGTGCACTGTGCACTCGCACAGGTCGCACACCCTTAAGGCCGGCCCTGGGTGTAACTTGCTTATTTCTAATAAAAAAAATCAGATTTGGGTGATAAAAAATTGAAGAGCAGAGATGGGAATAGCCCTTTAATAAATATTTGAGGATGCATCCAGTCAGGGTAAGGCAATATGATTAAGCGACTTGCCAAATGACAATATAGCATGACTATCATTGTATTAATAGAAGCTATATTCCAGTAAAGTGATACATAAAGATGGTGCAAAGTCTGATTCACAAAACTGATCCACCTCCATTCCAATAGTGCATAAACTCACTAAACACCTGCATTAGGCATAGAGAGATGTTTGCTTTCCTTACTGGCTATCCTGTATGTAAACATTTGCCATTTTAAAACCTGAATTTACCAATACTGGTAAAAAAGAAGCATATGTCTGCTACTAACACATTGATAAAAACAGATGCTGACTATAGTAGGTGCTTAACAGAAGTTAGCAAAAGCCTTTGAAAATCTGCTTTTAGCTTTAAAGCTTCTAAATGGAAGTAGAGTACAGAATTTTCAGTTTTCAACTTTCCCTTATATGGGATCTTGCAAAGTACAGTATAACACATCTGTTTGCTAGTAAGGTTCTCCTGGAGCCTCTAAAAGCAATGTGTAATAATAATAAACAATGTCATGATAATCCTATGCTCTGTTCACATTAGCGACATGAGTCATTTCCCTTATTATTGATATGATGGATCCATGTGTGTCACAAAACAACGCTCAGTTCGTACTTACCTGGGCAGACGGTTTCAAAGATGGGACAGGAGCTTCCTGTAGTAGATGGAATGTGGGGATACATGCCGGAGCTCCCTCTAGTGGCTGGAATGCAAAATACAATCTGGATCTCCCTCTAGTGGCTAGTACATGGCATTACCTCAATTCTGGTAAACTTCCCCCTGACGTCACATGACGCCCAACTATAGGACAGACATATAAGCCTCTCTCTGAGCCCCAACAGGTGAGTATCAGGTAATTTCTACCTAGCTCCAGCGTTGTTCTATACCTGATCTGACGTCCTGTGTTACGACTCTGCTTGTATCTCTGTGACCTCTGCTTCTCTGCCTGTGATCCTGACCAGACTATTGTATCCTGATCCAGAGCTGCATCGGTAGTAAACATCTGCATGGCTCAAGGCTGCTTCTTTTAAGGGACACGATCTGCAGATTCCCCGCAGTGAAGTCCAAACAGCCTTGTGGCAGCCTTGTGGCAGTGAAAACCGGGGGGGGGGGTGTCTCTTAGTATCGATACCTACTAGAAGCTGGCGAAAAAATAATTTCATTCTCCCTGCCAGGTTCGTGACAGTTTGTAATGGATCCTAACAAATAGTAACTGATCCTATTGAGTTAGAATTGGTTCATCAGGTTTCCAGTTTGTTTTACAGATTAACCCTTTCAGGACCAAGGGTAATCGATGACTCAATGACCAGCCCCATTTTTTCAAATCTGACATGTGTCATTTTATGTGGTAATAACTCTGGAATGCTTTTGCCTATCCAAGCGATTCAGGGATTGTTTTCGCGTGACATATTGTACTTTATGTTAGTGGAAAAATGCATAGCTTATTTGTTAAAAACACCAAAATGTAAAGAAAAATTTGCAAAAATTATGATTTTTCTAAATTTAAATGTAATCTACTTGTAAAACAGATAGTAATAACACACAAAATTGTTGCTAATTAACATCCCCCATATGTCTACTTTATATTTGCATTGTTTTTTGAACATTATTTTATTTTTCTAGGACGTTACAAGGCTTAGAACTTTAGAAGCAATTTCTCACATTTTCAAGAAAATTTCAAAAGGCTATTTTGTCAAGGGCCAGTTCAGTTCTGAAGTGGCTTTGAGGGCCTTATGTACTAGATAGACCACATAAATCCACCCATTTTAAAAACTGCACCCCTCAAAGTATTCAAAACAGCATTTAGAAAGTTTATTAACCCTTTAGGCATTTCACAGGAATTAAAGCAAAAGTAAAGGTGAAATGTACAAATTTCATATTTTTTTTGCCGAAATTCATTTGTAATACATTTTTTTCTGTAACACAGAAGGTTTTACCAGAGAAACGCAACTCAATATTTATTGCCCAGATTCTGCAGTTTTTAGAAATATCCCACATGTGGCTCTAGTGTGCTAATGGACTGAGGCCCCGGCCTCGGAAGCAAAGGAGCACCTAGAGGATTTTGGGGTCTCCTTTTTTTAGAATATATTTTAGGCACCATGTCAGGTTTGAAGAGGTCTCGTGAAGCCAAAACAGTGGAATCTCCCCAAAAGTGGTTTTGGAAACTACACACCTCAAGGAATTTATCTAGGGGTATAGTTAGCATCTTGACTCGGCAGGTATTTTGCTATATATATTGGAATATGTCTGTGAAAATGAAAATCTACTTTTTTTCTGAAAAAATATAAAAAAATGTATTTTTTACAAGGAATAAAGAATAAAATGCACCCCAAAACTTGTAAATCTATTTCTCACAATTAAGGCAATACCCCATATGTGGTAATAAACTGCTGTTTGGACCCACGGCAGAGCTCAGAAGGGAGAGAGTGCAATTTGGCTTTTGGAGCGCAGATTTTGCTTGATAATACACCACGTTCCAAATTATTATACAAATTTTATTTTTCGCTGACTTTCCTAAATAGTCGATGCAAATGACAGTCAGTATAATCTTCAAGCCATCAACCTTTGGAGTACAATGCAAATTTTATTGAACAAATCTCCTAATGATAACAGATTTTTTTTTAGAAGTAAAAAACTCAAAAAGCACTTTTTCAAATTATTATGCACAACAGAGATCAAAACATTTTAAAGGTTGTAAAGAGAACTAAAATGGTAATTTGTTGAATTTTCAGCATCAGGAGGTCATATTTACAGAAATCAAAAGCTCTTTCAATGAAAAAAAAACTTAACAGTCCAAGTTACATGTTAACACAGGACCCCTTCTTTGATATCACCTTCACAATTCTTGCATCCATTGAATTTGTGAGTATTTGGATAGTTTCTGCTTGAATATCTTTGCAGGATGTCAGAATAGCCTCCCAGAGCTTCTGTTTTGATGTGAACTGCCTCCCACCCTCATAGATATTTTGTTTGAGGATGCTCCATAGGTTCTCAATAGGGTTGAGGTCAGGGGACCATGGGGGCCACACCATGAGTTTCTCTCCTTTTATGCCCATAGCAGCCAATGACACAGAGGTATTCTTTGCAGCATGAGATGGTGCATTGTCATGCATGAAGATAATTTTGCTACGGAAAGCACGGTTCTTCTTTTTGTACCACGGAAGAAAGTGGTCAGTCATAAACTCTACGTAATTTGCAGAGGTCATTTTTACACCGTCAGGGACCCTAAAGGGGCCTACCAGGTCTTTCCCCATGATTCCTGCCCAAAACATGACTCCGCCACCTCCTTGCTGACGTCGCAGCCTTGTTGGGACATGGTGGCCATTTACCAACCATCCACTACTCCATCCATCTGGACCATCCAGGGTTGCACGGCACTCATCAGTAAACAACACGGTTTGAAAATTAGTCTTCATGTATTTCTGAGCCCACTGCAACCGTTTCTGCTTGTTAGCATTGTTTAGGGGTGGCCGAATAATAGCTTTATGCACTCTTGCAAACCTCTGGAGGACCCTACACCTTGAGGTTTGCGGGACTCCAGAGGCACCAGCGGCTTCAAATACCTGTTTGCTGCTTTGCAATGGCATTTTAGCAGCTGCTCTCCTAATCCTATTAATTTGTCTGGCAGAAACCTTCCTTATTATGCCTTTATCTGAACAAACCTGTCTGTGCTCTGAATCAACCACAAATATTTTCACAGTATGATGATCACGCTTACGTTTTCTTGAAATATCCAATGTTTTCATACCTTGTCCAAGGTATTGTACTATTTCACGCTTTTAGGCAGCAGAGAGATCCTTTTTCTTTCCCATATTGCTTGAAACCTGTGGCCTGCTTAATAATGTGGAATGTCCTTCTTAGGCTGGGTTCACACGAGCACATTAACGTCCGTAATGGACGGACGTATTTCGGCCGGAAGTCCCGGACCGAACTCAGTGCAGGGAGCCGGGCTCCTAGCATCGTAGTTATGTACGACGCTAGGAGTCCCTGCCTCTCTGCAGGACAACTGTCCCGTACTGTAATCATGTTTTCAGTACGGGACAGTAGTTCCACTGAGAGGCAGGGACTCCTAGCGTCGTACATAACTACGATGCTAGGAGCCCGGCTCCCTGCACTGAGTTCGGTCCGGGACTACCGGCCGAAATAAGTCCGTCCATTACGGACGTTGATGTGCTCGTATGAACCCAGCCTTAAGTAGTTCTCCTTTGATTGGGCACACCTGGAAAACTAATTATGACTGGTGTCTGAGATTGATTACAATGATCCAAAGAGCCCTAAGGCTGGGTTCACACTACCTATTTTCAGGCATAAACGAGGCGTATTATGCCTCGATTTCCACCTGAAAATACGGCTCCAATACGTCGGCAAACATCTGCCCATTCATTTGAATGGGTTTGCCGACGTACTGTGCCGACGACCTGTAATTTACTCGTCGTCGTATGACAGCTGTCAAACGATGACACATAAAATGACTGCCTCGTCAAAGAAGTGCAGGACACTTCTTTGAAACGTAATTTGAGCCGTTTTTCATTGAAGTCAATGAAGAACAGCTCAAGATTACGGGCGTCAAAGACGTCTTGCAAAATGCGAGGAAGAGCTTTTACGTCTGAAACGACGCAGCTGTTTTCTCCTGAAAACAGTCTGTCTTTTCAGACATAAAAGCCAGTTGTCGTGTGCACATACCCTAAGACACAATACCATCCATGAGTTTCATTGAAAAACTAATAATTAAATGTTTATGACACTTAAATCCAATGTGCATGATAATTTGGAACACGGTGTAGTTCTGTTTGGGGTTTTGCTGGTATTTCAGTTTATAATGTGGTGGCATATCTAAGCTGGGCAGAGTACATGAGGGCATAATAAGAGGTTATAATAAAGGGGTAAATAAATAATTCATAGATGTGTGGCCGTTGTCGCACTGATAAATGGTGCCCAATCTTATCCGCTTTAGGACACTGCACAATTTCTGTCGCTATATTCTGAGCGCCAGAACTTTTTTTCCACCGGAGCCGTGCGAGGGCCTATTTGTTACGTTACAATCTGTAGTTTTCATTGGTACCATTTTGGCAAGCAAAGTGACAAAAAAAACATACATTTTGACAATGTTTTTTGTCCTTTTCTTTACAGTAATCACTGTGCGCTATAAATGACATTTTACTTTATTCTGCAGGTCGGTACGATTACGGCGATACCATATGTATATAGTTTTTTTTATGTTTTGTGGCGTTTGCGCAATAAAATCCCTTGTCTATAAAAATATTTATTTTTTGTGTCACCATATTCTGAGAGCCATAATTTTTTTATTTTTCAGTCAAAAAAGCTGTGTTAGGGCTTGTTTTTTGCGGGACGGGTTGTAGTTTGTATTGGTAGTATTTTGGGGTACATGCAAATTTTTTATCACTTTTTATTCTATATTTTGGGAGGGGTGATGACCAAAAAAATAGTAATGCTAGTATTGTTTTTTAATTATTTTTTGCGGTGTTCACCGTGTGGGAGAAATAATATTATAGTTTTATAGTTGGGGTCGTTACGAACACGGTGATACCAAATATGTGTACTTTTGTAACATTTTTTTTTTTTTTATAATAAAAGTCTTATTATAGGAAAATAAGCATTTTTTGTTTTTACACTTTTCTAAAACATTTTTATTACTTTTTTTTCTTTTACTTTTTTTAATTGAAGACCTGCAGCACTGATAGCTGCTATAATACATTACACTACCTAGGAAGCTTGTGAGGACCAGCTGGGTGATTCGGGTGCCGCTGTTCTTTGTCCTGACACTGTCCAGCGACAGAAGATAGTGCACATCGGCGCACACAATGTTGTGATTTTTGACGTTGTCAGGACACAATACAGTGGTGGCCGGAGCTAAAGAAAAGCCACTGGAGAGTAAGTAGCAACAGTTTGAAGTTTAATGAAGTTTTACTGTGTAAAAGCAGTCCACACCTGTGTGACATTTCGGTGTATACAGGACCTATATCAAACACTGATCGCCGTGTAGAAACGAGAGGAGCTGAGTGGCAGTCATGTGACCTCAGTCGCAAACAATAGCGCCACAAATTTGGATTTCCTCTCCTTTCTACACCGCAGTCAGTGTTTGATAGAAGCCTCACACAAGTGTGGACTGTCTATACATAATAAAACGTAATTACTCAAATAAAAAGTTATGTGCATAGTTATAATTTACGTTCATAATAAGACAGAACCTAATGGCCTGAAATAATAAACTAAATAATAAACCACAAAGAAAAGTAAGGAAAAGTGGTGTGATGGATATATAAAACATAACCTCTAATAATACAAATACTAATTCTTATAAAGAAAGACTGTCCCTAATAAAGAGGGGGAAAGTGCTTACTTTAGTGGGGCAAACTTCTAGTGTAATCGTATAAAATGGTGGCCGTTGCTAAGGGTAATTATTCTGAAAATTTATTGTCGTGTGACCGTGAGTATTGTTGTCCCTGCATCACTTTGGTAATTGTCTGCAATATACCCTTGTATTAAGGGGGTATTCCCATCTTATGTTACCCGGGTGTCTTTAGGTTTTGAGAAAGATGCTGCCCATGACCTGTTATATCTGCAGGGGTAAAGGTCCCATTAGGACAGTAAGTGACTGTGTGACACAATTATTATGACCAATACATGTACCGTGGCAGGAGACGTTTGGATTATTGGCAACAAGTTGGTTTAACCCCTTCCCGACATTTGACGTACATGTACGTCATGGAAAGCACTGACTTCCCGCAAAATGCCGTACATGTACGTCAAATGTTTGGCACCGGCTCAGAAGCGGAGTCGGTGCCATCATCACCGGATCTCAGCTGTATCTTACAGCTGACATCCGACTGTAACGGCGGGGACCGAAATTAGCTTAGATCCCCGCCATTAACCCCTTAAGTGCAGCGCTCAAACGTGATCGCTGCACTTAAGGTGTTTGCAGCTCATCGGAGCCCCAGCAATGAAATTGCCGGGGTTCCGGTGGCTGCAATGGCAACCGGAGGCCTAATACTGGCCTCCCGGTCTGCCTAGCACTGAAGCCGGTCAAGATCCGCCCGGCGGCGGAGCCTGATCGGCTTCCGTAGCTGCCGGCAAGATGGCGCCGGGTCAGGAGCTGATCCGGCGTCATCAGCGGTGGAAGTCAGCTGTACTGTACAGCTGACATCCACCTGTAACGGCAGGAACCGGAGCGAGCTCCGATCCCTGCCATTAACCCCTTCGATGCAGCAATCGAAAGCGATTGCTGCATCGTAGCGGTTACTAGCAGATCGCCAGCCCTGACAGGCAATCGGGACTGGCGACTGCTGTTATGGCAACAGGAGACACAATGGTCTCCTGCTCTGCCATTACGGAAGCCGATTTAGGCCCCGCCGGGAGGCGAAGCCTAATCGGCTTGCTGTCAGTGAATGACTGACAGATCTAATACATTGCACTACATAGGTAGTGCAATGTATTAGAAAAAAAAAAATCTGACCGTTGGACCTTCAAGTCCCCTAGTGGGACTTGAAGAAAAGTGTAAAAAAAGTATAAAAAAGTGTAAAAAAAAGTGCAAAAAATAAAAGTTTGAAAACAATAAAAGTTTCAAGTAATCAAATAAAACACAATCCCCCTTTTACTCTTATCAAGTCCTTTATTATTGAAAAATAATAATAAACCATATGTATTTGGTATCGCCACGACCGTAACGACCTGAGGTATCAAAATATTGTATTATTTATTGCACGCGGTGAACAGCGTACAAAACCCGTAAAAAACGTTACCAGAGTTTCTGTTTTTTAGTCACTTTGCCCTACAAATATTAGAATAAAAAGTGATCAAAAAGTCGCACGTATCCAAAAATGGTACCTATAAAAACTATAGCTCGTCCCGCAAAAAACAAGCCCTCATACAGCTCCGTCTACAAAAAAGTTAAAACGTTATGGTTCTCACAACTTGGCGACAGAAAAAAAATACATTCTTTTTACAAAAGTAATTTTATTGTGAAAAAAGTTGTAAAACATAAAAAAATGCTATAAATTAGGTATCGCCAGAATCGTACTGACCCGCAGAATAAAGTTAACATGTAGTTTATAATGCATGGTGAACGCTGTATAAAAGAACCGAAAAAAGCTGTGCCAGAATTGCATTTTTTTGTTTACCTGGCATCCCAAAAAATAGGATAAAAGGTGATCAAAAAGTCACATGTACCCCAAAATGGTACCAATAATAACTACAGCTCATCCCGCAACAAACCAGCCCTCATACCGCTACGTCTATGAAAAATAAAATTAGTTATGGCTCCAATAAGTCAGGAAATATAAAAATATGCAGTTGTGCCCGAGGGGAACATTTCTTCAGTTTGAAGAGGCGATTTATCAAGGACCTAAAATTAGGGAACCAGGAAAGGGAGAGCCCAAACATATCTGCTGGAAGCGACGGTGCCCGTATTATACCAGGACAACACTTTCCCAGCAAAATTCCTCAAACTACAAAGGTGCGGAGTGTGGATCAAAAGGGGGATAAGAAAGGACGCCATATATCAGTGCGACACCGGCCTGTGCAGAAAGGATTGCTTCACAGCGTAACACACATCTATGGATTTATTTATTTTTTTCATACCACCTGACTATCCTCCTTATATACTCCGCCCCGCTTACATGTACCCCCACATTATAAAACACCAGCAATAGTCAAACAAATTTAGTACCAAGCAAAATCCGCTCTCCAAAAGCCAAATGGTGCTCCCTCGGCTCTGAACCCTACAGCGTGTCCAAACAGCAGTTTCCTTCAACATATATGGCATCGTCATACCCGGGAGAACCCTTTTAACAATTTTTGGGGTGTGTGTCTCCAGTGTCATAAGCTTGGCATGACATATTTGCCACTGAATGGCATATCTAGGGAAAAATATAAATTTTTAATTTGCACCATCCGCAGTGCATTAATTTATGGAAAAGACCTGTGGGGTGAAAATGCTCACTACACCTCTTAATAAATGCCTTGAGGGGTGCAGTGTCCATAATGGGGTCACTTCTCAGGGGTTTCTTTTTATTATTTCACATCTGAGCCTCTGCAGTTGTGAACCAATACTTTGTAAATCGCCAAATTAGGCCTCCACTCCGCATGCTTTACAAATTTTGGGTTCTTTTTTTCTTTTATTTGTTGAGAAAATGAAAAAATTTGCGCTAAAGCTACGTCTTATTGAAGAAAAAGGACTGTTTTTATTTTCACTGCCTAATTCTAATAAATTCTATGAAACATCTGTGGGGTCAAAATGCTTACTACACCCCTAGATGAATTCCTCAAGAGGTGTAGTTTCCTAAATGGAGTCCCTTTTTGGGCGTTTTCACTGTTTTGTCCCCTCAGGGGTTTTGTAAATGCGACATGGCCTCCGCAAACCATTCCTGCTAAATGTGATCTCAAAAAGCCAAATAGTGCTCTTTCCCTTCTAAGCCCTGCCGTGTGTCCAAACAGCCGTTTATTACCACATGTGGGGTATTGTTTTACTCGGGAGAAATTGCTTTACAAATTTTGTGGTGCTTTTTCTCCTTCAGTCCTTGTGGAAATGAGAATAAATTAGCTAAACCTACATTTTCTTTGAAAAAATTTAGATTATCATTTTCACAGCCTACTTCCAATAATTTATGCAAAAAACCTGTGGCGTCAAAACGCTCACTATACCCCTAGATAATTTCCTCAATGGGTGTAGTTTCCGAAATGGGGTCACTTGTGGGCAGTTTCCACTGTTTTGTCCCCTCAGGGGCTTTGTAAATGTGACCTGGCCTCTCAAACCATTCCTGCTAAATTTGAGCTCCAAAAGCCAAACGGCGCTCTTTCCCTTCTAAGCCCTGCCGTGTGTCCAAATATCCGTTTATTACCACATGTGGGGTATTGTTTTACTCTGGAGAAATTGCTTTACAAATTTTGCGGTGCTTTTTCTCCTTTAGTCCTTGTGGAAATGAGAAAAAAAATCGCTAAACCTACATTTTCTTTGAAGAAATGTTGATTTTAATTTTCACGGCCTACTTCCAATAATTTCTGTAAAAAACCTGTGCGGTCAAAATGCTCACTACACCCCTAGATAATTTCCTTGAGGTGTCTAGTTTCCCAGATGGGGTCACTTTTGGGGGATTTTCACTGTTTTGGCACCGCAAGAGCCCTTCAAACCTGACATGGTGCCTAAAATATATTCTAACAAAAATAAGGCCCCAAAATCCACTAGGTGCTCCTTTGCTTCTGAGGCCGGTGCTTCATTCCAGTAGCACGCTACGGCTACATGTGGGATATTTCCTAAAACTTCAGAAACTGGGCAACAAATATTGAGTTGCATTTCTCTGGTAAAAACTTCTGTGTTATAAAAAAAATTGTATTAAAAATTTATTTCTGCAAAAAAATATGAAATTTGTACATTTCACCTCTACTTTGCTTTAATTCCTGTGAAATGTGTAAAGGGTTAAGACATTTTCTAAATGCTGTTTTGAATACTTTGAGGGGTGAAGTTTTTAAAATGGGGTGACTTTTTGGGGTTTTCTAATATATAAGGCCCTCAAAACCACTTCACAACTGAACTGGCCCCTGTAAAAATAGCCTTTTGAAATTTTATTGAAAATTTGAGAAATTGCTGCTAAAGTTCTAAGCCTTGTGAGGTCATAGAAAAATAAAAGGATGTTCAAAAAACGATGGCAATCTAAAGTAGACATATGGGGGATGTTAGTTAGCAACAATTTTGTGTGTTATAACTGCCTGTCTTACAAGCAGATCCATTTAAATTGAGAAAAATGCTAATTTTTGCAATTTTTCACTATATTTTCGTGTTTTTCACAATTAAATACTGAATGTATCGACAAAAATTTTATCACTATCTTAAAGTCCAATGTGTCACGAGAAAACAATCTCAGAATCGCCCGGATAGGTGAAAGCGTTCCGGAGTTATTACCACATAAAGTGAAACATGTCTGATTTGAAAAATGAGGCTCTGTCAGGAAGGTCAAAAGTGGCTAAAGAGGGAAGGGGTTAACAGTAAAGGAAGCATATACCATATTTTTCGGACTATAAGACGCAGTTTTTAGCAAGAATAAATCTTTCTAAAAACTCAGTGCACTTTATAGTCCGCAGTCAAGGGACCCGGCATCGCCGGGCGCCATGACCGCTTCATTACTTAACCCCTTTCCGACCTATGATGTGCCGGCACATCATGGAGCTGGAGGGGGTGATGTATCCACAGGATACGAGATACATGTGTGATCGATAAGGAGAACGGGGACCGAAAGTTACCAAGAGCGCGGCATGAGAAGCTGTGACTTCCGCGTTCTGTGTCCGGCAGCTTCATAGAGATCAATGGGATTCATCTGCGCATGCGCGAGCGGCTCTCCATTCATCTCTATGGAGCTGCGGAACAGATAAGCCGGACACAGAACCCGAAAGTCCAGGCTTCTCATGTAGCGCTCTGGGTGACTTTCGCTCCCCTGTTCTCCTTAGTCTGTAACTGTCATTCACTACTATGGGAGTTAGGGAAACAGCGTAGTTACCCTGTTTCAGTAACTCCAGATGTAACCAAGTGGCTGCTGGTTCAAGTCCCCTAGGGGAAATACTAAAATGTGTAAAAAAATAAAAAAAAAGCTAGATACATTTTTAGGAGTGTAAAAAAAGAAAACCTTTTCCCATTTTTCCCCAAGCACAATGTAAAAAATAAAATAATTTCGTCCCGCAACAAAATAAGCCCTCACACCACTCAATCGATAAAAAAAATATATAAAAAAAGTTTTGGCTCTCAGAATGTGGTAAAAAAGAATAAATTATTTTTAACAAATCATTTTTTTCCTATTTTCTGTTGTCTAAAACCTGGGTGCGTCTTATGGTCAGGCGCGTCTTATAGTCCGAAAAACCGAAAAATACGTTAATACAGATAAATTAGCAGAAATATTTGACAATGTTACAGATTATATGTTTTTTTTTTTTTTTAATGTAACTTCTGCATTTACTAGATAATTAAATACCTGGCTTGGATACAAAATGTCCTCAAATAAACAATTGGTGGGAAATGTGAAAGTGATTAACCCGTTAGTGACCGGCCCATAGTTTTTTTACGTTGGTCACTAACGGGCCTTATTCCGATGCCGTAGACTTTTTATGTCGTGGCATCGGAATAAGTAAACAGAGCAGGGAGCTGTCAAATCTCCCTGCTCTCAGCTGCCAAAAAGTCGCATCTACTCCAAAATGGTACCAATAAAAACTATAAGTCTTCCCGCAAAAAAAAGCCCTCATACAACTGCATCGGCGAAAAAAAACAAAACGTTACGGCTCTTCAAATATGGAGACACAAAAACAATAAATTTTGAAAAAAAAGGCGTTTTTACTGTGTAAAAGTAGTAAAGCATAAAAAAACTATACAAATTTGGTATCGTTGCAATCGTAACAACCCGCTGAATAAACTTATTGTGTTATTTATACCACATGGTAAATGGCGTAGATTTAGGACGCAAAAAAAAGTGGTGAAATTTCCGATTTTTTTCTATCCCCCCCCAAAAAGGTTAATAAAAGTTAATCAATAAATAATATGTACCTCAAAATGGTGCTATTAAAAAAAACAACTTGTCCCGCAAAAAACAAGACCTTATACAGCTATGTAGACGCAAAAATAAAAAAGTTATAGCTCTTGGAATGCGACGATGGAAAAACGTAAAAAATAGCCTGGTCATTAAGGTCTAAAATAGGCTGGTCATTAAGGGGTTAAAATAATATTTAAATTATTTCATTTTGCGCAGCAACCATCTTGTCTGGAGTCTCCATCTTGGTTCTTTTGTAGTGAATAAGAAAGTCATTGCTCCTTTAAGACAAGTTTGTATGTTTCTAAGTTAAGTTATCTTTGGCCTTGGTTCTCATGCGAAGCTTGGAAAGCAGGAAAAGTAAGGGAGTAAGATAAGAAGGGGAGACACATTCACATATGTATGTGAATAAAGTTCCCCTAGCTTTGAAGAACGATCTATTATATCCTTGCCAAGAGGAATAAGCCATCTGCAAACCTGGTGTATGAAGAATTATAATAATGCATTTGAAATGTATCGTATGTCTTTAATTGGCTGAATTTAAAATATTGTCACATTGCCTCTGATTGGTTAACCTCAAGCCTACATCCCTTTTGAATGATATTATTGTATGTCACGTAGCGGATTAGTGGACCCACTAGGCCACACCGCCGTAGCAGGGAGGCAGCTGGCCAAACAACAGGAACCCCAGAATACAAAGTCCCGCACAAGGGTACCTGGATAGTCCAGACAGTGGCCGCAGCTCTGGCACTGATGGAGATGGGTGCAGCAGGTATTGCCAAACGTGGCGGATGTCACAGGTGCTGTTGGTTGCGCCAGATGTGGTGAATTCCTCCGGACGTGGCAGAAGACACGACATGGTGGATGACACAGTTGCCGCAGGTTGCGCCAGATGTGGCGAATTCTTCAGGACGTGGCAGATGACACAGGACGTAACACAACTCCGATACTAATAGGCACAGGGACAAGAACAGCACGGGATACAGGAACAGGTAACAGGGCAAGGGTAACAACTGGAACGGGAAACACTAAGGGACCATTTGCAAGACAGACTGGGAAAACTAACAACGCTCAGGCAAGGATCAGAAGACCTGGGGCCTTCTTATAGACCAGGAAATCATGGCAGTTGATGATGATAACGATTGAGCGCTGGCATCTTCTAGGAAGGAGATGGGGACGAGCGCTCATGATCCATGGCTGCAGGCATCGGGAGGTGAGTAAACCCGACGGCCCGTGGCCATGGACACTACAGTATCCCCGCTCTTATGCCCCCTCTTCTTGGGGCCAGAGCGAGAGAGGATTTTTTTTTATAAGAGCAGGAGCACTGAGGTTCTCTTCTGGCTCCCAGGACCTCTCCTCAGGACCAAACCCTCTCCAGTCCACCAAATAGAAAGTCCTTCCTCCTACCCTTTTGCAGTCCAAGATCTCCCTCACCACGAACACATTAGAAGAACCGCTGGGGGCAACTGTGGAACTAGAAGTCTTGCTGTAGCGGTTCAGGACCACAGGCTTTAGGAGGGACACATGAAATTAGTTGGGGATTCTGAGGGCAGGAGGCAGCCGTAGCTTATAAGAGACAGGGTTTATTTATTGCAGAATTTCGAAAGGGCCAAGGAACCTGGGAGCAAACGTGTATGAAGACACCTTCAAACTAATGTTCCGAGAGGATAGCCAGACTTTGGTGCCCAGAAGATACAATTTCTCCTTGTATCTGCTTTTCGCTTCATGCCATTGACTGCCAGCAAAATAGAGGACAGGGTCTGTTGCCAGATTTGCAGAAAGTCCCCATATGCAGAGTAAGCAGTGGGTACTTGAGATGTGGTTGACACTGGAAGACGGACTCTAGAATGTTGACTGTACACAATGTGAAATGGAGTGGAAGTGGTGGACTCACTTGTGTGGTTGTTGTATGAGAAGTCGGCCCATGGAAGAAGCTGTACCCAGTTATCGTGCTGTGAAGAGATGAAGTGGCGGAGATAATTCTCCATGATCTGGTTGATCCTCTCAACTTGCCCATTGGACTGGGGGTGATAGACTGAGGAAAAGTCCAATCTCACATCCAGGAGTTTACAGAGGGCTCTCCAGAACTTTGAAGTAAACTGAATCCCCCGGTCGGACACAATGTGAAGAGGCAAGCCATGCAAGCGAAAGATGTGTTGAATGAAGAGACTCACCAGTCAAGGAGCAGAAGGTTGGCCGGTCAGCGGAATAAAATGTGCCATCTTAGAGAACCGGTCCACCACCACCCAGACAGTGTTGCATCCTGCTGAGGGGGTAAGGTCTGTGACAAAGTCCATTGCAATGTGCTGCCAGGGGGCATTGGGTACAAGCAGAGGTTGAAGCAGGCCGGCAGGCTTTGAGTGAGTAACCTTGTTAGAAGCACACACCGTGCAAGAAGAGACAAAGTCCAGAACATCTTTAGGTAGCGTGGGCCACCAGAAGTGGTGAGCAATCAGGTCTCGAGTTCTACGGACACCAGCGTGCCCAGCCAGTTTAGAACTGTGTCCCCAGCGGAGAGTTCTTCTCCTGTCTGCCAACCGAACAAAAGTCCTCCCCGGAGGGATGTCTCTAACCTGCAGAGGATTAGCAGTGACAATGCAGGACAGGTCTATGACAGTCTGAAGGGACTCCACCGTGTCTTCTGTCTCAAACGATTAGGACAGAGCATCGGCCCTCACATTCTTGTCAGCGGGACGGTAGTGGAGCACAAATTGGAAAATGGTGAAGAATAGCGACCACCTGGCTTGATGGGGATTTAGCGCTCTGCTCTGGTCTAGACAGTGGCCGCAGCTCTGGCACTGATGGAGATGGGTGCACCAGGTATCGCCAAATGTGGTGGATGTCACAGGTGCTGTGGGTTGCGCCAGATGTGGTGAAATCCTCCAGACGTGACAGAAGACACACGACGTGGCGGATGACACAGATGCCGCAGGTTGCGCCAGACTTGGCAAATTCCTCAGGACATGGCAGATGACACAGGACGTGACACGACTCCGATACTAATAGGCACAGGGACAAGAACAGCACGGGATACAGGAACAGGTAACAGGGCAAGGGTAACAACTGGAACGGGAAACACTAAGGGACCATTTGCAAGACAGACTGGGAAAACTAACAACGCTCAGGCAAGGATCAGAAGGCCTGGGGCCTGGGGCCTTCTTATAGACCAGGAAATCATGGCAGTTGATGATGATGATGATTTCCTCTCTGCGCGCGCTGGCCCTTTAAGGCCGGTGCGCACCCTACGGGACACAGCAGACTGGAGCGGAAGTGAGCGCTGACGTCTCCTAGGAAGGAGATGGGGACCAGCGCTCACGGATCCATGCGGTCCGTGGCCATGGACGCTACATTGTAATTGTGTTTGGCAATAAACCTCAGGAGTGTTTGAGCATACCAGCAGCATCTGTGTGTTATTTCTCCTCTCTCGATATATCAATAAAACATGATTTGGATAAAATCACTGGAGGGCTGGTATCGATTGACATATCCATTACAAATTTCTGTCTAATATATTTTGACTCAGTTGTTGCATCAACACAGTGGTTATAATGGCACCCTTACTTTTTTGAAACCCTTTCCAATATTGGTGGTGGCACACACGTTCAACAACACATACACCCCAATCTGTTGTACGGTTCTTAAAACTTAGCATGTGTCAATTCCTTGTCTTGTCCATGTATAAATGTATATACATTAATAAGATCTCCTCCAAAGTGTCTATTTTCCTAGCTAAATAAGCTAAAGGTTTCCAGACTTTTGCTATGAGATATTTTCCATTCCCATATATCTGCCGATTTCCATATTAATTGATCAATTGTAGAGCCCAAAACTGCACCCCATATTCAGAATGAGGCCTTACATGTGATTTACAGAAGGACAATATTATATTTAAATCATGGGTGTATATATCTCTTTTATGCAACTTAAAATTATGTTTCTTTTGCTGCTGTTAGGTATTGATTGCTGCCACTCATCTTACTGGGAACTAGTATATTGAAGTCCTTCTCATGCTATGTTATCCCCAGTTGTAATTAACAACTTAAAGGAGGTTTAAAAACAACTTGCAAAATACAGCAAACTTTATCAAATGTTCTTAAATTTGGTGCTATGGACCCTCATCTATTAGCCAGGACAAACAGTGGAGGAAAGAGCACGCCCATAAATTACACAGAAAGTCCAAATTTTTAATGGAAACTGTAATACTTCACTTACTATGTGATGGTGCTGCAGAAAAATTGAACACTTGCTGCTTTGTTCCCCCACAGATTACAGCTGATCACTTTTGGTTAGAAAGTTTAAAAAGTGAATCTACGCTTTTATGGAGATTAAACACGACCGGCCTGTGCATAGCTTCTTTTATAAACAGATTATGGAAATTGCTGCATGCCACTTAAATTAGGCAATACCTACTTTTTTACAACCTCCCAATCCAAAAAAACAAAAAGGGACCGCTATGTACGTGGGGAGTTTATTTCTCTCAATTACTTTTTTTTGCCATGGACCACATCTTCCATCAAACCCTGGACTTTGGTGGCTCATAGAGGTCTTCATATGGCTGTCCTACGTTTGATTCCTGGTATCTTGATTTTGGAACTAAATTTACCCATGGTTCCAGTTTATGGAACCTAGTTTATAGTCCATGGATGGACAAATGTAGTCAGACCCCTCTAGTAGCCAATTTGAGTTAGTGGCCTAGCAATAACAATCAAAGGGATGACAATCAAAGGGAAGCAAAGGGATGCCTAGTGATCAATTTACTGTCTGAGGATCCTTCGAACAAAAAGGGAACGTGTCAGCAAAACCAAACCAAGTATATAGTATGAAAGTGTTTAAAAAAGCAGATTGAGTCTAAAGGAGCTCCTGTGCCTTTACAATGTGTCCCCGAGGAGAAATGAGTCCGCTGGGTGTTTTTGGAGTTCGGAATTCTCCTGACAGGCACAGTTAACCGCATCTCCTCTTGTATGGTTGACAGCTAGCCCTATGCCTACTATAAATAAAATCCTGTGCATGCTTGTTTAGTGTACTATCAGGTGCATGTGCAGAATCGTGCCCACAAGTCACCTGTAGCTTTACCGTGGGACTGTACATGCGTCAGCTTAGCGGTGTCGTGATGTCGCCTGAAATCATCTTGTTTGATCAAGTGATGAGCAAATTTCCCGAAATTAGTTTTGGTGTAGAGTCTATTGAATCGGCCCTGAAATTTGTTTCAGTCTGAATAAATTCAGTACAAATCGCAAGTCCCCCGATTGCCCCGTCAGAGTCAGAGAGTCAAACAAGGTAATCGGGGCACTTGCGATTACACAAAAATAAAAAACACATACTACCTCTCCTGATCTTCCATAGCGATGCGTCCCTGCCGGCAAGTGAGGTGACGTAGCTGTCCCATGTGATTGCGTCATCTCACCTTCCGTTAGGGATGCATCGCTACGGAAGACCAGCGGAGGTGGTGAGTATGTTTTTTTTATATTTTTATTTCCTCTTATCGCCCTTAGTTTTCTATAAACTGCAAAATGGCGGCCAGCACTTGCCAGCAGCCCCAATTTTGATGATTCATGCGCTGTGAACCCCAGAAGTTACGGATTTCGGTGAATTCAAAACTTTTAGGAAATTCAGACAGAATTAAATTTGTGCTAAATAGGTTTGTAATCTCTAGTCGGATCCCTCGAATTTGCTGCAAGATTTGGAGTACACGGGGGGCTAGCACTGTTGTCAATCATTGGCATGGAGGCAAGGTTACAGCATTGAGAGAGAAGCTCTAAAGACGTTGTAAAGCTTATTTACATAGCGGGCGGGAAAACTTTAATGGTGGATTATACAGGTACAGTTGCGATTTGACAAAATAATTGGTATACTATTCACGACAAATACCACTAAAAGTACTGGCAGTCGATGAGGGTTAAAGCTGGTAACAGGTTACCTTTAAGATTTACAAAGGTCCTGCCTTCTCACGGATGCCAAAAATATGTGCCCCTGCAAAAATAAAAAGGTCTCTTCAGTCCCCTGACTTGACAGTTATTCTAGTAATACTACAGCCCTAATCAAACATTGTTGAATGTTTAAGCCCTTCCTGCTGCAGCCCCATTTGACCTTCCTGAAAGAGCCTCATTTTTCAAATCTGACACGTGTCAATTTATTTGACAATAACTTTGGAATGGTTTTAGCTATCCGAGCAATTCTGAGATTGTTTTCTCGAGACATATTGTACGAGGTAAAATTTGGTCGATATATTCAGAATTTATTTGTGAAAAACACCAAAATTTAGGGAAACTTTGAAAAACTAAGCATTTTTGTAAATTTAAATGTATCTCCCTGTAAGACAGTTATACCACACAAAATAGTTACAATTTAACATTTCCCATATGTCTACTTTATGTTGGCATTGTTTTTTGAACATCCTTTTATTTGTATAGGCTTAGAAGTTTAGAAGAAATTTCTCACATTTTCAAGAAAATTTCAAAAGCCTATTTTTTTTTAAGAGACCAGTTCAGTTTTGAAATGGCTTTGAGTGGCCTATATATATATATAAAACCCCAGAAATCACCAGGTTTTAAAAACTGCACTCCTCAAAGTATTAAAAACCTTTTAAGTGTTTCACAGGAATTAAAGCAAAGTGGAGGTGAAATTTACAAATTGTAACTTTTTTTTGCAGAAATTGCATTTTAGTCCATTTTTTTTTTCTGTAACACAGGTTTTACCAGAGAATAGAGATGAGTGAACTTATCAAAAGTTTGGTTCGGCTAGTTCGCCGGATTTCACAAAAAAGTTCGGTTCGGACCGAACTAGTTCTGACCGAACCTGTCACTTACGTGCGCCGAGCATGCTACTGTCCGGGGTGCTGATAGAGTTAATGGGCTGCACTAACTCTTTCAGCAACCTTCACAGTACATGCTCGGCGCGCGGAAAATACAATTTAAATGTAATAAAAAAATAAAAATTATACGTTCGTACTTACTTTCCTCCTGTCTGGCCTCCAGCGATGACGTTTCATCCCTTTCGCCGCTGCAGCCAATCACAGGCTGTAGTGGCGGTCACGCACGTCAGGATGACGCTTCATCCCACGTGACCGCCTCTGCAGCCAATCACAGGCTGCAGCGGCGACATGGATGAAACGTCATCGTTGGAGGCCGGACAGGAGGAAAGTAAGGGCATGACCACACGTGGCGGATTTCCTCCGCAACTGTCCGCATCAATGCCGCACAGAATCTGCGTTGCAGATTCTGCTGCGGATCTGCACAAAATGTGCAGAAAATTGATGCGGACTAGCTGCTGCGGACTGCGGTAAAAGTACTTCCCTTCTCCCTATTCAGTGCAGGATAGAGAGAAGGGACAGCACTTTCCCTTGTGAAAGTCAAAGAAATTCATACTTACCGCCCGTTGTCTTGGTGACGCGTCCCTCCTTCGGCATCCAGCCCGATCTCCCTGGATGACGCGGCAGTCCATGTGACCGCTGCAGCCTGTTATTAGCCTGTGATTGGCTGTAGCCGTCACTTAGACTGAAACATCATCCTGGGAGGCCGGACTGGAGACAGAAGCAGGGAGTTCTCGGTAAGTATGAACTTCATTTTTTTTTACAGATACATGTTTATTGGGATCGGTAGTCACTGTCCCGGGTGCAGAAACAGTTACTGCCGATCGCTTAACTCTTTCAGCACCCTGGACAGTGACTATTTACTGACGTCTCCTAGCAACGCTCCCGTCATTACGGGAGCCCCATTGACTTCCTCAGTCTGGCTGTAGACCTAGAAATACATAGGTCCAGCCAGAATGAAGAAATGTCAAGTTAAAAAAGCAAGACGGATCCGCAGCACACATAACATGTGCATGACAGCTGCAGACTTCATTGCGGAAATTAGAATCTCCATTGAAGTCAATGGAGAAATTCCGCCATGAGTCCGCCACTGCTCCGCAACAGACAGAGCATGCTGCGGACACCAAATTCCGCTCCGCAGCCTATGCTCCGCAGCGGAATTTTAAGCCTCGTCTAAACGAACACTGCTAAATTAAAGTCTAAGTCAATGGACAAACGGCTCCGCTGCGGATTAACGCTGCGGAGTGTCCGCAGCGGAATTTAAGTGAAATTCCGCCACGTGTGAACCCAGCCTAAGTATGAACGTATTATTATTATTTTTTGGCATGTATGTATGTTGGCATGTATGTATGTATGTATGTATGTATGTATGTATGTATGTTGGCATGTATGTATGTTGTCATGTATGTATATCTGTGCATGCATGTTGGCATGTATGTATATATGTGCATGTTTGTATGTATATTTGCATGTATATATTTGCATGTATGTATGTATGTTTGCATGTGTGTATGTTTGCATGTATGTATTTTTGCATGTATGTTGTCATGTATGCATGTATGTATGTTGTCATGTATGTATGTATATATGTGCATGTGTGTATGTATATTTGTATGTATGTATGTATGTTTGCATGAATGTATGTAAGTATGTTTGCATGTATGTGTGTTTGCATGAATGTATGTTTGCATGTATGTATGTATGCATGTTTGTATGTATATTTGCATGTGTGTATATATATATATATATATATATATGTATGTATGTATGTATGTTGTCATGTATGTATGTATGTTTTCATGTATGTATATATGTGCATGTATGTTGGCATGTATGTATATATGTGCATGTGTGTATGTATGTATATTTGCATGTATATATTTGCATGTATGTATGTTGTCATGTATGTATGTATACATGTGCATGTATGTTTGCATGTATGTTGGCATGTATGTATACATGTGCATGTTTGTATGTATATTTGCATGTATATATGTTTGCATGTGTGTATGTATGTTTGCATGTATGTATGTATGTATGTTTGCATGTATGTATGTTGTCATGTATGTATGTATGTATGTATATATGTGCATGTATGTATGTTTGCATGTTTTTATTTTTGCATGTATGTTTGCATGTATGTTTATATATATATGTGCATGTATGTAATTATGTTTGCATGTATTTATGTTTGCATGTATATTTGTGCATGCTTGTATATATGTATGTATGTATCTTTGCATGTTTGTATGTATGTATGTTTTCATGTGTGTGTGTGTGTATGCATGTATGTATGATAGTTTGCATGTATATATGTGTGTATGTTTGCATGTATGTATATTTGCATGTATATATGTGCATGCTTGTATGTATGTTTGTATATATGTATGTATGGCCATGTATGATACTGTCTGCTGGCGCCCTGTATCTAAGTCAACTTCACGGCAGGCTTCTATACATGGTATAACAGTCAGTATCACACATTAAACTGAATCTAAGCCTACGACATGTTTTATTTCATTTATTTATTTTTTTGGTGTTTGGACTACGTCGGTTTCGAGGACTACTTAGATGACGTTTTTTTTTCCACAATAAAATGGTTAATGAGGGTTGTGTTGGGGGTGCTTTATTTCAATAAAATATTTGATCTATATCTTTGTCTTTTTCTTTTCAAATTTTATTACTACCACTTTAGTAATGGCCGCTGTCTGAGTGACAACATCCATTACTAAGGCGAGGCTTAGTGTTAGCCGGTGCAGAGGCTAACACTAACCACCATTATTACCCCGGTACCCACCACCACCAGGGGTGCCGGGAAGAGCCAGGTACGATCCAGTACCCAACCATCTGTTGTGATGGTTGGGCTCTGGGGCGGCCGCAGGCTGGTATTATGAGGCTGGGAAGGGCCAAAAACAGTGGACCTTCCCACCCTTGTAATGCTAGGCTGCTGCTGCTGTGTTGTATCTGGCTGGTTATAAAAGTGGAGGGGACCCCACGTCATTTTTTTTAAATTATTTATTTATTTACATTTTTTTTTTAAAAAGGCCGGTGCGCACCCTACGGGACACAACAGACTGGAGCGGAAGTGAGCGCTGACGTCTCCTAGGAAGGAGATGGGGACCAGCGCTCACGGATCCATGCGGTCCGTGGCCATGGACGCTACATTGTAATTGTGTTTGGCAATAAACCTCAGGAGTGTTTTGAGCATACCAGCAGCATCTGTGTGTTATTTCTCCTCTCTCGATATATCAATAAAACATGATTTGGATAAAATCACTGGAGGGCTGGTATCGATTGACATATCCATTACAAATTTCTGTCTAATATATTTTGACTCAGTTGTTGCATCAACACAGTGGTTATAATGGCACCCTTACTTTTTTGAAACCCTTTCCAATATTGGTGGTGGCACACACGTTCAACAACACATACACCCCAATCTGTTGTACGGTTCTTAAAACTTAGCATGTGCCAATTCCTTGTCTTGTCCATGTATAAATGTGTATACATTAATAAGATCTCCTCCAAAGTGTCTATTTTCCTAGCTAAATAAGCTAAAGGTTTCCAGACTTTTGCTATGAGATATTTTCCATTCCCATATATCTGCCGATTTCCATATTAATTGATCAATTGTAGAGCCCAAAACTGCACCCCATATTCAGAATGAGGCCTTACATGTGATTTACAGAAGGACAATATTATATTTAAATCATGGGTGTATATATCTCTTTTATGCAACTTAAAATTATGTTTCTTTTGCTGCTGTTAGGTATTGATTGCTGCCACTCATCTTACTGGGAACTAGTATATTGAAGTCCTTCTCATGCTATGTTATCCCCAGTTGTAATTAACAACTTAAAGGAGGTTTAAAAACAACTTGCAAAATACAGCAAACTTTATCAAATGTTCTTAAATTTGGTGCTATGGACCCTCATCTATTAGCCAAGACAAACAGTGGAGGAAAGAGCACGCCCATAAATTACACAGAAAGTCCACATTTTTAATGGAAACTGTAATACTTCACTTACTATGTGATGGTGCTGCAGAAAAATTGAACACTTGCTGCTTTGTTCCCCCACAGATTACAGCTGATCACTTTTGGTTAGAAAGTTTAAAAAGTGAATCTACGCTTTTATGGAGATTAAACACGACCGGCCTGTGCATAGCTTCTTTTATAAACAGATTATGGAAATTGCTGCATGCCACTTAAATTAGGCAATACCTACTTTTTTACAACCTCCCAATCCAAAAAAACAAAAAGGGACCGCTATGTACGTGGGGAGTTTATTTCTCTCAATTACTTTTTTTTGCCATGGACCACATCTTCCATCAAACCCTGGACTTTGGTGGCTCATAGAGGTCTTCATATGGCTGTCCTACGTTTGATTCCTGGTATCTTGATTTTGGAACTAAATTTACCCATGGTTCCAGTTTATGGAACCTAGTTTATAGTCCATGGATGGACAAATGTAGTCAGACCCCTCTAGTAGCCAATTTGAGTTAGTGGCCTAGAAATAACAATCAAAGGGATGACAATCAAAGGGAAGCAAAGGGATGCCTAGTGATCAATTTACTGTCTGAGGATCCTTCGAACAAAAAGGGAACGTGTCAGCAAAACCAAACCAAGTATATAGTATGAAAGTGTTTAAAAAAGCAGATTGAGTCTAAAGGAGCTCCTGTGCCTTTACAATGTGTCCCCGAGGAGAAATGAGTCCGCTGGGTGTTTTTGGAGTTCGGAATTCTCCTGACAGGCACAGTTAACCGCATCTCCTCTTGTATGGTTGACAGCTAGCCCTATGCCTACTATAAATAAAATCCTGTGCATGCTTGTTTAGTGTACTATCAGGTGCATGTGCAGAATCGTGCCCACAAGTCCCCTGTAGCTTTACTGTGGAACTGTACATGCGTCAGCTTAGCGATGTCGTGATGTCGCCTGAAATCATCTTGTTTGATCAAGTGATGAGCAAATTTCCCGAAATTAGTTTTGGTGTAGAGTCTATTGAATCGGCCCTGAAATTTGTTTCAGTCTGAATAAATTCAGTACAAATCGCAAGTCCCCCGATAGCCCCGTCAGAGTCAGAGAGTCAAACAAGGTAATCGGGGCACTTGCGATTACACAAAAATAAAAAACACATACTACCTCTCCTGATCTTCCATAGCGATGCGTCCCTGCCGGCAAGTGAGGTGACGTAGCTGTCCCATGTGATTGCGTCATCTCACCTTCCGTTAGGGATGCATCGCTACGGAAGACCAGCGGAGGTGGTGAGTATGTTTTTTTTATATTTTTATTTCCTCTTATCGCCCTTAGTTTTCTATAAACTGCAAAATGGCGGCCAGCACTTGCCAGCAGCCCCAATTTTGATGATTCATGCGCTGTGAACCCCAGAAGTTACGGATTTCGGTGAATTCAAAACTTTTAGGAAATTCAGACAGAATTAAATTTGTGCTAAATAGGTTTGTCATCTCTAGTCGGATCCCTCGAATTTGCTGCAAGATTTGGAGTACACGGGGGGCTAGCACTGTTGTCAATCATTGGCATGGAGGCAAGGTTACAGCATTGAGAGAGAAGCTCTAAAGACGTTGTAAAGCTTATATTTACATAGCGGGCGGGAAAACTTTAATGGTGGATTATACAGGTACAGCTGCGATTTGACAAAATAATTGGTATACTATTCACGACAAATACCACTAAAAGTACTGGCAGTCGATGAGGGTTAAAGCTGGTAACAGGTTACCTTTAAGATTTACAAAGGTCCTGCCTTCTCACGGATGCCAAAAATATGTGCCCCTGCAAAAATAAAAAGGTCTCTTCAGTCCCCTGACTTGACAGTTATTCTAGTAATACTACAGCCCTAATCAAACATTGTTGAATGTTTAAGCCCTTCCTGCTGCAGCCCCATTTGACCTTCCTGAAAGAGCCTCATTTTTCAAATCTGAGACGTGTCAATTTATTTGACAATAACTTTGGAATGGTTTTAGCTATCCGAGCAATTCTGAGATTGTTTTCTCGAGACATATTGTACGAGGTAAAATTTGGTCGATATATTCAGAATTTATTTGTGAAAAACACCAAAATTTAGGGAAACTTTGAAAAACTAAGCATTTTTGTAAATTTAAATGTATCTCCCTGTAAGACAGTTATACCACACAAAATAGTTACAATTTAACATTTCCCATATGTCTACTTTATGTTGGCATTGTTTTTTGAACATCCTTTTATTTGTATAGGCTTAGAAGTTTAGAAGAAATTTCTCACATTTTCAAGAAAATTTCAAAAGCCTATTTTTTTTTAAGAGACCAGTTCAGTTTTGAAATGGCTTTGAGTGGCCTATATATATAAAACCCCAGAAATCACCAGGTTTTAAAAACTGCACTCCTCAAAGTATTAAAAACCTTTTAAGTGTTTCACAGGAATTAAAGCAAAGTGGAGGTGAAATTTACAAATTGTAACTTTTTTTTGCAGAAATTGCATTTTAGTCCATTTTTTTTTTCTGTAACACAGGTTTTACCAGAGAATAGAGATGAGTGAACTTATCAAAAGTTCGGTTCGGCTAGTTCGCCGAATTTCACAAAAAAGTTCGGTTCGGACCGAACTAGTTCTGACCGAACCTGTCACTTACGTGCGCCGAGCATGCTACTGTCCGGGGTGCTGATAGAGTTAATGGGCTGCACTAACTCTTTCAGCAACCTTCACAGTACATGCTCGGCGCGCGGAAAATACAATTTAAATGTAATAAAAAAATAAAAATTATACATTCGTACTTACTTTCCTCCTGTCTGGCCTCCAGCGATGACGTTTCATCCCTTTCGCCGCTGCAGCCAATCACAGGCTGTAGTGGCGGTCACGCACGTCAGGATGACGCTTCATCCCACGTGACCGCCTCTGCAGCCAATCACAGGCTGCAGCGGCGACATGGATGAAACGTCATCGCTGGAGGCCGGACAGGAGGAAAGTAAGTATGAACGTATTATTATTATTTTTTGGCATGTATGTATGTTGGCATGTATGTATGTATGTATGTATGTATGTTGGCATGTATGTATGTTGTCATGTATGTATATCTGTGCATGTATGTTGGCATGTATGTATATATGTGCATGTTTGTATGTATATTTGCATGTATATATTTGCATGTATGTATGTATGTTTGCATGTGTGTATGTTTGCATGTATGTATTTTTGCATGTATGTTGTCATGTATGCATGTATGTATGTTGTCATGTATGTATGTATGTATATATGTGCATGTGTGTATGTATATTTGTATGTAAGTATGTATGTATGTATGTTTGAATGAATGTATGTATGTGTGTTTGCATGAATGTATGTTTGCATGTATGTATGTATGCATGTTTGTATGTATATTTGCATGTGTATATATATATATATATATATATATGTATGTATGTATGTAAGTATGTTGTCATGTATGTATGTATGTTTTCATGTATGTATATATGTGCATGTATGTTGGCATGTATGTATATATGTGCATGTGTGTATGTATGTATATTTGCATGTATATATTTGCATGTATGTATGTTGTCATGTATTTATGTATGTATACATGTGCATGTATGTTTGCATGTATGTTGGCATGTATGTATACATGTGCATGTTTGTATGTATATTTGCATGTATATATGTTTGCATGTGTGTATGTATGTTTGCATGTATGTATGTATGTTTGCATGTATGTATGTTGTCATGTATGTTTGTATGTATGTTGTCATGTATGTATGTATGTATATATGTGCATGTATGTATGTTTGCATGTTTTTATTTTTGCATGTATGTTTGCATGTATGTTTATATATATGTGCATGTATGTAATTATGTTTGCATGTATTTATGTTTGCATGTATATTTGTGCATGCTTGTATATATGTATGTATGTATCTTTGCATGTTTGTATGTATGTATGTTTTCATGTGTGTGTGTATGCATGTATGTATGATAGTTTGCATGTATATATGTGTGTATGTTTGCATGTATGTATATTTGCATGTATATATGTGCATGCTTGTATGTATGTTTGTATATATGTATGTATGGCCATGTATGATACTGTCTGCTGGCACCCTGTATCTAAGTCAACTTCACGGCAGGCTTCTATACATGGTATAACAGTCAGTATCACACATTAAACTGAATCTAAGCCTACGACATGTTTTATTTCATTTTTATTTTTTTTTGGTGTTTGGACTACGTCGGTTTCGAGGACTACTTAGATGACGTTTTTTTTTCTACAATAAAATGGTTAATGAGGGTTGTGTTGGGGGTGCTTTATTTCAATAAAATATTTGATCTATATCTTTGTCTTTTTCTTTTCAAATTTTATTACTACCACTTTAGTAATGGCCGCTGTCTGAGTGACAACATCCATTACTAAGGCGAGGCTTAGTGTTAGCCGGTGCAGAGGCTAACACTAACCACCATTATTACCCCGGTACCCACCACCACCAGGGGTGCCGGGAAGAGCCAGGTACGATCCAGTACCCGACCATCTGTTGTGATGGTTGGGCTCTGGGGCGGCCGCAGGCTGGTATTATGAGGCTGGGAAGGGCCAAAAACAGTGGACCTTCCCACCCTTGTAATGCTAGGCTGCTGCTGCTGTGTTGTATCTGGCTGGTTATAAAAGTGGAGGGGACCCCACGTCATTTTTTTAAATTATTTATTTATTTACATTTTTTTTTTAAAAAAAGACATGGGGTTTCACCCAATTTATCATAACCAGCCACATACAACACAGTGTTATTAGCCTGGGAATGGACAAAACCAGTGGCCCTTCCCACCAATGTAATGCCAGACTGCTGCGGCCTTGTATATGGCTGGTTATTAAAAATGTGGGGCACCCGTCTATTGCTACATTTGTTAAATTCAAAAAAAAAAACGACGTGGGGGTCCCCCCCATTTTTATAACCAGCCCGATACAACACAGCAGCAGCAGCCTAGCATTACAAGGGTGGGAAGGTCCACTGATTTTGGCCCTTCCCAGCCTCATAATACCAGCCTACGGCCGCCCCAGTACCCGACCATCACAACAGATGGTCGGGTACTGGATCGTACCAAGCTCTTCCCGGCACCCCTGGTGGTGGTGGGTACCGGGGTAATAATGGGTGGTTAGTGCTAGAATCTGCACCGGCTAACACTAAGTACCGCCTTAATAATGGATGCTGTCAATCAGCCAACTGCCATTATCGTGGCACTAATAAAGTTTAAAAAAAAACACAAAGACAATTCTTTTTTATTGAAATAAGAAATCCCCAACAAAACCCTCGTTAACCATTTTATTAAAATTAGAAAAAACGTAGATCTACGCAGTAGTCCAACGAATCGAAGATGTAGTCCAATCGGTACATCAAAATCTGCAACAACATAAAAAAACAGTTATCAATGTGAACAATACCAATACTTCTACTCACCTACACACATATATACACGCACACACAAACAAACAACCATACACAGACACACACATATATACACAAACATAACAAGATATACACACACACACACACACACACACACACATAAACAGACAAACACACACACATATACACGAACTCACACATATACAAACAAAAACACACATATCCAAACACACACACACACAGTTATACACACACATACACGAACACATATACACAAACACATATACAAACAAAAACACACATACCCAAACACACATATACACAAACACATATACACAAACACACCCATATATAAACACAAACACACACCCATATACACAAACACACACATATACAAAAACATATACACAAATACACCCATATATACACAAACATATACACAAACACATATACACAAACACACCCATATATACACACACATATACACAAACACACATATAAAAACAAAAACAGACAAAGTCACATACCCAAACACACATATATACACAAACACACACATACACAAACACGGTTTCTTTTAAATGCTGCTGGGGAACCCGCTCGATCCACTATATAAGGCTGCGCTACAGTGCAGCATTTAAAAGAAACAGGATCCTGACCTGTCCATAGAGTTTAAGGCAGCACAGAGTATTTCAGGAGATGAGCGTGCAGATTCAGTGCTGCTGTGAACTCTGCTCTTACCATTACGTAGCTCTCAGTCTGTTACCTCTCCTCCACTCCTGTCCTCCAGAACACCTTCACATGATTGGCAAGTCACCACGTAATGGTAAGAGCAGAGTTCACAGCAGCACAGAGTATTTCAGGAGATGAGCGTGCGGATCTTGTGCGGGGTGGTGACTTGCCAATCATGTGAAGGTGTTCTTGAGGACAGGAGTGGAGGAGAGGTAACAGACTGAGAGCTACGTAATGGTAAGAGCAGAGTTCACAGCAGCACTGAATCTGCACGCTCATCTCCTGAAATACTCTGTGCTGCCTTAAACTCTGTGGACAGGTCAGGATCCTGTTTCTTTTAAATGCTGCACTGTAGCGTAGCCTTATATAGTGGATCGAGCGGGTTCCCCAGCAGCATTTAAAATAAACAGTATCCTGACCTGTCCACAGAGTTTAAGGCAGCACAGAGTATTTCAGGAGATGAGCAGGGGCAGCCGTTCGTTTTTCCGAGCCGTGCTCCCATTATGCACACGACCGTAAAAACACCCGTTATTGCGGGTCGTAATTACGACCCGCAATAACGGGCTCATAGACTTCTGTTACCCATGGGTACCTTTCCGTTTTCTCACGGGAAGGTGCCCGTGCCGTTAAAAAAATAGAACATGTTCTATTTTTCTATTTTACGGGCCGTGCTGCTATAATTATAATGACAGCACGGTTCGCAAAAGCGGCCGGCTGCCCGTGGCCGGCCGGCCGTGCTCGTAGTTACGAGTCGTAATTACGAGCACGGCCCGTAAAATAAAAAAATAGAACATGTTCTATCTTTTTAACGGCACGGGCACCTTCCCGTGAGAAAACGGGAAGGTACCCGTGGCTAACAGAAGTCTATGGGCCCGCTATTTTGGGTCGTAATTACGACCCGTGATAACGGGTGTTTTTATGGTCGTGTGCATGAGGCCCCGTAATGACGGGTGGCTACATGTGTGCACCCGTCATTACGGCAGCGTTGCTAGGCGACGTCAGTAAGTGTATGTGCACACACACTAATTACGGCCGTAATTGACGGACGTATTTCGGCCGCAAGTACCGGACCGAACACACTGCAGGGAGCCGGGCTCCTAGCATCATATTTATGTACGATGCTAGGAGTCCCTGCCTCTCCATGGAACTACTGTCCCGTACTGAAAACATGATTACAGTACGGGACAGTTGTCCTGCAGAGAGGCAGGGACTCCTAGCATCGTACATAACTATGATGCTAGAAGCCCGGCTCCCTGCACTGTGTTCGGTCCGGTACTTGCGGCCGAAATACGTCCGTCAATTACGGACGTAATTAGTGTGTGTGCACATACCCTAAATAGTCACTGTCCAGGGTGCTGAAAGAGTTAACGGATCGGCAGTAACTGTTTCAGTACCCTGGACAGTGACTACCGATCACAGTACCTGTAAAAAAAAAGACGTTCATACTTACCGGGAACTCCCTGCTTCCTCCAGTCCGGTCTCCTGGCCGTTGCCTTGGTGACGCGTCCCTCTCGACATCCGGCCCGACATTCCATTATGACGATGCAGCCCATGTGAGCGCTGCAGCCAATCACAGGCTGCCGCGGCCTCTGCAGCCAATCACAGGCTGCAGAGGCCTCTGCAGCCAATCACAGGCTGCCGCGTCAGAAAAGGTCGGACTGGAGGAAGAAGAGGGACTCGTCACCAAGACAACGACCGTGTACGTATGAAATGCTTTTTATTTTATTTTTAATCAGCAGCCTCTTTTCTCTATCAGTGATTGATAGAGATAAGTGGCTGCCGATTTGTATAATGTTTTTGACCGGGTTCGGTCAAAACGGGTTCGGCCGAACCCGGTGAAGTTCGGATTCGCTGCGAACCGAACTTTTCCGGAAGTTCGGACCGAAACCGGGTTCGGTTGTCCCGGTTCGCTCATCTCTACCAGAGAAACACAAATCAATATTTATTGCCCAGATTCTGCAGTTTTTAGAAATATCCCACATGTGGTCCCTATAAAAATAGCTTTCTGAATATTTTCTTTAAAATGTGAAACATTTCTGCTAAAGTTCTAAGCCTTGTAACGTCCTAGAAAAATAAAAGGTTGTTCAAATAATGATGCTAATCTAAAGTAAAAATATGGGAAGCAACTATTTTTTTTTGGGTATTACTGTCTGTCTCACAATCAGATACATTAAAATTTATAAAAATGCAAGATTTTGCAATTTTTCGCAAAATTTGGGTGTTTTTCACAATTAAATACTGAATGTATCGACCAAATTTTACCACTAACTTAAAGTACATTGTGTCATGAGAAAACAATTTTAGAATCGCTTGAATAGGTAAAAGCATTCCAAAGTTATTACCACATAAAGTTACACGAAAAATAAGGCTCTGTCAGGAAGGTCAAAAGTGGCTGCAGCGGGAAGGGGTAAAATACTGGCAAGGGAGTGGCGTGGCTTGGCAGCCGAGAGACATGGCCACTTTGAGCTCCGACACTACAATAGCAACTGACACAGCACGGCCCTGCTTCTCTTCGGGACAACCGACGACTTCTGAAAAATCACGGGATATTCGTCCCGTATCAGTCCCTGGCTCCAGATAAAGCCCTCTCATTGAAACAGCGGCGACAAGTTTAGGCTCCAAACTAGTCACGAGGCAGGCGCCATCTTCTCCTTCAGTGAGCCCTGCTAAGCAAAGACTCAAGCTAAAGAACCAATCTCCTCCAAAGCTGGAGGTAAGCAATGATACTCCTAATCTCTCTGACATGCCGATAGTGGCTACATCAGCTTTTGTGGAAATACCTACCACTGACCAACCCGCATCAGACACACTGCTGAAAGAAATGCTTATGGCGTTCAGCGTTTCCATGCACAAAGAGATTACGTCTCTACTGGTTCCCATTCAGTCCACGGTACAGAGCTTGGGAAACCGGATACAACATGTGGAGAGCAAACTAGGAGATTTCGCTGATTCACACAACCATCTAGTAGACGTTCATGACGATCTATCGGAAGAGATGGATAGCCTTAGAGCCAAAGTCACTGATCTGGAAGATCGTTCCAGACGGAACGACATGGAATTTTGTGGCATTCCAGAGGACATTCAACCTAAGGATCTTACACAATTCATACAAGGACTCATGATGGCTTTATTACCGGCAAGCTCTAACACGGATATCATAATCAACAGGGCACACAGAGTACCCCATCCCAGCTATCTCCCTGATACTTTATCCAGGGATGTACTCGCCCACATTCACTATTACCATGTAAAAGAAGCGCTGATGATCTCTGCGAGGAAGCAAAGTGACCTGCCATCTCCTTACCAACGTGTTAGGCATTTTGTGGATCTATCTCCAACAACACTCCGTCTCCGCAAACATCTGGTCCCCATAACAGATGGGGCTTTCCATTAAAGATTTTGATACGCCGTAGAGACTCTTTACACGTTTTTTCGTCTCTGGAACGGGGGACGAAACTCCTTCACCTGTGGAACCTTTTGCTTCCTGACCCTCTGAAAGGCAGATTACCTCTTCCTAGATTGGTAGACAAGGAGGGGCAAGTGGTGACCCCAAGAAAGAGGAATAATCTTTGAAGAGCCGACATGTCGAGTAGTAAGTGCCTATGGGAGCTTGGCCATGTTTTTGGATAACAATCATGTGTGACTGTCCCATTATTTTGTTTCAGCTTATACAACTGTATGCCTGTTTAATGCATTTAATTGATTCATGCCCATGTGTCACATATATTTCCATTGTTCTATATGTTCTATCTTTTATGATGTTCACACAACCAATCGGTACACATAGGGAGCTAAAAGATTGTTTCAAGATGCACAAATGCAAGTTATATCAGAACGGTAATGAATAGAGAGAAAAGTTCACGTATATTCTGTATAAATAGAGACGTCCAAACATGTAAACCAAGCGTGACTTGGTGCATTGACCAGAAACATATAGATAAACCTTCAAACAAAAAGATCAATACTCACACAAAAAATATATATAATTTCTTATAAAAAATCACTTTATAAAGGGGATAGATACAAAACATTTAAAGGATGAGTCACACAATGGGAAAAACATGGCGTCAGCCTATGCAGTACAAGATATGGTAAAGTCAAGTCATGTATATGCATAAATGGAAGTATACAGGCATGTGGATATAGGAGAAAATAGGAGGACGCTGACTATGCCTGACACATATCATGTAAAAATATGCTGCTATCAATGACAGTATATAATGCTAATCCAAGTGACAAGGAGGCACCGAGGTGCACATGTATGTAAATAGGAGACAAGGCATAGGCAACGACAAGTATAGCATAAAGTCAAACTAAACATATGCCTGTGGATCATACAACAGGTGCCCTACAAAATGAAGTACATATCTAAATTCATGTTCCTGCACAGGAGAGACGACAGAACCCAATGCGCGTTTCGGCGGATGTGTCTTCGTCCGGGGGTGATGTTCATCTCGGAGAAGTTTACTGTGTACTGCACCGCGCAGCCTACTAATGTACTTTTTTTTATGCTATGTGGTCCTGATGTGCCTGTACTTATCTACTCATGGGGAACACACTTTTACTGACATACATTCTGGGAATGGTTATATGTCTCACTGCCATTTGGGTTCGACCTTTTCAACTAAAGAATTTTTCTTCTTCAACATGGCGATTAAGTTTGCCTCCTTAAACATTAAGGGATTCAACAACCCCTACAAAAGATCGTTCATGTGGAAAGAAACACTCTCTCTCTCTGAAAAGTACTTCTGCTTAAATGTTAACCCTGTACAAGATCCCTTCATTCTGTGGAATGCTCACAAAGCCTACATAAGGGGGATGTTTATCAAATGGGGGCACAGAGCTAAAAAAGAAAGGGAACGTCGATTTGAAGGTATAATGGCACAGATCCGTAACTTGGAATTTATTAACAAATCTAATATGTCTTTAGAGAACACAGAAAAATTATGTGTCCTCTGCATCCAACTTAAAGACTGTCTATTACATACATATGAAGAAAAACTAAAATCTGACAAAGCGCATTATTACTCCCAAGACAGCAAAGCCAGTAAACTTCTGGCATATAGACTAAAATCCCGATCTTTGAAAAACAAAATACCATTCCTTATTAACTCCCCAAGTCCTATGAAAATATATGCTCCCAGAGTTAATAATATAACCTACACACTTCACAATCGCCATCGCCAGACCCCTGACAATCCATCACAGAGTTATTGAATACTCTTACCCTCCCAAAGCTCTCGACAGACCAATTGAATGACTTGAATCTCCCACTCACTAAACAAGACATTTCTACGGTAATACGTTGGCTCCCTTCGAATAAGGCTCCGGACCCGGACGGTCTATCGGGGGCCTACTACAAAACATTTGAAGATACCCTCCTACCTCATTTGTTTGAAAACCTACAACAGGCTGTCACACTTGGTTCCTTTCCCAAGGAAATGCTTAATGCCGTAATAGTGACCCTCCCAAAAACAGGTAAATCACCTGAAACCCCTCAAAATTTTCATCCCATATCCCTGCTTAACTCCGACCTAAAAATCTTTGCTAACATTATAGCAAATCGTTTAGCTCCTAAAATTCCCCTGTTGGTACATCAGGACCAGGTGGATTTTGTCAGGGGACAACAGGCCTCGGATAACACGAGAAGGCTCCTTAATATTGTAGGTCGCCTAGTAGAGAGTGGAACATCAGCCGTTTTGGTCACACTGGATGCTGAGAAGGCGCTTGACGCGTGAACTGGTCGTTCATCTTCTCAGTATTGACAAAATGGAACTTGGAGCGTTTGGAGCTTTATCAGATTACAAAATTTACTTCGGGAAGTCCCAGGTCTTACCCTCAAATTGTGAGAATGCGAATCTATTGTCAATGCAATCCCGCTTCTCCCTGGACTGGCAACAGAACCAAATTAAATACTTAGGGATTCACATCGCTTCCAAGATCTGTAATCTGTACCAGGCCAATTATCTCCCTATTGTAACGTCTATGGCCATGGCCCGTCATTCCGACTAACACCTCGACGGCCGTGGCCATGGACTCTTGACTTGTGTGCAGCGTCGTCCTCCCATGAGGTGCCGGCACTAACTTCCGGATTACGAGACTGTCTCCAGGGGGCGCGCGCACGCTCTTAGAGGGCCAGTGCACGCATATTGCAGGAAGTCTGCAATCTAGCACAGGATGCTCTGGGTTATAAAAAGGGCTCTGCCCTCTTGCTCTTTGCCAGAGCGTTGTTTGTTACCCGTAGTTTGTCGTGCTCATGGTCTCCTAGTGTTTTCCAGTTTCCCAGTGTACCCTGTTCCTGTATCCTGTTTCCTGTTACCATGCTACCCTGCTCTAAGTGCCGTGCTGAGTTGTTTCCAGATTGGACTACGTTCCACGCCTGTTTTGCTACACCACAGCTGACGTCTGCCCGCTGCCTGGTCCCAGTTGTGCCTGCCTTTCTACTGTCTATGTTGCCTCAGGTATCCTCTCTGAACTATTTGACTCTGTACCTTACCTGTTTGGCCAGCTGCCGGCCCGCTATGCGGTACGGTCCAGTGGGTCCACACCCCGCATCGTGACACCTATGTTGTCATTAATGGAACAAGATATGTCTAGGATAGTCACATATGATGTCTCCTGGATAGGTAGAATAGCAGCATACAAAATGTTGGTCCTCCTAAATTGATGTATCTATTCAGGACGTTACCGATAAAACTACCTCAATCCTCTTTCAACAAAACTCCTAAATCGCTGAACTCTTATGTATGTAGAGAGGGTAAACCGCGCATAGCAGCCAGAATACTAAACAGGGGCAAGAAATTTGGAGGCTTAAGTTTGCCCAATGTTTATCACTACTATCAGGTCACCCAGGTTTCACACTTGAAACACTGGTGGATAGGGGATGTGTCCCAAAATTGGGTCCACATAGAGTCATCCTTAACCCCTACATATAATATAAAGGCACACTTAACAACAAGCCTTAGTCCTTGCCCCCCCGCCCCCCCATCACCACCACCAACGCTCTGCCCTAATTTCTGTCAATATCTGTGCACAACTGGTTACAATTTCATTGCAACTGTATAGGGTCAGAAATTTCAATGCTTACCTGTGCTTCTAGGGAGACTTTAGTGCTCTTCCTCCTTAGCCTAGATATTCTAAAATGGAAAACGGAAGTTATGACTCGAGTGCAAAACCTCATGGACAAGAATCAGCTGTTGCCATTTACCTCATTACATGACAATTGTCATAGTCACAGCAAATGCAGATATTTTCCAACTATGGTCTCACTCTGATAGTCAGATGAAGGGTCTGCAGCCCCTTTATGATCTTTTAGGCTAAAAAAAAATCAATTTGTTAAAACATCTCCATTTTTGGCTTGAGAGAGGGAGTTCAAACAAACATATTCTCCACCTCTCTGCATGACTTCTCCTAATTTTGTATCAAAACACTTGAAATGTACACTTCATTATGAGTCGGCTATGAAAACAATACTAAGATGGTACTATACACCAGATAGACTTCACCACATGTTCCCTGGAACATCCCACCTATGTTGGAGAGTCTGTGGAGGTAGGGCTACTGTCTTCTCAACACTGTGGGAATTGCTCACGAGTCTCTGGACATCCTCCTTTGGATTAATCTCACAATTAGCATAAACGCAAATGACTCCATCCCCGTCCTTCGTGTTACTTTTTTTTAACTGGTTCCCGACCGCTGGCTGTGTTTTTACGGTCAGCGGTCAGGGTCATTAATAGACTTTTTACGGCTAGGGTTTTAACTTGCTGCCCGAGCGATTGGGCAGCTGAATGTCGGGTCTCCGGCTGTCAGTGACTGCCGGGGACCCTGAGGAGAAGATAGAAGCAGCTTTCGCTGCTTCTGTCTTCTCCGATCTCTTTTACACAGCGCTCAATGAACGCTGTGTATTGGAATAGAGGCAGCGGCCGCGCCGCTGTCCCTATTGCTCCCGGTGTTCATGTGACTGGTCACATGATCGCTGGGTGCTGTTAGTGACAGACTGCTGCTGGGTCTTACTAGACCCAGCACAGCCCTATTAGTGACAATCGTCACTATGAGAGGGCTGATTTCCCCTGTAACTGGGGCTGCTGTGCAGCTCCAGTTACAGTGGAAAAGCATGGTGTAAAAGAAAGAAAAAAAATATATAAAGTTCCCCAAAGGTCTCTTTTCACCTTTGAGGGACAGACCATTGTAATAAAAAAATAAAAGTAAAGTAAAGTGCAAAATAAATAATAATAAATACACATAAAATACCCACCCCAAAAAAAAATGTTCCCCCCACGCCAATCATTGTTGTAAGGCCAGCGCTGACCCAATTACCCTAATATAGACATGTAATATATAAAAATTTACGGTAGACAATGGCGATCACAAAAAATTCTATTTTAGGGTATGTTATTACCAAAAAAAAATAGCTGAAAAGTAAAAAAGCTTATTTTTTTACTATTATTTTCAAACTTTAAGAATAAAAATTATAAAATAGCAAAAAGGATGTGTAAAAAAATGATAAAAAAAGAAACCTGCATTGTCTACAGAAAAAACATCGCAAAAATCACATCGTTAGCCCAACAAATAAAAAAGTTATAGCCATTTAACTAACACGTGCTAAAAAAGGGCTAAACGGTGTCTGGTCCTGAAGGCTCAAAATAGCCCGGTCCTGAACTGGTTAAATTTCGAATTCATTCCAGCTGGGTATAGAATTATAGCAGCTCATGTATTTCTTGCAACAAAATTGGCCATAACTAGGTATTGGGAAAGTCAAAAGATTCCCCCTCTTCATGTAAATTATTACTCATGTTAATAGCACATGCTCTCATGAGATAATGATCGCATACAAAAACCACTCTTTTCCGAAGTATGAGAAGTCATGGGGTCCTTGGCTTCGAAGTGCTCATAACTGTGTACCTTAGTGATAGACTATCAATATGTTGCCAATGTATTATCCTATTTGTAGTTGACCACTTGCCCGAGATGTGTTTTGTATTTTATGTGTTATGTTTTATGTTATGAATCTTGGATATCTAGTACTCATGTTACGTTCTCTATTCTATTTTCTTTTCTTTTCTTTGATGTCTACATGAGTCACATAGAAAGATATGACTGTGACTGTATCACTCTGTCTTATCATTTTGTATTAGTATACAGAGTTTATGTCTCACGACAAGGTATATTTTTGATTTCTCATACTTAATGTTTTCTGATGTCTATCTGTATTACAATGTATCAATGTACAATGTGCAATGTATCAATGTATGAGATTCTTTATGTTTTGTTATTTAAACACAAAGTTCAATAAAAATGTATTGACTTAAAAAAAATACTGGCAAGGGTGGTCACAGGAATCTCATATTTTCAGAGATAGTCTTGTAACCTTTGACTTGACCTTCTTCTTTTTTTAATTTTTTTTGTCAGATAACTGCTTTTCCTTCTCTTCTCCATGTTTATTGTGATATGCTCAGTGACAGACATCAGCATTGTTATTGCTTTTCTTCATTACAACTGCCCGAATGAGGGATTATAAGATTAGAGATACCTGTGAAACGAATTAAGAGATAATAGTCTGACTGAAGTATCACTTCAAAACAATTGTTTCTTATAAATTCTAAAAAGTACCAACTATCCAGGCCATTTTTTTTTATCTGTTTGTAGAATAAACAACAGTTTTTTTTATCCTTTTATTTATTTTACTTTTTGTGCCACTGCAAACCAAACACATGCATATATGAAACATTTTAGCATTTTAACACTTTTCAGGATGATTGGTGACTTATTTAAGGGAAAAAAAATTTTTCAAGATACCAATAATTTTCATTTCACAATTTTCGAAAACACAAGTAGAAAGACATTCTTCAAATGTGATTAATCTTCTATAAGGCTATACTGGAAAACTAATAGTATATATTAACTAAGCAATAGGTTCAAAAGACTTGAAGGAACACAAAAAGACATTTATAGATAAAAGCATTTGACCCATAAAGCTTTGCTGTAAAGGCATAGTACAATAGTTTAACCAAGAATTACTTAAATTTAGCCTTCTTTTATTAATAAATGTAGTATTACCTATATCAAATCCTTCAAATAAACCTAGTTCTTTTATATAATACAGTGCATTGTACATGTTATACTCTGCTATTGTTCTAAATGTAGTGTAAAAATACATTCATTATAAAAATAATTTCTGCTATAAAGGATATCGGCTGTCCCATATTCTCTATGTTCATGAAGTGTCTCTGTATCCAACAGACAACTAAGGGCTTGTTAACATCAGTGTCACCCTTCCGTTCATGGGTTCCGTTAGACCTTTCTGTCGGAGGAACCCATGGACGGATAGCCAAACGGAAACCATAGCTTCCGTTTGCATTACCATTGATTTCAATGATAATTCTTCCGTTGCAAATGGTTTCTGTTTGTTTCCGTTCTGTAAGGTTTCCATTTTTTTACGTGGAAGCCATAGCGTAGTCTAGTAGGGTGACGCTGATATGAACATACCCTTAGTTGTCTAAATAAGGCAATATACCATTGATGGATTACTCTGCAAATTTATAAATAGATTTTTCATAAAAGAAAAGGTATCAAAAATAAAACAGAATCTATATATATCAGCATTACTTTGGAATTAAGGCCCTATTCACACAAATGTGTATATTGTGTGCTGTCTGTTTTAAAAACCCACCAAACTCAGTCATTAGAGTCTAAGGGTTCTAAAAAAAAAAAACAGGATGTGCTTGCAGAGGAGGAAATGGACAAGAAAAACAGATGACACACAGAAACCACACTGGCACAAAACACGGACATTAAAAAGCATGGTTTTATTAGGTCATCTTAAAAATAGGAAAAATACATTAAAATCCCAGGAGGACGCTTACGCGTTTCAAACCACTAGGGTTCTTAATCATAGCTTGGCTTCCCAGCTTCAAGTTCACACCTTATAACCTTACACCCTTTATCATCTAACTTCCTGTGGGTGGGACTAAGTTTAACTCAATAAATGTTTCACAAAACACAGCCGACCAAAAACGTACTAATTGATTTACAAAATGTACATAATTGTTTTTCTATACGACACTTATGATCCATATTATTAGCCTTTAGTTCACACTGGTATTATAATATTTATTGAACGTCAATCATTTGACATATTGTTGTATTCGTTTCGTGAACCACAAAGGAAAGCTGTTGCAGGTGTGCACTGACATCACTATCAGATCCTTGGTGCTGAAGGACAGCAGATCTGTAAACCTGAATGTTCTGGTCTGAGTGGGATGATTATGGGAGGTGCTGAAAACAGCTCCCATATTAATTCGTGAATGCAATTTTACATGAGTCTGATATAGCAGTACAGGGAAATGTGTAAATTAAGGGAGTTAATTCCCTATTGTATGACGTTACTTTTGTCGCAACTGAAATTGTGTCTTGAACCATACCTGTGAAATATAGTGTTTTGAAGTGACAAAACAGCATATCAATTTATATTAGTGCTAATTATAGCACAGCTATGGAACACAGTCAATTTCATGGCCATACATATTGGAGAAGAAGAGTGACTACATGTTACCTGTCCAAGCCTATATAAATTAGCATAATGAGCATTAATTTTTCCAAGCAGATAGGAGACTCAAACAGAAAATTATTGCATTATTACTGTTGGTTGTGTATTGGCTGGTACCTTCCCACAAATACACAATTACTGAGTGCAATAGAGTTAATAAATATACATTAAATCATTCCTGAATTTCATTCCTCTTGGAAAGCGTGTGTCTAGTTTTAAGATCCATAATGCTTCCCTGTTGAGGAGTCATTTCCTCCAGTCTCCTCCCCTTTTTGGCTTGAAGACTTTTTCTAACCCACAGACCTGAAATTATCCCATGTTACGGTGGTGAGTCTCTATGAAGTGATTGGCCGCTCCTGATACATTACATTTAAAGGCTCTACTAGTGCAACCTACATATTGTAAATTGTAGTCTTTACAGAAGATTGTATATACTATATGGGTAATATTACAGTTGATGAATGATTTGATTGTAAAATGTGTCTTGTTGGAAAAGGAAACTATGCCGGCACTATTTTGCATAACAGCACACATGGCACATCTTGCACAACCACATTTGTGTGATCCGGTGCTATTTAGCCATGTAGTCTTATTGTTGGTGATTTTGGGAAAAATACTTGGTGAAATTAAGTTTCCTATTGTAACAGAGTGACTGGCTATAAAATTACATCCAATTCTCATGATGTCTTCCAGTGTAGGGTCTCTATCTAATATAGAAAGGTATCTTTTCATGATAGCCACTATCTCTTTGTAATTTACACTAAAGGGAGTTGAAAAAAATCATCTTCTTAGAATATAAATATTCATACCGGGATTTTGCATTTGCAAAACTCTTTGCACGATTAAGATTAGATGTAGAATAGCCTCGTGCTTTTAATCTATGTCTATTGTCTTACATTCTCTCGAGAAATCAGAATGTTGGGTACATGTTCTTTTGGCTCGTATGTATTCGCCTATTGGCAGATTGTCAATCACATGTTTTGGATCTGCACTATGAACATGTAAGACAGAGTTCCCCTATTGTTAATGTATTCTACAAATTCCTGTATCAATGTAATAGGACCAGACCAAAAACTAACATATACTACCCATATAGTATATACAATCTTCTGTAAAGAATGCAATTTACAATATGTAGGTTGCACTATTAGAACCTTTAAAAAACGAATTGCGGAACATATAGCGGAGATAAAAAAATCCCAATAAATGTAATGTATCAGGAGCGGCCAATCACTTCATAGAGACTCACTACCGTAACATGGGATCATTTCAGGTCTGTGGGTTTGAAAGAGTCTTTAAGCCAAAAAGGGGAGGAGACTGGAAGAAATGACTCCTCAACAGGGAAGCATTATGAATTTTAAAACTAGACACAAGCGTTCCAAGAGGAATGAACTTTAGGAATGATTTAATGTATATTTATTAATTATATTGCACTCAGTAATTGTGTATTTGTGGGAAGGTACCAGCCAATACACAACCAACAGTAATAATGCAATAATTTTCTGTTTGAGTCTCCTACCTGCTTAGAAAAATTAATGCTCATTATGCTAATTTATATAGGCTTGGACAGGTAACATGTAGTCTCTCTTCTTCTCCAATATGTATGGCCATGAAATTGATTGTGTTCCATAGCTATAATTAGTACTAATATGAATTGATATGCTGTTTTGTCACTTCAAAACACTATATTTCACAGGTATGGTTCAAGACAAAATTTCAGTTGCGACAAAAGTAACGTCATACAATAGGGAATTAATTCCCTTAATTTACACATTTCCCTGTACTGCTATATCATACTCATGTAAAATTGCATTCACGATTTAATATGGGAGCTGTTTTCAACACCTACCAGAATTATCCCAGTTAGACCAGAACATTCAGGTTTACAGATCTGCTGTCCTTCAGCACCAAGGTTCTGATAGTGATGTCAGCGCACACCTGCAACAGCTTTCCTTTAGGGTTCACGAAACAAATACAACAATATGTCAAATGATTCAAGTTTAATAAATATTATAATACCAGTGTGAACTAAAGGCTAATAATATGGATAATAAGGGTCGTATAGAAAAAAAAATATGTAAATTTTGTGACTCAATTAGTAAGTTTTTGTTCGGCTGTGTTTTCTGAAGCATTTATCGAGTTAAACTTAGTCCCACCCACAGGAAGTCAGATGATAAAGTATGTAAGGCTATAAGGTGTGAACTTGAAGCTGGGAAGCCAAGCTATGATTAAGAACCCTAGTGGTTTGAAGCGCGTAAGTGTCCTCCCGGGATTTTAATGTATTTTTCCTGTTTTTAAGATGACCTAATAAATCCATATATTTTTTACTACCAAGAGTGCTGGATACAACTTTCTTTACCATTGAATTTTCCCTCACATATCTGCTGCTGACTAAGATGATTTATTTTCCCGTATCTATGAGCACCATTCAAATAGACAATGTGGTTTGAATGAAAATGGAATAAACACTGTGGAAACGTGGTGAGCGAACCCCTGCTAAAACTCTATATTATTTTATATTAATAAGCATGAAAACGGTCCTGTTATTGGTGGATGCAAATCAGACACTCGTGTGAATAAGGCCTAACAGACAGCACACTTACCCATGCAATTGAATAGGGCTATTCACACATCACTTTATTTTTACGTGCGTGTGATTTTTGCAAGAAACTCACTGCATGTCCTATTCTGGTCTGTTTTTGCCCACCAAACCCTGCCATTAAACTCCATGGGTGCATAACAAAACGGACAGCACACAGATGACATCTTTAACCGATCAATTGCTAAAGAAATGCATTAAAAAATGGTGAAACTAGGAAGCGCTTGCAGAGGAGGAAAACGGATGAGAAAAATGGATGACGCACAAAAACCACACTGACGCAACATGGACATTAATAAGCATGAAAAACGGTCCGTCATTTGGTGGACGCAAATTGGTCACGCTCGTGTGAATAAGGCCTAACGGACAGCACACTTACTCATGCAATTGAATGGGGATATTTACACATCAAGCTTTTTAGACTATACACAGACCAGCTGTATCTGGGGAACAGGATTTAGCGAAAGATACAGCTGGTCTGTATATAGACTATATAGACCAGCTGTATTTTAAAAAGTAAAAATTATTTTTAATAAAATGTATTTACAAAGTAGTTTATTAACACACACTAATGCACATTTTCATTAAAATAAAAACACTTTCAAGCATTTTTATAGCTTTTAAGGCTATAGGGGACAAATTAGTTGAATACTTCCAAATATACAAAACTCCTGATATACGTATCTAAGCCCTCCCTGTGGGAATCCCATAAAGCGTATTTTTAGGGGTGAATTTATTGCCCTTTGCTTTTGTCTAAAAAAAGCTAGGATTAAGAGGCTTAATTAAAGGGTAACTAAATGTTCAACAAACTTATGACATGTCAGTGACATGTCAGAAGTTTTGATTGCTGGGGGTCTGAGTACTGATACCCCCACCAATCACTAAAATGCAGCAGCAGAAGCGCATCAGCGCTGAACCGCTTCATTTCTGTTCAACTTTTCTCGGAAAGCCGAGCAGTTGGTGTACGGACTCAAAGAAAGTCTATGAGCCCGTACACCGCTACATCTGAAGAAAGCCGAACAGAAACGATGCGGCTCATCGCTCATAGAAGCGCTTATTTGTTTTAGCGATCGGTGGGGGTCCCAGTGCTCAGACCCCGGGGTAATCTAAACTTCTGACATGTTAAAAGCTTGTTGAACATTTAGTTACCCTTTAACTTTTAGCACAAATTTCCACCATGGAGCGCATACACAAACAAACAACATCCACATCTCTACGAGCTGATTTCGATTCTCCCAGACATTTACTAAAAGACATGTTGAATTTGAAGGCAGCTAAATCTTTTCAAACACTCAAGTGTAATATTGCTATGTATTAGGTTAGAGTGTATGTAATGTCTATAAAGATGGCTAACGGCCAAAGTGTTACTGCTACCCGCCATATAGTTAAGGGTTTTAGACAATTTTTTAGCACCTAATATAATTTGGACTCACCAGTACCACCTACAACTGCTAATGAGAGCCTTCCAGACCGTACCTCCGCAATACAGTTTTCTTTTAGATGGTTTACAGTCCCCTAAACTGTCAGATAGGACTGCTCTTTTGTCCCCCTTTACTCTCAAAGAACTGGAGGACTGTTTGAAAACGAGTCTTGGCCCAGATGGTCCACATATTGTATACTATAACAGCCTTACACATATACTTCTGCCACAGTTTCTTGACATGTGTAATTTGCTCCTCTATTCCGAAACAGGCCTTAGAGGCTTATATCACTCTGATCCCAAAAGAGGGAAAGAATCTGGACGATTACGCAATACCCCATATGTGGCTGTAATCTGCTAACCTTGGTCACATGGCGGGGCTCAGAAGGGGAGCACTGCCATTTGAAGCATGGATTTTGTGCCATATCACATTTGCAGTCTCTGAGGTACCAGCACAGTGGAAACCCCAAGAAGTGACCCCATTTTGTAAATTACACTTCTTACGCCACTAATCTAGGAGTGTAGTGAGCATTTTGACTCCACAGTGGATGAGTGCAGACTGAAAATTTCTATGTATGCCATTTCGGTGCCAAATGTGTTGCCACCAGAGACGCACACTGCATAAAATGTTACCGCAGGCTATACGCAGCCGCCAGTGTTGGGCTGGAGTACATGGGACCACCAGCTATACAAGACATGGGGAGATTTAGTAAAACAGATATAAAGGAAAAAAGGAATAATTCCTGATAGCTCCAACTCCAACACATCCACTGCTTTTCCACGAGAATAATGAACATGCTAATTTTTTTGTGTGGAGCGGAAAAAAATTCAAGCAGATATTTCCGCTGCATGGGAATGGGGTATAAAATAGCCCATTCACTTGTAATGGATGCAGAATGTTAGTGAATTTGAAAGGGATTTAGGTGTGGAATCAGGGACTTAGTCCTAATCAAATCCTGATTGCGTGATCATGGCCTAACACTGACGTATAAAGATTGCAAATTATACCATTATACAATGCTAAATTATCACCATACTGTACCTAAGTATTATGATTTCAGTTTTATATTCAGCCATATACACACACACACACACACACACACACACATGCTGGATACATGACGCACAGATGCAACCCACAAGCTGGACACATGCGCACGCACACCACTCACACCTAGGACACATGCGCACACACACCACTCACACCTAGGACACATGCACATGCACACTACACACCTAGGACTCATGCACACTCACATCATTCACACCTAGGACTCATGCACACGTACACCACTTATACCTAGAACACATCCCCCACTCACACTTAGGACATATGCCGCACATGCACTAGTCACACCTAGGACACATGCGCACGCACACCACTCACACCTAGGATATATCCTCCACTCTCGCCACTCACATCTAAGACATATGCCGCACGCTGTTTACCCACACCAAGGACACATGCTGAACTCGCATTACTCACACCTGGCACAGATGCTGCACACACCACTCACATACAAGACACATACCACTCACACACTAGACATGTACCACACACTAGACACATACCGCACACACTACTTACGCTGGACACATATCGCACACACCACACAAATGCTAAACACATACCTCACATAACACTTACACACTAGACCTATACCACACATACCATTAGAAGAAGACACAAAACTCACACAAATTGCATATTTCACTCATACAATTGACATACACTGTTAACGCTACATCAACAAGTCACACTACAAAAATCAATCCAACACTCACTCAGATTGCAATATTTAACTGCTTTCTTTTGTAGACTGCTGATTCTTGGGCACTGGCATGCAGGATTCTGGCAGTACATAGGCATCTATACCTGAGATGCCCCCTCCACCACTCAGCACCGTTCATGTTACCACGAAGACAGCCCCTTTTACAAAGCTCCTCCCACCTGTGGCACAAATTAACCATAACCTGATGCTCACCGTTTTAAGCTCCTCTTATCTACAGTATCTGGACCCCCTCCCCTTCCCACAAGCAGGTTGCCTGCAGCTACTGTGTGCATCACCCTTGTGTGCATGTCCTTTACACTCACTTATGCCCCCCCCCCTACCACCCTCATTGTAGAAGGCAGCTTGCAGCTTACATGAAGCTGAAATAGATAAAGAAATAAACCTGCTGGTGCTACAGCCATTAGCAACAAACCCGGTAGTGGCTGGAGTCTCCTTCTCCTCGGCAGCCAGGCTGAAGCTCTGCTCAGGGGCAGTAGAAAGAGCAAGCCCATCACTGATTGGCTGATTTTCATCCAAACAGCGTTAGGCTTGATTTGTACATGCAGACTGGGCAGGTACAGATTCTCCTTTTCCTCTGCGGTGCCAGAGATGTGCGCTAATGAGCAAGGCATCAGTGCAGAAAACAAGTCTACAGCTAATTAGCTGTGGCTCGGTACATATATACAACACCAGAAGCCAGCTCAGTACATAAATACAGCACCAGCAAAAATATAGCTCAATTTAGTGCAACCCCTGTCAATTAGTGCAATTTAGTGCAACCCCAGGTTTGTACGGCGTAAAACTACAACTTCCAGCATGGACCGAACAATGGTAAGGATATTCTAGGAGTTGCTGTTTAAAAAAAAAAAAAATCATGCCACCCATCATCTCGCCGCAGATCATACAGTGACTACAGTACTTATTAGAGGCAAAATAAACATTTATATTAAGTGACTCACCGGTGACGATCTCAGATTTAAGTTGTTCTCTTCCTCTTTTCTTCTCCATCCGGTCCAGGCCTCTATGATGACTTCTCCCGGCCACAGCCCATTTCTGCAATTTGCCGCTCAGATGTCTCAGCTTCTCACTATTCAAACAGCTCTACACCTATAATCGAAGATAAAATTCTCATGGTGTCACACACTGTGCCCTTAATATAATAGTTCCATACACTGCACCTCTAATTATAATAGCACCATACACTGTGTCCCTGATTATAATAGCACCATATACTGTGTCCCTGATTATAATAGTACCATACACTGTGCTCCCCATAGATAGTGCCCCCCATAGAGCCCCTTGTAGATAGTGCCCCCCATAGAGCCCCATGTAGATAGTGCCCCACATATAGCCCCCCTGTAGATAGTGGCTCACATATAGCCTCCCCTGTAAATAGTGCCCCACATAAAGCCTCCCCTGTAGATTGTGCCCCACATATAGCTCCCCCTCTATATAGTGCCCCACATATAGCCCCCCTTAGTTTCCCACATATATCCTTCCCTGTAGACTGTGCCCCACATATAGCCTCCCCTGTGGATAGTGCCCCACATATAGCCTCTCCTGTAGATTGTGCCTCACATATTGCTCCCCCTGTATACAGTGCCCCACATATAGCCCCCCTTAGTGCCCCACATATAACCTCCCCTGTAGACTGTGCCTCACATATAGCCTCCCCTGTAGATAGTGTCCCACATAGAGCTCTCCCCACCCCCTGTAGATAAAGCCACTTGCACTTTTAGGTGGAAAAAACAACAACTTTACATACTCACCTTGATCCTGTTCCCACACCCTCCTGTGTCAATGCAGGCCTGCTTTCTTCTGAGCAGGTCTGCTGGGGCTGAATGACGGCACTACTAATTGGCAGGGCAGAATGACATGCCCTGTCAATCAGCGCCTTTCAACAACGGAAGCAGTGCAATGACATAATCGCGCCGCTAGGATCGTTGAATGGCACTGATTGGTGGGGCAAGTCATTCTGCCCTGCCAATCAGAGTCTTTGTAAGGCGCTGAATGGTCGGGCACAGAACTTGCCTGGCCATATAGACGCAGGTGCAATTAGTGCAGGAGGAAGTGGCAGCGGTTGGTTTCAGGGGCACCGCCGCCCCCTCAGAGAGGCAGCAGGCCGCCAACACTGATTGTTTGGGTGGCCAGCAGGCGGCCCACTGTTCACTGGCCCATCTGGCATTTGCCAGAACTGCCATATGGCCAGTCCGGCCCTGTATATCCCACATGTGGATGTAATCTGCTGTCCGGGCACACTGCAGAAATCAGAAGTGAATGAGTGGCATGAGGCTTTGGGGAATAAAATGTGCGGAGAACATCAGGGCACATAATAATAAAGGGGTGCAAATAAAAAATAAAATTATAATTCAAGGGATGTATGGTATATTTTGAAACACAAAATATACTATAGGCCAGGTTGGGTGGGGTAGGTTTCACAATATAAAGCTGTTTTTTTTTCCTATCTCTCTCTTGTAACACACTCTGCACTTTTTAGGGTACTTTTCTTTTTTCTTCAGTGGAGAGAAATTCGTTAGGAAAGTGTCACCCTAGTACAATTTGTGGGGCCCTGCTTCCAGAAGCACTACCCCCGCTTCCTGGTCGCCAAATATCAAGGCCTTGATAACCACCTCTTGAAATTCCAGGAAGGTTTCCCTCTGGCCTGCACATTGATGAATACGTGAGCATTATACCAAGCTATCTCTATAATGTGCGTTTTTTAATCCGCAGCAGGTCAATTGTATTTGCGTAATCGCTGCTTTTGTGTTGTGGGTTTTTCCCCATTGAATTCGATGGGGAGGTAAAACCCACAACAAATAGCAGGTGGTACATTTTGCGGGGGAAAATCTGCGATTTTGCCTCAAAAAAAGCAACTCAGAAAAATAAAAATCTTATACTTACCCAGAATTCTGTGCTTCTTCATGCAGACTGGCCACCTGGGTTGATGTTTCATCCCATGTGACAGCTGTAGCCAATCACAGCCTACAGCGATCGCAAGTGAAAAAACTTCATCCCAGGAGGCCGGTCTGCAGGACATCAGAGGGTAAGTATGTAGGGTTTTTTTTTAACATGCAGTTTTCCGCAGCAGACAATCCGGCCGAAAAACTGCACGACAATTTGGTGCGTTTTTTTGGCCGGTATTCCCTGCGGCCGCCAGGGTGCCATTTGGGATCATTTGATCACTAGTATAATGCTTTGGAATACATAGTATTCCAAAGCATTATTGCCTGTTAGCGTATCACTGACTGGAAACTTATTCAGTCATGCCTTTGTTAGGCCCCGGTTGCCATGGTAACTTATCTGCTGTCAATCACCGCCGGGCTCCTGCTGTCAATGGCGTGGGCACAGCTCCTGTGCCCGTGTGATCACTATAATGTATATGTACGTCATGGAGGCTTTAGTTAAACCTCTCCATGCGATACACCCACATCATGGATGGTTGAAGGGTTAACCCTTTACAAGCAGCTGTATCCCCCACCATTAGCAGATTAACCCTTTACAACCAGCTGTCACCTTCTCGTTTAGCTGAGCTGCATAATATACAGATAAATCACATTGCATGACTGATAAAATAACTTTCCGTATGAAGTAAAGTTTAGGCTCCTGACTGTAAGTGAGAACATTTTATGCCAATATGCTTTTCGCTGATTTGTCACCCATTCGGAAGCATTGGCGAATTAAACAGGTTTAAGATTTTTTTTTTTTGTGGATTTATGAGAAAAATCAGGGGAATCAATTCTCCAAGTCAATGGACCAGCAAATCGATAAAATGGCGAGTTGATTAGCTCACTGCCTACTTATTGCCAGATCTGAGCCCAAAGCTCTACTTTGAAATTAAGATACTGCATAAAATCAACTTCTCCCCTCACAGTTGGCACCTCCCCCCAAAAAAGGAGATCTCCCGGTGCAATCAGAATTTCACAAGATTTGGACTTCTCTCAGCTGAAGTGAAAGTAGGAACTCTGTTGCTGTAATACTGAGGTAAACCTGCTGTTCTGCTAATGATATGTATGAATATAGTATACTGAAACTTTTTGTATTTTTCTTTAAATTTTGAAGGAACTGAAACACACCGCTTCCACTGTTCTTACCACCATTTTAAAAGTATTAAGACTGATCTGTTTGTCTTAACCCTTTAATGACCTGGCCATTTTTTATTTTTTCACTTTAGTTTTTCTCTCTTCACCTTCCAAAAGCCATAACTTGAAATTTTTTTGTGGGACGTGTTGACCACTTTTAATGGCACCATTTAGTGTACCATATAGTGTATTGGGAAGTTTTGAAAAATTATTTTGTGTGGTGGAATGGAAAAGTGTTCTTTGGGTTTTATTTTTACTATGTTCACCCTAGAGTAAAAAGTACATGTTAACTTTATTCTGTAGGTCAATACGACTGCATCAAAACTAAATGTATATAGTTATTTTTATGTTTTACTACTTTTACAAAATAAAAACCTTTTTTTTTTGTGTCGCCATATATTGAAACCCAGGGATTTTAATTTTTTCGGTCGATGTAGCAGTGTGAGGGCTTGTTTTTTTGTGAGGCAAGTTGCAGTTTTTGTTAATACCATTTTGGGTTACATATGACTTTTTGATCACTTTTTATTCAATTTTTTGTGAGAGACAAGGTGACCAAAAAACAGCAATTCTGGCAGGTTTATTTATTTATTTTACCTCATTCTACATGCGGATTAAATAATGTTATATTGTAATCGTTAGGACTTTTATGTTTTTGTTTGTTACATTACTTTTTTGAAATAGTTTTTTTTTTTACTTTTAATATTTTTTTGGTATATAAATTATTGAACAGTTTTAGTTCCCCTAGGGGACTTGAACAGTTGGATTGCTGGCACAATATACTGCAATACTTACATTGTGTTTTTTTTTTTTTTACCAGCTCCTATTTATTGCCTTGCATCTGGCAGGGCTTAATAGAAATACAAAGCTGGCAGACCTGGGGTATTCATTAGGCTTCCAGGTTGCCATGGCAACCATTGACACCCCACGATCGCATCAGTGGGGTAGGTGTAGGTGCACGAAAGGTGAACCTAAACATAAGGGGCATTCTTGCCAGGATTCTCTTGGTTCTGTTTGAAAATGGATCCATCATAGCTGTCCTGGCTCCATTAGGAATGAAAGCCATGACACTATTTTGAACAGAGCCTTAAAATATCATATATTTTACTAATACAGGTTTTGCCTTTTGTTCTATCCCGTATTCAGAAAATAAAAATTCATAAAGTGACTGACTCATATAGTTATAATAACAAAATGCAAATGAACACATAAGCCTTAAACCAAAGAAATGGAACACAATTTATAATAAGTCAGGAACAAATTGTAATTATTCTTTAGTATTCCATAAATGCGCTTGATAGAAGATAATATTTTGACGTTTATTTGGCATATATTACATTTCAAGTGGTATTTTCTTGAAATTGTATGTCCATATGGTTTGGCAGATTGCATATGTGGGAGTATTTTTTCTGTTTCTCAATCTTTTCAATAACAGTTATTTTTCTATCTTTGTATCTTTCCACAACAGTCATATGCGTATATGGGTGATGAATTCGTATTGAGATGTTTATTCCCAATTAAATGAAACCGATATTTATGCACGTCTTCATCAGTTTAACACTAACTTAGACTATGTCCTTCTACGATGTATCTACTCAATGGATCTGAGTTAACTAAAATCGTGAAAAAACAAAACTTATAGTACAGTAAGCGCTAATGTTTATAAGGTGTCATGTAGTTGTTATTTGGAAAGATCAATATCTGGATGAATATGGTATAGATTCAATAAACTGATGAAAGATATATTATACTTGCAATTTCATTCCTGTCTAGACTTCTTAAATCAGATAGTAATGTATTAATTGTTCTTTGGCAGTGGTTCTAAGGCCATGTACACAGTGGACCTCATTTATCAAAACTGTCTAAACGGAGAACTGGCCTTGTTGCCTAAGCAACCAATCAGAGTGCAACTGCATTGTGGTTACAATGAGTAACAAAGCCAGCTAGAATTTTATCAATTAACTCTATTTCTATAGGAAGCCGGCTTTAATGTCATTTATGTAGAAATTATGTATTATAAGAAATTATGTACCACCAACACAAATTGAAGGGGTCTCAAAATGACAATCTCCTTCTACGTTTAAGCTGGCCTGGTGATCAGCTGATCAGCACAAATCCTGCTTCAAAAACTTCCGGCAATTAGCAGTTAATGCCGGGGAAGCTCTAGCTGTTTAGAAAATAAATGGTTCTCCTCTCTTACAGAGTGGTGTCCCTTCTATGATGTCCATATGCTTATGGGCAAGGATTTTGTTCTGCTAAGAACACCCCTTTAAATATTTTAGATGTCGTGTAAACATTAAATTGTATCTATATACTGTTCAGCCATAACATTAAAACCTCCTGCCTAATATTGTGCGGTCAACCTCGTGCTGCCAAAACAGCAGTAACCTACCGAGGCATAGATTTTACAAGACCTCTGAAAATGTCTTGTGGTGTCTGGTACCAAGTGGTTAGCAGCAGATCCTTTAAATGGGTTATTCAGGGCTTTTTAAAATCTGCAGCTGCTTAGTTGATGATATAAGATAATAAACTAACAGATACTTACCCTCTGAAGTGCCCCTATCTCCAGCGCTGAGGTCTCATTCACCACCACTCCAGTCTCGAATGCTCCCACAGGGGTCACGTTTCGTTTATCTGTCACGTGCCGCTACAGCCAATCGCTGCCCTCATCGGTGATGCTGCCATAAATGGCACGTGACCGCTGAAGTCAGCAATTGGCTGCAATGGCATGTGACTGATGAACAGCACGTGACTGCTGCAGAAGCTTCCGGAACCGGATCGGCAGAGAAAAGGACCTCAGTGCTGGAGCAGAAGACACTTCAGGGGGTGAGTATCTGCTAGTTTATGTTATGCCATCCCCGTTACTGTTGCAAATTTAGAAAAGTCCCGGATAACCTGTTTAAGTCCTGTAAGTTGCAAGTTGGACCTCCATGTATCAGACTTAGAATTTGGAGGCTAATTCAACATCTTGAAGTCTTTTTTTTGTCACGCTCCCCAAACTATTCCTGAATATTTTGCAGTGTGGCATTGTGTATTATTCTGCGGAAAGAGGCCACTGCTATTAGGAAATACCATTGAAATTAAGGGGTGTACTTGGTCTGCAACAATGTTTAGGTTGGTGGAATGTGTGAAAGTAACATGAATGTCAGGACCCAAGGTTATCCAACACACTGCCTCAGTCTCTTGCTCTCTTTCCATAGTGCATCCTGGTCCTATTTCTTCCACAGGTAAGCAAGGCACACACACTTAGCTGTCCACATGATGTATAAGAAAAATTGATTTATCAAACCAAGCCACATTCGTCCATTGCTCCATAGTCCAGTTCTGATACTAATATGCCCATTGTAGGCACTTTCCGTGGTGGACAGGGGTTAGCATGGGCGCTCTGACTGGTCTTTGACTATGCAGCCACAAACACAGCAAGCTGCTATGCACTGTGTGTCCTGACACCTTTCTATCATAACCAGCATTAATTTTTTCAGCAATTTGTGCTACAGAAGCTCTTATGTGAGTTTGGACCAGACAGGCTAGCCTTTGCTCCCCACACACATCAATGAACCTTGGGTGGCCATGATTCTATCGGTTCACCTGTTATCCTACTTTGGACCTCTATTGGTAGGTATGGTATCAAGGGGTTGAATGTATTTTAGTTAAAACTTTACTTTTAATAGTATAGTTGCAAAATGTAGTACTATAGCTATACTATACTATACTATTAAAAGTAAAAAATTAACTAGAATACATTTACCCTCTTGATACTATATTTGACATGTGGTGAACTCATGTGATCTGTACTACTAACAGCCCTGTTACTGGTAGTTTCTGCCACATTTGGTGGGGACTAACCAGTGCATACTTCGTTTATGTTAAGAACTATTTTACATCTGTGTATAACTCTCGAAGACTATCGGCTTTCTAAGGAGATAATAGTGGCAGCACTAAATAAGTTAGACCTCTCGAAGTGCTCTGAACATAGAAGAGAGCCTCTAGATTCCCCTATAACCTTGGATGAGATTGCAAGGGTGGTTGCCAAATTTCCTGAATATAAAGCAACAGGCCTGGTTGGTTTACCATCTGAAATATATGATAGATCGGGAGAAGTTATAATTGTGCTATATCATTGTTAACGTGTAGCTAAACATTTGACAAACTTCTGACATTTCATAGTGACATGTCAGAAGTTTGGATTGGTGGGGGTCCGAGCACTGAGACCCCTACCAATCGCTAGAATGAAGCAGCTGAAGTGCTCATGTGAGCACTCAGCCGCTTCGTGTCGGTTCGGCTCATAGACTTTCTAAAAACGACAACTTAACTTTATTCTGTGGTTCAATACGATTACGGTGATACCAAATTTATATTGTTTTTTTTTTAAAAAGTAATGTCTCTCAGAATGTCGTGAAAGAAACATTTTTTTTTTAACAAAGAGTTTTAGTTTTTTTTAATGTAGTAAAATATAAAAAAAAACCTATATAAATTTGGTATCACCGTAATCGTATTGAGCCACAGAATAAAGTTAAGTTGTCGTTTTTACAACACGGTGAAAGCCGTAAAAATGAAAATATCTAAAATGCCTTGGGGCTGGAGAGGTCCAGCAGTTACACATGACAGATTTTGCTGCAGAAATTTATGCAAATAAAAATCAGTTCCATTCATCTGAATGGAGTTGTTTAAAGTGTAGCTAAACTTTTGACAAACTTCTGACATGTCATAGTGACATGTCAGAAGTTTGGATTGGTGGGGGTCCGAGCACTGAGACCCCTACCAATCGCTAGAACGAAGCAGCTGAAGCGCTCAACCGCTTCATGTCTATTCGGCTTTTTCCAGAAATAAATGTATTGGTGTACGGACTCAATAAAAAGTCTATGAGCCGAACCGACACAAAGCGGCTGAGCGCTCACAGGAGCACTTCAGCTGCTTCATTCTAGCGATTGGTAGGGGTCTCAGTGCTCAGACCCCCACCAATCCAAACTTCTGACATGTCACTATGACATGTCAGAAGTTTGTCAAAAGTTTAGCTACACTTTAAACAACTCCATTCAGATGAATGGAACAGATTTTTATTTGCATAAATTTCTGCAGCAAAATCTGTCATGTGTAACTGATGGACCTCTCCAGCCCCAAGGCATTTTAGATATTTTCGTTTTTACGGCTTTCACCGTGTGGTAAAAACGACAACTTAACTTTATTCTGTGGCTCAATACGATTACGGTGATACCAAATTTATATAGGTTTTTTTTTATACTTTACTACTTAAAAAAACAAAAACTCTTTGTTAAAAAAAAATTGTTTTCTTTCACCGCATTCTGAGAGACATAACTTTTTTATATTTCCAAGGATTGAGCGGTATGAGGGCTTATTTTTTGCTGAACGAGCTGCAGTTTTTATTGAGACCATTTTTTGATACATACTACTTTTTGATCACTTTTTATTAAAAAATTTTTAGATCTAAGGTGACCAAAAACAGGGATTTTGGCTTTTTAAATTTTTGTGTTCTTTACAGCGTTCACTGTACGTGTTAAATAATGGTATATTGTAACAGTTTGGACTTTTATGTATGCATTGATACAGTACCACAAACCACAATATGTTTCTTTTTATTTTTTTTATTTTTTTTTCTTTGCGCCCAAAAAAGGGAAGCGAGGGGGGTTCAATGTATTCTAATTAGGGTCAGAGATAGGAGAATATGTATCCTTGTGACCTTATATTGATATCATTGGTTTTTCTGTTATTATTGAAATAAATTATTTATAAAAAGAAAAAAAAAGTGATACAGTACCAATATTTATTTATTTTTTACATTACTTTAGAGGAAAATGGGAAAAGGTCTTTTAATATATATATTTTTTTCACTACTAATAACTTTTTTTTTTACACATTTTATTAGCCCCTCTAGAGGACTTGAACGTTAGATTGTTAGATCACTGGTACAATACACTGCATTGCTAATATATTGCAGTATATTGCCATATGTACAGGCTTATGTTAAGCCGTGCCAGAGGCAGACCTGAAGTCAGTCCTGGGGGCTTTCATTAAGCCCCTGGGCTGCAATGACAACTATCGGCTCGAGATCAACTCCAGCATTTGAGGGGTTAAACGGCCAGGAACATGGCTATCGCTGTTCCTGGCCATTAGTCCTGGGTGTCAGCTGTAGTACACAGCTGACACCCGCTGAGTATGGAGTGCGCAGACCCCGTGAGCGCTCTCCATACTTCCGTAAGATGCTTATCATGTACATGTATGTGATAATGCGTCTAGGGGTTAATGTTATGGCTAATCGGTGTATATAGCTATTTGTCCTGCAGGCAGTGCTTTCATTAAGCAATGGTCTTCTCTGTGACTTGTAAGAATATGTTGACAAAAGGCAGATTTGTTGCAGAAATTGCCATACATCTGAATTGGATTTGTATGAATCCATGTACATGCTATCAAAACAATCCCGTTCAGATGTGTAGAATGGATTTTCAGATGCAGAAATTTCTCTTGAATATTGGCCCAGTAATCTGCTCTTTCCTATATTTATATTGCAGAGAACTGAATAACCTTTAGCATATAAACATAAAATGCAATTGATGATATAAACAAAGTATTATACAGGTTCAAATATTTCATGCTGCTTTGTTTCATATTAAACATATTACAAAATATTTTTTACAATATAAATGGTTTCACTAGATAACAGTTCATCATTAGAACTGTTCACTTTTTGTGAATATGTAAATGAAATCTAATTATTTCAAAATTATGTGAGCAATTAACATCTAATTAGATTTTTTGCAACAAATTAACATATCATTTGATGCTTAAGCATTTAATTGGAACTCAAGGGGATAGAAAACTGGTTATAATAGATACCAGTACAAATGCATGCAGTATTCTATGACTACTTAATAAAGGAGTTACAAAATGGATTTCTTTAATATTATATGTGTCAGAAAAAATTACTGTGGTTTTCTAGCAATGCTACCATTTGAATACAATTTTCCTATGTTTACAAGTGTTTTAGTATTATCTATCTATCTATCTATCTATCTATCTATCTATCTATCTATCTATCTATCTATCTATCTATCTATCTATCTATCTATCTATCTATCTATCTATCTATCTATCTATCTATCTATCTATCTATCTATCTATCTATCTATCTATCTATCTATCTATGACCAAAAGAGAAAGAATGAATGCTGAGAAACATGGGGGTAATGAAAAAATCCGACAATATTTTATTAACATCAAAAAATGATACAATGATAAAAAATCCATAGACCAACAGTAAAAACACGGACACTCAACTAGGAATTGCCCAGATATACACAAATGTTAAGTTAGACATGCGTAAATCCCCTAATAAACATAGTGGCTAAAGTATATACCGTATGATGATATCAGATATAGTCAGCTTAAATAAGCAAATTTGAGCATATATAGAGGCACAGTGGCGCACAGTATACATAGAATGTGCACAAATTGTAGCCCAACACTATTTGTAACCAATAACTAATGTTTAAATCAAGAATACAAAAAATGCTGGGCACCATACACATGCTATGTATATATGGAGACTAAAACAAGCATGTAGGCAAAAATAAAAGAGGTATGTTTACACAAATAAATGTAGCATAACATGAAAGGCCAACATACCCATGATAGAAAAAACGGGACAAACCACAGTTGAGGTCCACCCCAACGTGCGTTTCACCGCTAATGCCTTCGTCTGGGGGTGGTATTGGGTTGAAGTCAGTGACTACTTATTCGGGGACGGACCAATGAACTAAGTTTGCTGCACCTGAGGTACTAGCTCGATAATGAGGCTACTCACCCTGTATACTTACAGGTCGCTGTCTCCTGAACGTTAAGAGGCCACGCCCACGACGGTGTCAGCAGCGACGAGCTGGAGCCGGAAACACGTGACCGCGTCACAAACACCCGGTCACGTGGATCAAGCAACAGACACGCCCCTGGTGACGAAGACGGTGGCCGGACACCAATAACCAGTGAGAGAGCGACACAGGGAGACAAGGCAACGACAGGTAACGTAAGTAACATGCTAATGAAATATAATACGTGGACAGCAATGTAAGCCCATGAGACTTACTAATGACATGATCTATCTATCTATCATCTATCTATCTATCTATCTATCTATCTATCTATCTATCTATCTATCTATCTATCTATCTATCTATCTATCTATCTATGTACATAAAAAATGTCAACCGCACAGTCCAGGTCTCATAAGAATGAGGGTGCAAGCCCGCCAGGGATACGGCCACAATCTCCCAAGGTATATATTTTTCCAAAAAACAGGCAGCACTCAAAAATTTGTATTAAAATTAGAAAAGGTGCTTTATTCCATCAATCCAATACAGCAACGTTTCAGCTCTTCAATAGAGCCAGTTTGAAAAAGGCTCTAGTGTAGAGCTGAAACGTTGCTGTATTGGATTGATGGAATAAAGCACCTTTTCTAATTTTGCTACAACTTTTTGAGTGCTGCCTGTTTTTTGGAAAAAAATAATATCTATCTATCTATCTATCTATCTATCTATCTATCTATCTATCTATCTATCTATCTATCTATCTATCTATCTATCTATCTATCTATCTATCCTATTTACCGTGCACCACATTTATCGACACTTCTTGTACCTTAATCGAATGTAAAGGGGGCTTTGCTTAATTTTGGATCAAAAAACACTTACAGAAACGAAGAGGAGCAGTATAATAAATAGAAGAGCCTCTAACATCTCTAGCTAGATGCGCCATATTTATCATACAGCATGCACCACTATAATAAATTTGGCACATCTTCTGACTGTCTTGTCTAAGTTTAAACTAAGTTTAAACTGTCTAAAAAAAAGAGTCGTTAGAAATGGTACACACTCAAAACAGAGGGTGCAAATTGTGGGCAACTAGATTATCAAATGAGATGTGAAGTCTCTCTTTCATTAAGAGGCTAGGAAAATTGGGCTTGTTCGGTTTATAAAAAAACATGTATTAATATATGTGTGGTCAATAAAAAGAACTGGCACATAATTTATTATTTTAAAGGGTATCAGGGGACAGTATTTATGTGTGAAAGAAATTTGATTTAGACATGAATATGCGAAAGGGTTCTTTACAGTAAGAGTAGTCAAACTATGGAATGCTGTGCAACATGTAGAAATGAAAAATGGTTGGCACTGCCTTAGCTTGCAATGTCACAGACTCTGTGCTTCAGCTCACTGGGACCTGTAGTTCGACAGCCTTTATCTGGCGGTGCTCAGTGCATGTTGAAGTTAGTTTCAGCAAATGACAACATGTAGAAAAGAAGACAGCACGGCACTCACCATTTGCAAAAGGTTTCACTTTATTCCAAGATTGAGGCAGGCAACACGGGATTCAAAAGACAACAGAGCCGACTGTTTCACGTCCTTCAGACGCTTTATCAAGGCATGTCTTGATAAAGCGTCTGAAGGACGTTAAACAGTTGGCTCTGTTGTCTTTTGAATCCCGTGTTGCCTGCCTCAATCTTGGAATAAAGAGAAACCTTTTGCAAATGGTGAGTGCCGTGCTGTCTTCTTTTCTACATGTTGTCACAAACTATGGAATGCCCTACCCCAAGAGATAGTAATGGCAGATACTATTTCATTCAAAATAGGGGTAGATGCTTATTTAATGGCAATTGGAATGGAGAATTATTACTATGTTAGCAATGAATAATGGATAATTAATCTAGAAGAGGTTGAATTTGATGGAAATTTGTCGTTTTTCAACCTAGGTAACTATGTAACTATGAAAGCATAGAATAGGTATGGAATTAGAAATGTCAGGTTTGAACAAATAAGTCAAATACTTACTGTGAATCAAAAATTATTCAAACTCCCTTCTACTCTTCCCAAGCCTTCAAATGCAACTTAAAAGCTCACCCTTTCAGACAAATCAGTAATCTCTCAAAATGATTTAGTTCAGTGACAATGCTGGTACTACCAACCCCACCATTTCCATTTCAATATTTTCCACAATCATGAATGCAGCTTCACAGCCATCACTTATTTCTTAAAATCCTTTTACATTATTAACTAACATGGACAGGCTTTCTCATACTGCCTCTTATTACCGTTTGACAATGTTTGTTTTTATTTAGTCCACTTATTCATGAAGAATAAGAGTGCTTTTCAATTATCTGCCTGTAAAAACATCCCCTCCCTACCGTGTCCACGGAACTGAACGTCGCTGCATGTAAACATAAGTTCTGTGGGCGCTGAAGGGAGGGAGGGGATTTTATTAAAGACTGGTAATTGAAAAGCCCTATGTTTCTATATGAATAAAAGGGACTAAAAATAAATAAATACAGGACATTTGGCAGGCAGCGCTTGAAGAGTGCTGCTGCAAGTTCTTATATATATATATATATATATATATATATATATATATATATATATATACACTACCGTTCAAAAGTTTGGGGTCCCAAAGACAATTTTGTGTTTTCCATGAAAACTCCCACTTATATTTATCAAGTGACTTGCAAAATGACTAGAAAATATAGTCAAGACATTGACAAGGTTAGAAATAATGATTTTTATTTGAAATAATAATTTTCTCCTTCAAACTTTGCTTTCGTCAAAGAATGTTCCATTTGCAGCAATTACAGCATTGCAGACCTTTGGCATTCTAGCTGTTAATTTGCTGAGGTAATCCGGAGAAATTTCACCCCATGCTTCCAGAAGCCCCTCCCACAAGTTGGATTGGCTTGATGGGCACTTCTTGCGTACCATACGGTCAAGCTGCTCCCACAACAGCTCTATGGGGTTGAGATCTGGTCACTGCACTGGCCACTCCATTACATATAGAATACCAGCTGCCTGCTTCTTCCCTAAATAGTTCTTGCATAATTTGGAGGTGTGATTTGGGTCATTGTCCTGTTGTAGGATGAAATTGGCTCCAATCAAGCACTGTATGGCATGGCGTTGCAAAATGGAGTAATAGCCTTCCTTATTCAAAATCCCTTTTACCTTGTACAAATCTCCCACTTTACCAGCACCAAAGCAACCCCAGACCATCACATTACCTCCACCATGCTTGACAGATGGTGTCAGGCACTCTTCCAGCATCTTTTCAGTTGTTCTGCGTATCACAAATGTTCTTCTGTGATCCAAACACCTCAAACTTCGATTCGTCTGTCCATAACACTTTTTTCCAATCTTCCTCTGTCCAATGTCTGTGTGCTTTTGCCCATATTAATCTTTTCCTTTTATTAGCCAGTCTCAGATATGGCTTTTTCTTTGCCACTCTGCCCTGAAGGCCAGCATCCCGGAGTTGCCTCTTCACTGTAGACGTTGACACTGGCGTTTTGTGGGAACTATTTAATGAAGCTGCCAGTTGAGGACCTGTGAGGCATCTATTTCTCAAACTAGAGACTCTAATGTACTTGTCTTGTTGCTCAGTTGTGCAGCGGGGCCTCCCACTTCTCTTTCTACTCTGGTAAGAGCCTGTGTGTGCTGTCCTCTGAAGGGAGTAGTACACACCGTTATAGGAAATCTTGAGTTTCTTGGCAATTTCTCGCATGGAATAGCCTTCATTTCTAAGAACAAGAATAGACTGTCGAGTTTCACATGAAAGCTCTCTTTTTCTAGCCATTTTGAGACTTTAATCGAACCCACAAATGTAATGCTCCAGATTCTCAACTAGCTCAAAGGAAGGTCAGTTTTATAGCTCCTCTAAACAGCAAAACTGTTCTTAATGGTTGGTAGGGGATCAAATACTTATTTCTCTGTGCATAATGCAAATAAATATATATAATTTTGACTATGTGATTTTCTGTTTTTCTTTAAATATAATCTATCTCTCACTGGTAAAATTAACCTAGCCTAAAAATTCTAGACTGTTCAGGACTTTGACAGTGGGCAAACTTACAAAATCAGCAAGGGATCAAATACTTATTTCCTTCACTGTATATGTATTTTTTGCAGTCACAGCGGACGTGCACTTGCACATTTGTCATTTTGTTAGGATGTGCTGACCAACTTTTTTATATCTTTGTGTTGTACATGTGTGGCTGGTGACTGTCTCCATTTTGGTTGTGCACCCCTTCCATTCTGCCCAAGGGTGTTTTTAATTAGAGTAAAGCTGGTTCCTATCTACCCTGAGTTCATTATGCAGGCTTAGGCCCTGGAGAGAGGTGTCTTTTTTAGGATAGGGACCCAGTTAAAAGAGGTTGCCTTGTCGTGGCAGGTGGGCTCACACAATTTGATAAAAATGTGCGCTAAGAACCTCACATTTGTAAGTAAACGTAGCAGTAATGCAAAATCGAAATACAGTGTATTTGGTAGTCTAAGCACTCGCAGAGTGCAGATTTTTTTTTTGTTTTGAAATAAAAATATAAACTTGGAAAATTCCTTTAACCCCTTAAGTACCCAGCCTGTTTTGGCCTTCAGGACCCAGCCGATTTGTTCAATTCTGACATGTGTCACTTTATGTGGTAATAACGTCGAAATGCTTTTACCTATCCAAGCGATTCTGAGATTGTTTTCTCGTGGCATGTTGTACTTTATGTTAGTGGAAAAATTTGGTCGATAAATTTGGTATTTATTTCTGAAAAACACTAAAATTTAGAAAACATTTGCAAAAATTATCATTTTTCTAAATTTAAACGTATCTGCTTGTAAAACAGATAGTAATACCACTCAAAATATTAACTAGTTAACATTTCACATATGTCTACTTTATGTTTACATTGTTTTTTGAATGTCCTTTTATTTTTCTAGGACGTTACAAGGCTTAGAACTCTAGCAGCAATTTCTCATATTTTAAAGAAAACTTCAAAAGGCTATTTTTACAGGGGGCAGTTTAGTTCTGAAGTGGCTTTGAGGGCCTTACATATTAGAAAGTTCCCATAAATCACCCCATTTCGAAAACTGTACCCCTCAAGGTATTCGAATCATTCAAACAAAGTGTTTTTACCTTTTAGGCATTTCACAGGAATTAAAGCAATGTAGAGGTGAAATTGACAAATGTTATTTTTTTTGCCGAAATTGCAACTCAATATTTTATTGCCCAAATTCTGTAGTTTTTTTAAATATCTCACATGTGGCTATAGTGTGCTAATGGACTGAAACACCAGCCTCAGAAGCAAAGGAACACCTGGTGGGTTTTGGGCCCCCATTTTTTTAGAATATATTTTAGGCACCTTGTCAGGTTTGAAGAGGTCTTGTGGTGCCAAAACAGTAGAAACACCACAAAAGTTACCCCATTTTGGAAACTACACCTCTCAAAGAATTTATCTAGGGGTATATTTAGCATTTTTACCATACAGGTTTTTCACTAGATAATTTGGAATTAGTCTGTAAAAATTAAAATCTACTTTTTTTCTGAAACAACATAGACATTTTTAATATTTACAAGGAATAACGAAGAAAATGCACCCCAACTGTAAAGGATCTGCCAGGCACAGCTTCTTTATCAACGCCCATAGGTAATCTGTCTGCACCTGCTTCTAGGTCTGTGAGACTGACTCCATCTTCCACCACTCAGAATGGCAGGCTTAGGAGTGGGAGAGCCTATCGCAGCCTGGCCATACGGAGCTAGCTCCCGTCCTCTGTCTATTTATACCTGCCTTTCCTGCTCCTCCTTGCTTGTGTTTCTTCTCTGTTAGTTTCCTGGCCCTGCTGCAGCTTCTTGTACTATTTGTCCCTGCTTCGTATTGACTACTCTCCTGCTCTGCGTTTGGTACCTCGTGCTCTCCTGGTTTTACTCGGCTTGTTCACTACTCTCCTGCTCTGCGTTTGGCACCTTGTACTCTCCTGGTTTGACTCGGCTCGTTTACTACTCTTGTTGCTCACGGTGTTGCCGTGGGCAACTGCCCCGTTTCCCTTAGGTTCTGTGTTCCCTTGTCTGTTTGTCTGTCATTCACTTATTGAGTGTAGGGACCATCGCCCAGTTGTACCCCGTCGCCTAGGGCGGGTCGTTGCAAGTAGGCAGGGACTGAGTGGCGGGTAGATTAGGGCTCACTTGTCTGTTTCCCTACCCCCATCCTTACATATTCACAAGCCCATATACCTAGTCTACCCTGGTCCCTGACACTACTATGGACCCCCTTGAGACCCTGGCTCAGCAAATGCAGGGTCTCTCCCTACAGGTCCAGGCCCTGGCTCAGAGGGTCAACCAGCCTGATGCTACCATGGTAGTGCCCATCACCTCACCTCTTGAACCCCACCTCAAGTTGCCTGATCGGTTCTCAGGGGACCGGAAGACTTTTCTCTCCTTTCGGGAGAGTTGTAGGCTCTATTTTCACTTAAAGCCGCACTCCTCAGGTTCTGAGAGCCAGCGGGTGGGTATAATTATGTCCCGGCTCCTGGAGGGGCCCCAAGAATGGGCCTTCTCTTTGGCTCCTGACGCCCCTGAACTTTCCTCCATTGATCTTTTCTTTTCTGCTCTCGGACTCATTTATGACGAGACTGACAAGACTGCCTTTGCCGAGAGTCAGCTGGTGACCTTACGTCAGGGTAAGAGACCTGTAGAGGAATATTGTTCTGACATTAGGAAGTGGTGCGTAGCTTCTCGGTGGAATGACCCTGCCTTAAGGTGCCAGTTTAGTTTGGGCCTGTCAAACGCCCTGAAAGACCTGCTAGTTAGCTATCCCTCTTCTGACTCCCTAGACCAGGTTATGGCTTTAGCGGTACGACTTGACCGACGTCTCAGGGAACGACGACTTGAACGTCTTGGTGTTTTCTCCTCTGACTCCCCCATGATGCCTCCCGAGGTTCCATTGCTTCGTTCTTCCACGGAAGACTCGGAGGTACCTATGCAACTCGGGGCCTCCGTGTCCCTCCAACAACGTAGAGAGTTCCGCAGGAAGAATGGTCTCTGCTTCTACTGTGGGGATGACAAGCATCAAGTGAACAACTGTCCTGGGCGTAAGAATAAGCAACCGGAGGAACTTCCGCGCCTAAGTGATCATCGGGGAGGTCACTTGGGCGCACAGGTATTTCCCGTAAATATGAAACGTAATAAAATCTTGCTTCCCTTTCAGGTCTCTTTTGGTGGTAGGTCTGCTACCGGCAGTGCCTTCGTGGATTCAGGGTCTTCTGCTAATATCATGTCTGTGGAATTTGCTATGTTTCTAGCTATGCCTTTGATTGATTTGCCTAAACCAGTCCCGGTAGTGGGTATCAACTCCACTCCTCTTGCTAATGGTTATTTTACACAGCATACCCCTGTTTTTGAACTCCTTGTTGGCTCCATGCATTTGGAGCAGTGCTCTGTACTGTTGATGCAGGGATTATCGTCCGATTTGGTTTTAGGCCTTCCCTGGTTACAGTTGCATAATCCCACGTTTGACTGGAATACTGGGGATCTTACCAAATGGGGTAATGAATGCTTGACGTCATGTTTTTCTGTTAATTCTATGTCTCCCCCTTTTTCTGTAATTTTGGGTTTAATCCACGGTTTTCCTCCGTTTCACCTGGTAGTTCCAACAATCCCGAGGTAGAAGTCGTTCATCGGGAACTGTGCACAGTCTGGGCCCAGGTTCAGAAGAACCTAGAGGCGTCCCAGAGCGTACAAAAGACTCAGGCAGATAGAAGACGTTCTGCTAACCCCTTGTTTATGGTCGGGGATATGGTGTGGCTATCGTCTAGGAACTTGCGTCTTAAGGTCCCATCCAAGAAGTTTGCTCCCCGGTTTATTGGGCTGTATAAGGTCATTGAAGTCCTCAATCCTGTCTCCTTCCGGCTGGAGTTACCCCCATCTTTTCGAGTACACAACGTGTTTCATGCCTCCCTCCTTAAACGCTGCTCCCCGTCCTTGGCTCCCTCGAGGAAACCTCCTGTTCCCGTTCTCAGCCCTGAGGGGGTGGAATTCGAGGTGGCCAAGATTGTGGACAGCAAGATGGTCCAAGGCTCCCTCCAGTACCTGGTCCATTGGAGAGGATACGGGCCTGAGGAGAGGACGTGGGTACCCGCCCGGGATGTTCACGCTGGGATATTGGTCAAGAGGTTCCACCTTCGTTTCCCCAATAAACCAGGTCCACTTAGAAAGGGTCCGGTGGCCCCTCATAAAAGAGGGGGTACTGTAAAGGATCTGCCAGGCACAGCTTCTTTATCAACGCCCATAGGTAATCAGTCTGCACCTGCTTCTAGGTCTGTGAGACTGACTCCATCTTCCACCACTCAGGATGGCAGGCTTAGGAGTGGGAGAGCCTATCGCAGCCTGGCTAGACGGAGCTAGCTCCCGCCCTCTGTCTATTTATACATGCCTTTCCTGTTCCTCCTTGCTTGTGTTTCTTCTCTGTTCGTTTCCTGGCCCTGCTGCAGCTTCTTGTACTATTTGTCCCTGCTTCGTATTGACTACTCTCCTGCTCTGAGTTTGGTACCTCGTGCTCTCCTGGTTTTACTCGGCTTGTTCACTACTCTCCTGCTCTGCGTTTGGCACCTTGTACTCTCCTGGTTTGACTCGGCTCGTTTACTACTCTTGTTGCTCACGGTGTTGCCGTGGGCAACTGCCCCGCTTCCCTTAGGCCTGATTTACACGAGCGTGTGCGTTTTGCGCGCGTAAAAAATGCAGCGTTTTGCGTGCGCAAAAGGCACTTGACAGCTCCGTGTGTCATCCGTGTATGATGCGCGGCTGCGTGATTTTCGCGCAGCCGCCATCATAGAGATGAGGCTAGCCGACGTCAGTCACTGTCCATGGTGCTGAAAGAGTTAACTGATCGGCAGTAACTCTTTCAGCACCCTCGACAGTGCATTCCGATCACCATATCGAGTAACCTGTTTAAAAAAAAAGAGGTTCGTACTTACCGAGAACTTCCCGGCCGTTGCCTTGGTGACGCGTCCTTGGTGACGCGTCCTTGGTGACGCGCCTCTCTTGACATCTGGCCCCACCTCCCCTGATGACGCGGCAGTCCATGTGACCGCTGCAGCCTGTGCTTGGCTTGTGATTGGCTGCAGCTGTCACTTGGACTGAATTGTCATCCCTGGAGGTCAGACTGGAGGAAGAAGCCGGGAGTTATCGGTAAGTCAGAACTTTTTTTTTTTTACACGTTCACGTATATTGGAATCGGAAGTCACTGTCCAGGGTGCTGAACCAGTTTAACTCTTTTAGCACCCTGCACAGTGACTGTCTCCTGCCGGGTTCGGTCAAAACAAGTTCGACCGAACCCGGTAAACTTCAGTTCGGTCATCTGTAAGACACTCCGTTCGGATGTTTGTAAACAGAAAAGCACGTGGTGCTTTTCTGTTTACATTCAGTTTGACAGCTCTTGCGCGAATCACGCAGTTCGCACGGAAGTGCTTCCGTGCGACCTTCGTGGTTTTCACGCACCCATTGACTTCAATGGGTGCGTGATGCGCGAAAAACGCAGATTTATAGAACATGTCGTGCGTTTTTTTCAGCGCACTCACGCTAAGCAAAACTCACGGACTGTCTGCATGCCCCCATAGAGTAATATAGGTGCGTACAACACGCGTGAAAAGCACGCGCGTCTCACGCGCGTATATTACGCTTGTGTAAATGAGGCCTTAGGTTCTGTGTTCCCTTGTCTGTTTGTCTGTCGTTCACTTATTGAGTGTAGGGACCATCGCCCAGTTGTACCCCGTCGCCTAGGGCGGGTCGTTGCAAGTAGGCAGGGACTGAGTGGCGGGTAGATTAGGGCTCACTTGTCTGTTTCCCTACCCCCATCATTACACCAACATTTGTAAAGCAATGTCTCCCGATTACGACAATACCCCATATGTGGTAATAAACTGCTGTTTGGACCCACAGCAGTGCTCAGAAGGGAAGGAGCGCCATTTGAATTTTGGATTTCTGATTTTGCTGGAATGGTTTTCGGTGCAATGTCGCATGCACTGGAGGGACCAAAACAGTGGTAATCCCCCAAAAGTTGCCACATTTTGGAAACTAAACCTCTCAAGGAATTTATCTAGGGGTATAGTGAGCATTTAGACCCCACAGGTCTTTTGCAGAGTTTATTAGAATTAGACCGCGAAAATTAATATCAACATTTTTTCCACTAAAATGTTGAATTTTCTCATTTTCACAAGGGATAAAGGAGAAAAAAACAACCAATTTTTGTAAAGCAATTTCTCCCGAGTACGGAAATACCCCACATTTTTATATTTTTACTCCCCGCCTTCCAAGAGCCATAACTTTTTTATTTTTCCATCAATAGAGTGGTGTGAGGGCTTATTTCTTGCGGGAGGAGCTGTAGTTTTTATTGGTACCATTTTTGGTACATAAAAAGTGATTAAAAAGTTGTATTACATTTTTTTTTAGAGCTAAGGTGACAAAAAAAAAAACAGCGATTTTGGCGGTTTCAATTATTACATTTTGTGAAGGTGTTCATTGTGAGAATTAAATTATGGTATATTTTAATAATTCTGACTTTTACGGATGTAGCGATACTAATTTTGTTAATTTTTTTACAATACTTGGGAAAAGGTAAAAATGGGAAAAGATTTTTTTTTTAACTTTAAAAAAAAAAAAAATATCACTACTAATAACTTTAATTTGTCTACATATTTTATTAATCCCCTTAGGGGACTTGATCCAGCGATCATTGGATCTCTGGTACAATACACTGCAATACTAATGTATTGCAGTATATAGTTATTTTTACAGGCTTCTGTAACAGAGCGATCGCTGTACCTGTGCGTTAGTCCCGGGTGTCAGCTGTAATACACAGCTGACACGCGCAGAGCATGGAGCGGGCTCAGCACGTGAGCCGGCTCCATACATCAACCCCCCCACCATAACGTGCAATTAAGTCATAGTGCGCAAAGGGGTTAATGCACAGCGGATGGTTAAAAGTGAAAATTGCAATTTTTCACTGGTATGCCATTTTAGTGCGTAATATGTTGTGCCCAGTTTGTGCCACAGAAGACAAATACCTCATAAAATGTTAAGCGGGTTCTCCCGGGTATGGCGATGCCATATATTTGGGCGCAAACTGCTGCTTGGGCACGCTGCAGGGCTCAGAAGGGAGGGACGCCATTTTGCTTTTGGAGCGCAGATTTTGCTTGGTAGTAATTGTTTGGGTTTTTGCTGGTATTTCAGTTTATAAGGTGGGGGTATATGTAATCTGTGCAGAGTACATCAGGGCATAATAAGAGGGTATAATAATGGGGTAAATAAATAATATTTCATAGATGTGTGGCTGGTGTCGCACTGATAAATGGCGCCCGATCTTATCTGCTTCTGGAACACTCTGCACATTTTGCATCGCCATATTCTAAAAGCCAGAACTTTTTTATTTTTTCACCACCGGAGCCCTGTGAGGGCTTATTTGTTGTGGGACAATCTGTAGTTTTCATTGGTACCATTTTGGGGTACATGCGATTTTTTGATCACTTTTTATTACATTTTTTTGCAATCCTGACCAAAAACCAGGAATTCTGACAAAGTTTTTTAGTTTATTTTTTTGCTGCGTTCACCGTACGCTATAAATGAAATTTTTACTTTATTCTGCAAGTTGGTACGATTGCGCCGATACCATATGTATATAGTTTTTTTCCCTTTTTTTAGCGTTTGCACAATAAAATCACTTATTTATAAAAAAAATAATTTTCTGTGTCACCATATTTTGAGAGCCATAATTATTTTATTTTTTAAAAAGCTGTCTAAGGGCTTGTTTTTTGCGGGATGGATTGAAGTTTTTATTGGTACTATTTTTGGGTACATGCGACTTTTTGATTAATTTTTATTCTTTATTTTGGGAGGGGTGGTGACCAAAAAAATTGTGATTCTGTCGTAGTTTTTTATTGATTTTTTTGGGGTGTTCATCGTGCGGGAAAAATAACATTATAGTTTTATAGTTGGTGTCGTTACGAACGCGGTGATACGAAATATGTGTACTTTTTATTGTGTTCATTTTTTTCCTATAATAAAAGTCTTATTATAGGAAAAAAAAAAGCATTTTGTGTTTATATAACTTATAACTCATTTTTACACTTTTTTTTTTTTTTTTTTTAAACATTTATTACTTATTTTTACTTTTTTTCTTGTCCCACTAGGGGACTACAAGACTTTCAGCTTTGATCGCTGCTAGAGTACATTACACTACACACGTAGTGTAATGTACTCTAAGGGTATGTTCACACGGCCTATTTACGGACGTAAATCGGGCGTTTTTGCCCCGAATTACGCCCGAAAATAGCGCCTCAATAGCGCTGACAAACATCTGCCCATTGAAAGCAATGGGCAGACGTTTGTCTGTTCACACGAGGCGTATATTTACGCGCCGCTGTCAAAAGACGGCGCGTAAATAGACGCCCGCGTCAAAGAAGTGACCTGTCACTTCTTTGGCCGTAATTAGAGCCGTTATTCATTGACTCCAATGAATAGCAGCGCTAATTACGCCCGTAATTGACGCGGCGTTCAAGCGCCTGCACATGCCGGTACGGCTGAAATTACGGGGATGTTTTCAGGCTGAAACATCCCCGTAATTTCAGCCGTAACGGACGCCCTCGTGTGAACATACCCTTACTGTCATTGTGACGTAACTGTCACTCTGACAGGAAGCCGAGGAGGACCGGCCGGAGGCTGTTCCTCCGAGGCTTCCATACATGGCATCGGCAGCCCCCACAATCACTTTGTGGAGGCTGCCGATGTGCTTCAAAACACTTAAATGCGGCAACGGCATTTAAGGGGTTAATTACCAAAAGCAGCAGCGATGGTCCGCTGACTGGCAAGACTGATGTGTCAGCTGTCTAGAACAGCTGTCAGCGCGGGCTTGTCTCTCTGTGTTTACACAGAGTGACAGTTTGAAATACTGAAGAAAATGAACGTCATAGTGCGCGATCTAGCAGCCGACCATGACGTTCATTTTCGCCATAGGTCGGGAAAGGGTTAAGGCATACCTAACTTTTCGGATTACTTTTTAGAATAAGCTGTTGTATGTGTGTACAGGAGGAATAACACTATTTCTGGCCAATATATGACTAGCATATGACTGCATGCTTGAGCCCTGAGGCCGGGTTCCCATGTAGTGTAAACGCTGCGGAATTTGCGCAACGGAATTCTGTGTGGAAATTCCGAGCTGTTACAGTAGCAGCAAAGTGGATAAGATTTAGAAAATATCATGCCCACGCTGTGGAAAAAAAATGCAGCATAAACGTTAATAAACTGACCTGCGGTGCGGAATTTAAATCCGCAGCACGTCAATTTATGCTGCATGTTCTGTTTTCCCCCATTGAATTTAATGGGGATGCAAACCCGCAACAGAAAGCTATGTGATGCGACTTTTGCAACGGATTCAAAGCGATTCCGCCGCAAAACTCTCAACTCAGGAAAAGAAAAAATACCATACTTACCCAGAACTCTCTCCTTCTTTCTGTAATCTGGCCTCCCAGGATGGCATAGCACCCCATGTGACCACTGCAGCCAATCACAGGTTGCAGCTTCACATGGCCTACAACGTCATCTAGGAAGGCTGGACTATGCGCAGAGAAGAAGTAGGGGGTAAGTATAATCAGACTTATTTTTTTCTCCCCAGCGCTTTTTGCCGCAGCAGAAATTCAGTTTGAAAAAACGCTCCACAATGTGGTGCGATTTTTCAGACGGAAGGTGCTGCGGGACCCAGGTCGGATACACTGCACAGTTTTTACCCAGCGTGTCCAGCCTCTGGGAAAACTGCCTGATTCTCAGTTGTCTCTGAGCTAGTGGGCGGAGTCTAACATATCATGCCTTCTATACTCAGCACACATAAAGAAGACAAAATCCTGTGCTCTCCTATGTCTAGCTAATATATATATATATATATATATATATATATATATATATATATATATATCCAAGAAAAAGAGACTGGAAGCAGCACTCAGCAAAAAAATGTGAATTTATTCACCCAACACAGCAACGTTTCACTTCCTCCATGGAAGCATTTTCAAGCAATAAATGAAAACCACACATTGACATATATAGACAGAGCCGCAGCCCAATTAACAGGTGTAATGAATCGTAGTAGTTATACAATGTATCAAAAAATACGATATATTATAAAAGTGTAGCAAAAAGTATAGTGCAGAAACATATGAGTCAATCACTGACATTTAGATGTAGATAATCACAACTGGGCTGCGGCTCTGTCTATATATGTCAATGTGTGGTTTTCATTTATTGCTTGAAAATGCTTCCATGGAGGAAGTGAAACGTTGCTGTGTTGGGTGAATAAATTCACATTTTTTTGCTGAGTGCTGCTTCCAGTCTCTTTTTCTTGGATATATGCATGAGGAGCTCGTCACTCCTTGATATTTTGAAGCTAGCACCAACCGTTTCTGGCTATTGACACAGTACTGCTCCTATGTTTGGATCTTCTATATATATATATATATATATATATATATATATATATATAAATATATATATATATATATATATATACACAACAGTAATGAGAAGTGTATCTGAGATTCTAGCACTGGGGTGCGATATAACTAACCAGGAAGCTGCAGCATGTCTGTCTGTGTCTTTCTAACTCTCCAACTGCTCCCCTCTCCATAGACTTTTATTTGCAGACAGTGAAGAGACACACTGGCACCTTCTACAGTCCGTCTGTAACTAGGGATTCATTTTGACAATGGGGTTAGGCAGCAGATCTCAGGAAGGGAGTCACCTAGTGGCAGTAACTTTACACAGAATTTGAAAGGCTAAAACAAAAAAACATTTAACAGTAAGTAAATTTGATCTATATCCGGTATGCTATTAGATCAGCATAAATAGTTTGAAAACTTAGGCAAATTGCAGGCATATTTCGGCGTGTAATACGCCTTGTAACACACCTCAAAATATACCTGCAATATGTCTACAAACAGCTCCCATTGAATTTAACCCCTTAACGCCGAAGGACGGATATATCCATCCTCTGCAGCTGCTAGTTCGCTCAGGAGGACGGATATATCCGTCCTGTGATGGTGCGGGTACTGCCACTGGACCCACGCGATCAGCGGCAGGAGCATGGCTGTTATGCACAGCCTGGCTCCTGATGCAACTGCCGGAATCAAAGCGTGCTTCGATTCCAGCAGTTTAACCCATTAAATGCCGCTGTCAATAGTGACAGCGACATCTAATGTGTTTGACAGAGGGAGCTCCCTCTGTCACCCCATCGGCGCCCCCACAATGAAATTGCGGGTCGCCGTCGCATTTCCATGGCAGCCAGGGGCCTAACAAAGACCCCCAGGTCTGCCTTCAGTGTAAATGCTATTATAGCATTTACTTAGTGCACTGGAAGGGGTATGGGTTAGAAGAGCGAACTTGGCTTCCTGCCTTTTCAGTACATGCCAGTCGTTTGGTTAAAGTTTTTCATTTAAAGTTTCCTTTGAAACCTAGTCCGGTGGCCCCTCGTAGAAGGGGGGGGGGGGTACAGTCAGGAAAATGCCTGTTCCCTTAAGGTTACCATGACTATGGTTCTGGCTTCTGGGCGTGTCACTTTTACCTTGAGCCTCTCTTTTGTCTGTCTTTCTGCCTTCAGGTGTAGAATTAGTATTTATACCCAGACTACTCCACCTGTCAGTGCTTGTGAATTTTCCTGTCTTCTGTTGTCTGATCAAGCTTCCTACATTGCCTGCACTCCTGACTTCTGGACCTTTTGGAAACTGACTTCGGCTTGTCTCTCGTTAACCCCTTCTTTGCTGATTTTGGATTATCTACTCCCGGACGGTTTTGACCTTTGCTATTCCTGATATCCACTTGCCTTCTGATTTGAACTTTTTGTTTAAACCCTGGCTGCTGGTTTCCTGCTCAGGTTAGTCTGTATTGCACCTCCTATGCAACGCTGAACTCTGCTAAGACAACCTGGGTCCTAAGCAGCAAAGTCCACCCCACCTGGCGAACATCTTAGGGTCGCCTCAGAGTTGTGACGGATTCGAGGTTGCAGTTTTATGTGCACGCTGTCTCCCAGCACTCTCCAGCAGCCTTTGGGGAATCGCTCATTTTAGATAGTGGAAAAAACATTTTTAGGAGCGATTTGTGAAATACATCATGAATCCTAAAAGATGGAGGAATATCCAGACGAAAAGAAACAGGGTTAATTATCTCAACAATTTCATATAGACCAATAAACCTAGGAACAAATCTGTGAGAAGGCACTTTCAGTCGCAGCCTTTTAGTAGAAAGCCACACCTTTTTACCCACACTAAACACAGGACCTACAGTCTTTTGTTAGCATTTTTATTTTGAATAACTTGGAACTTCTTCAGGTTTGATTGAACCTGAGCCCAAACTGTGCACAGTTTTTTATTTGATTTAACTTCCATTTCAGGGTTATCACTAAAAGAGGCGGAAAATTAACCAAAACGAGGATGAAACCCGTAATTGCAGAAAAATGGCGAAGTATCAAGAGAAACATGGTGGCGATTATTTATCGTAAATTCCGCTAAAGGAAGATATGAGACCCTCTCAGCCTGGTTATGAACAATATAACACCTAAGATACTGTTCCGAGGTTTGATTAAAACGTTCGGTTCGACCATTACTCTCAGGGTGGAATGCAGAAGAGAACGATAACTGTACACCAAGTTTCCTACAGAAGGCCCTCCAGAAGCTAGCCACAAATTGTACACCTCTATCAGAGACAATATTTTTCTGAATACCATAGAGACTAACTACTTGACTATTAAACAAAGTTTTGGAAATAGAAAGTTGAGGCAATGGGATGAAATTACACATTTTGTTGAAACGGTCCACCACAACCCAAATTACAGTTTTCCCATCAGAGGGAGGTAAATCAGTAACAAAAGCCATGGACAGATGAAACCAAGCTCTCGGCGGAACAGGCAATGGCAGAAATTCACCCATAGGACGAGTACGAGGAGTCATCGTGAGCGCAGACATCGCAAGCAGAGACATAGGAACGAACATCACGAGACAAGGATGGCCACTAATAGAGCCGCGACACCTACCTTTTAGTACCAGTTATGTCTGGATGGCCACACAAAACAATCATGTAATTAATTGAGCAAATTTAATCTGAACTGGGGACGTACAAACAACTTCCCAGCAGGAATGGTTTGAGGAACGAGTTGTTGACATTCTTTAATCTCAGTTGAAAGATCCAATGATATTGCAGAAACCACTATCCCCTTAGATAAAATAGGTTCAGGATGAATGTCAGGGACCTGTGAGGAACAGAAACTTCAACATAATGCGTCGTCCACTGATATTTTTAGACCCGGGACTGTATGTTACAATGAAGTCAAATTTGGTAAAGAACAAGAGTCTTTTTGCTGATTCTAAAAAAGTCAGGTTTTTATGGTCAGTCAGTACAGTAATTTGATGTTCGGCTCCCTCTAAAAAGTGGTGCCACTCTTCAAATGGCTGCTTAATAGCAAGAAGCTAGCGATTACCTATATCAAAGTTTCTTTCAGTGGAAGAAAATTTGCGAGAAAAAAAAGCACAAGGATGCAAGTTAGTCAATACAGAAGACCCTTGAGACAGCACAGCCCCACACCTATTTCTGAAGCATCAACCTCAACAATAAAGGGACTAGAAAGGTCAGGTTGAACAAGTAAAGGTGCTTTGATAAAACATTGTTTTAAGGTTTCAAAGGTGGAAACCGCAGTAGGTTTCCAATTTACAAGGTCAGAACCCACTTTAGTAAGATCTGTCAAAGATTTGGCAATGGAGGAAAAATTAGAAATACATTTCGATAATAATTTGCAAAACCCAAGAACCTCTGCAGAGCCTTTAATGAAGTGGGTTGAACCCAATCAAGAATTGCTTGAACCTTAGCAGAGTCCATATATAAATCATTAGGAGACAGCACCAAACCCAAAGAAATTAATTTAATGAACTCCGAAAATAAATTTTTCGAGCTTCGCGTAAAGACAATGTTCCCTCAGTACTTGAAGGACGGACCTTAAATGTTGGACATGAGAGGACCAATCTGAAGAAAACACAAGAATATCATCTAGATACACCACCACAAAACTTCGAATAACATTTCTGAAAATATCATTAACCAAGTTTTGAAAAACTGCAGGAACATTAATTAAACCAAAAGGCATGACCAAATACTTATAATAAACAAAAACAGATGAGGAGACAGCACTTCCAACATATGTCAGCTTTTTAATCACCCGTGCGACGTTAATCACCCGTGCGACCCGTGCGATCTAGCAATCGCTGGTTCAAGTCCCCTAGGGGGGCTAATAAAGTGTGTAAAAAAAAAAGTGAAAAAAGTTTTTAGTAATGAAATAAACAAAAAAAATATTAAAACTTCAAAAAAAAGTTCTTCATAGTCTTTATTGTTCTTCAAGTTTTCTTATTTCCCCCCTAAAGTAATGTTAAAAATATAAAAAGTAAACAAAATTGGTATCGTTGTGTCCATAGCGTTATTTAATGCGCATGGTGAACGCCGTAAAAAATTCAAATTGTAAAACGCTAAAATCGCTGTGTTTTGGTCAACTTAGCTCTCAAATAAAATGTAATAAAAAGTGATCAAAAAGGTTTACATACCAATAAAAATGACAGCTCGTCCCGCAAAAAAATGAGCCCTCACACCGCACAATCGGTGAAAAAAATAAAACAATCAGACACCAGAAGACAGGAAAATTCATAAGCACTGACAGGTGGAGGAGGTTGGGTATAAATACTAATTATCCACCTGAAGGCATAAAGACAGACAAAAGAGATAGGCTCAAGGTAAAAGAGACATGCTAAGGAGCCAGAACCATAGTCATGGTAATCTTAAGGGAACAGGCATTTTCCTGACAGTAAGTGAGTGCTTTAAACTCTTGTCCATTGTCTATTCATCTGGTTGCATGCTATTCATCTGCCATCCACTCCTTTTATCTTCTACTACCTTCAGTGTTTGGTTCCGCTCGTCCACTGGTGAATTACTTGTGCCTCTGTCAGTTTTCTGTCAGTGTTGATGCATGCTACACCCATGTGATAGAGAATGTCTAATGTTGTGGTCTTGAGCACAACCAGTGGCATACCAGTCGGGGAATCCGTAGAGCTCAGGTTCCTAAATTTGGAGAAAAGTTAAGAAACAAAATTCCTTTATTTATAAAATCATGGATTTGGTGTCTGTACATGTAGGGAGACAACCAAATGGTGTGACTTGCAGTATACTGACTCTCTACGTCATCCATTCTGTGCCTTTGAGGAGGCTCCTCAATATCACTGGAGGAAGATGACAAGAAGAATTGGAACGCCTCGTCACTGGTGCTGTCACAGTACGGGCGTTAACTGACAACGCAGCTCTGGTCTACTCAGGTCTTTATCACACACTGAGGAGATCCTAACTATAAATGACAGACCAATTACAGCAATTACCAGCAAGGGACCACTCTAATTGGTCCCCCAGCCAATGACAGAGCTTGTCAGCTGTCCATGGAAGATTTATTAGGATTGGCGTTTGATACATCTATCCTTAGCACTGCCCAGTGTGGGGAGCGCAGTGTCTTTATGCTGGTTGCATCCATACCCAGCTGTTGGCGTAGTAAAATACACTATAAAATGGCATCCGGACCTTTCTCCCAGGGTCGACTTTAAAAGACTAATTGAGCCATTCGTACCTGCAAATAAAGTCACATTACAATACCAACAAGCACAACCATATATAATATCCCTCAGTCCTCCTCAGGATCTAACCTGAAGGTAGGAAAAATATTAAGCAAACATAAATATATACTTTTAAAGAGACAGTAGCATCTTTACTGAGGAGGGGCCTGTTATGGAATCACCCGTTGAGCAATTCCCAGGGTGGAAGTTTATGGAATGGTTAGGTGACCGATTCCGAAAAGGCTGCTGGAGACTGTCAGGAATGAGCGTGCCAATAAATCTGCAACCCAAAATCTGTCACAACTCTGATCAACAGAATCTAAGACTACTCTATGGTATTCCCCAAAAGTCCACTGCAAGGCAGGTTGGGCTATGCAGCATAAAACCCAGGTTTTAAGGTTTTAAGCCAGAGTTCATTGTTGGAGAAGAGGTGCAATGCAGGCAATACCAGAGCAGATAACAAGACAGCCCGAGGGTAACAGAAAGTCCAAATCACAAAGCTAGTGGATATCAAGGATTGCAGAGGTCAAAACAGAAAAAAGAAAGGTAAAAACAGAAAGTCCAAATCAGTAAGCAAAGGGTACTCCAGAGACAAGCCGAGGTCCAGTTCCAAAAGTTGCAAATAGTCAAAGGTACTGGGTATAGTCAGTAGCTTGATCAAACACATGGAAGCAGAGAAAATCACAAGCAAAGAACAGAACCAACCCAGATCTCAAAACTCCACCCTTCAATCTGATAGGCAGAAAGACGGAGAAGTGGAATAGGCTCAACAACTAAAACCAAAACCTCCCAGAAGCTAGACTAGTAGTCATGGTAATCTTAAAGGGATGGACATTTCCTAACAGGGCCGTTCCACACCTTTTAAAACTGCTCCCTTAATTCAGAGGTATTTTTAATCTATTACACTTCTGCAGCAAGTTTGTGGATTTCTGCAAGTCCCATGCTGACATACATTAAAATAGTAGTAAATTTATCTAAGTGTACAATTTTAAAGGCAATATAGGTAATTATTTCTATTAAAAATTGATTAAAATCCCTATATGTCATGAAGGTAAAATGCTAAATACATGTTACATGTGCATGTATTACAAGTCTGTAAACTCTGTTAGGCCAGTGGTGCTAAATTAGAAAAAAAAATCGGTAACATAATTATTTATTTATAACTTTTTTAGTTATTATTGCTTAAGATTTAGTTTCCTACACTTTTGATCATTCATTAAAACATATAGTATAATATAATTATTTTATCAATGAATAGATATGTAAAGAGCCTCAGATTTCACCAGATTTAAGGTATAAAGTGCTGTTAGATTTAAGGCCTTTACCAAAGAATACAACATGTAACATCTGTTCTTTCTATGGCTCACAGAGAGAATAATTTCCTCATTCTTTTTCTTCCTGTAAGCTCTCCGTTATAAGATTATTACAGGCATCACATTAAGCATCTTTCATCTTCATCATGTTAAGCATCTTTCAACTGCTCAGATAAGCAGTTTAAACAGTAATGCTTTTAATGCTTAGTCTGTCTGTAATTCAGAGAAAGCAGTGGAATTGAAAGTTGTGTTAGCAAAAGCAGATGGTTTTCCAACTATAGTAGGTAGAGGTCTGCTTATAATGCACAGATTTTGTGAAGCCAAATAAGGAATAAAGGCGGAAACATAAATATTGTACCTTCTGAGAATACTGGTCTATCATTACATTACAAAATCATACTGCATCTTTTAAAACATAGTGGCTTCCATGACAGAGGGTTTTGCTTTGGGCCAGGATCACACACACAGTTTTGATGCCGTTTTTGGCTCAGGTTTTTTTTAGCCAAAACCAGAAATGTACAGAAAAGAAAGGAGATATATCAGTCTTTTCTTTATACCTTTACTTCCTTTTGGATCCACTTCTGACTTGTGTGTATGATCCTGGCCTTATACCAACATCTACTATGGACTTTGCATATACTCAATAATTACTAATTAGTAATTAGCACATTAACATTTCATGAACAGTATCACATTTTGTGACCTTTTATTATAAAGCAAAATTGGGAGACATCAAAGTGTAATTCCACCTTTAATTTAAAAAAAAAAAATTCTGCACAGATTTTCATGAGACATGGAGCTATCTATTTCCGGGCTCCAAATTCACTGCTTCCTTTCACACAGTCATGAATTAAATTACAAATTTATGGCTTTCTGCAACCACCACTAGGAGTCGCTTAAGAGCTTATTGAGAATCTGTTTACCATTGAGAGTTGTAAAACTCCTCCAAGTAGAGCCCATCCACAGAAACGCTAGTCTGCAAAATTTACTATAGCAGCTAGGAGATCAACGGAAGGAGAAATAACACCACATGGTGAATATAAGTAAATCTTATTTTTTAGTTAAAGTGTAACTAAGCATTGAACAATCGTTGGACATGTCATAGTAACATGTCAGAGGTTTTGATTGGTGGGGGTCCGAGCACTGAAATTGATGTAGCGGTGTACGGGCTCAATCGAAAGTCTATGAGCCCTTACACCGCTACATCATTTTTCCGGAAAACCCCCAAAAGAAACAAAGCGGCTCAGTGCTCACCCGAGGGCTTCTACTGCTTTGTTTTAGCGATGGGTGGGGGTCTCAGTGCTCGGACCCCCAACCAATCAAAACTTCTGATATGTCACTATGACATGTCAGAAGTTTGTTCAACGTTTAGTTACCCTTTAACATTTTATTTAGCTACAGAAGTCTTTTAATTTTGCTTGTAACATGAACACATAAAGTATTACACACTTTTCTTTATGTATGATAAAGTAGTGTCACCCTAATAGACCAAGGAGCAGAAAACTACTTACCACAATTCATAGACAAGTGGAACAATCAGATAACATTATTGTGTGTCATTCTGAATTTCTCTTGCTCAAATTTCTACACTTCCCTTAAAAATAAAACAAAGAAAAAAAAATATGCATATCATCCATTTGCCAGGATTTTCTTAAAATGTAGAGAAATAGCAATGTTTGATTTTTTTATCCCTGCCTTTAGTTGCAGTTTTTAGTTTTTAATCCCTTAAGAACCAGGCCATTTTTTGTTTTTTCATTTTTGTTTGTTCCTTTCCGCTTTCCAAGGGCCATAACTTTTTATTTTTCCATAGACATAGCCATATGAGGGCTTGTATTTTTGCAGGACAAGTTGTAGTTTTTTACGGCACCATTTATTGCACCATATAATGTACTGACAAATGGGAAAAAATTAATTCTGGGGTGGAATAAATAAAAATCATTGTTTTTTGACTATCAATTTTACGGCATTAAATGACATGTTAACTTTATTACGAATATACAAATTTATTTTTCCATCTATGAAGCAGTTTAAGGAGTTTATTTTCGCAGGGTGAGTGTAATGACAGGGATAGGGAAACAGACAAGTCAGCCCTAATCTACCCGCCACTCAGTCCCTGCCTACTTGCAACGACCCGCCCTAGGCGACGGGGTACAACTGGGCGACGGTCCCTACACTCAGTAAGTGCACGACAGACAACCAGACTAGGAAACACAGAACAAAGAGAAACAGGGCAGTTGCCCATGGCAACACCGTGAGCAACAAGAGAAGAAAACGAGCCGTGTCAAACCAGGAGAGTACGAGGTGCCAAACGCAGAGCAGGAGAGTAGTGAACAAGCCGAGTCAAACTAGGAGTGTACGAGGTACCAAACACAGAGCAGAAGAGTAGCCAGTAAGCCAGGGTCATATGAAGCAGGGTCAAATAGCACAGAAGCTGCAGCAGGGCCAGGAAACCAGCAGAGAAGAATCACAAGCACACAAGCAAAGGAGGAACAGGAAAGGCGGGTAAAAATAGACAGAGGGCGGGAGCTAGCTCCGTCTGGCCAGGCTGTGATAGGCTCTCCCACTCCTAAGCCTGCCATCCTGAGTGGTGGAAGATGGAGTCAGTCTCACAGACATAGAAGCAGGTGCAGACTGATTACCTATGGGCGTGGATACAGAAGCTGTGCCTGGCAGATCCTTAACAGTACCCCCTCTTTTATGAGGGGTCACCGGACCCTTTCTAGATGGACCTGGTTTATTGGGGAAACGAAGGTGGAACCTCCTGACCAATACCCCAGCGTGAACATCCCGGGCGGGTACCCAAGTCCTCTCCTCAGGCCCGTATCCTCTCCAATTGACCAGGTACTGGAGGGAGCCTTGGACCAACTTGCTGTCCACAATCTTGGCCACCTCGAATTCTACCCCCTCAGGGGTGAGAACGGGGACAGGAGGTTTCCTCGAGGGAGCCAAGGACGGGGAGCAGCGTTTAAGGAGGGAGGCATGAAACACGTCGTGTACTCGAAAAGATGGGGGCAACTCCAGTCGGAAGGAGACAGGATTGAGGACTTCAATGACACTGTACGGCCCTATAAACCGGGGAGCAAACTTCTTGGATGGGACTTTAAGGCGCAAGTTCTTAGACGATAGCCACACCAGTTTCCCGACCATAAACAAGGGGTTAGCAGAACGTCTTCTATCTGCCTGAGTTTTTTGTATGCTCTGGGACGCCTCTAGGTTCTTCTGAACCTGGGCCCAGACTGTGCACAGTTCCCGATGAACGACCTCTACCTCGGGATTGTTGGAACTACCAGGTGAAACGGAGGAGAACCGTGGATTAAACCCAAAATTACAGAAAAAGGGGGAGACCCCTGACGAGTTACTGACCCGGTTACTAAGGGAAAACTCGGCGAGGGGAATGAATGAGACCTAATCATATTGACAGTCAGAGATAAAACACCTTAAATATTGTTCTAGAGACTGATCAGTCCTCTCGGTTTGGCCATTAGTTTCAGGATGGAAGGCAGAGGAGAAGGACAGATCAATCTCCAACTTTTTACAGAAGGCTCTCCAAAACAAAGAAACAAATTGTACCCCTCTGTCAGAAACAATATTAACAGGGACCCCATGATGTGTTTGACAAACAAGGTAGCTAACGTCTTAGCATTGGGTAGTTTTTTGAGGGGCACAAAGTGGCACATCTTACTGAAGCGGTCTACTACAAACCACACCACCGACTTGCCTTGAGATGGAGGCAAATCGGTGATAAAATCCATGGAGATATGGGTCCAAGGTCTCTGGGGAATGGGCAAAGAACGTAGTAAGCCCGCTGGTCGGGACCTGGGAGTCTTGGACCTAGCACAAACCTCACAAGCGGCGACGTAGGCCTTAACGTCTTTAGGCAACCCAGGCCACCAATAGTTTCTGGCAATGAGGTTCTTGGTACCCAGGATGCCTGGATGACCAGATAGAGCGGAGTCATGATTTTCCCTAAGTACCCTTAGCCGGAATTGCAGGGGAACAAACAGCTTGTTCCCAGGAAGGTTCCCGGGAGCTGAACCTTGATCAGCAGAAATTTCAGAGACTAAATCAGAATCAATAGAGGAAATGATTATACCTGGAGGCAAAATACAAGCAGGATCTTCCTCCGAAGGAGGGCTGGCCATGAAGCTACGCGACAGTGCATCAGCCTTAATATTTTTAGACCCAGCCCTATAGGTAACCAAAAAATTGAATCAGGTAAAAAATAACGCCCATCGAGCTTGTCTCGGGTTTAGCCTCCGGGCCGATTCTAGGAAAACCAGATTCTTGTGGTCGGTAAGGACCGTTACCTGGTGCCTAGCCCCCTCCAGGAAGTGGCGCCACTCTTCAAATACCCATTTAATGGCTAAGAGTTTGCGGTTGCCAATATCATAGTTACTCTCAGTGGGCAAAAATTTCCTGGAGAAGTAGGCACAGGGACGGAGATGGGTGAGGGACCTGGTACCCTGGGACAAGACAGCCCCCACTCTCACCTCGGACGCGTCAACCTCCACGATAAATGGCTCCATTTGGTTGGGCTGAACCAACACCGGGGCCGAAATAAAGCACTTCTTAAGGGCCTCAAAAGCCTGGACAGCCTCAGGAGGCCATTGGAGGAGATCAGCACCCTTGCGAGTGAGGTCCGTAAGAGGCTTAGCGATGACCGAGAAGTTAGCAATAAATCTTCTGTAATAATTAGCGAACCCCAAGAAGCACTGTAACGCCTTCAGGGAGGCAGGTTGGACCCATTCCGCCACAGCCTGGACCTTGGCGGGGTCCATGCAGAATTCATGAGGAGTGAGGATTTGACCCAAAAATGGTATCTCCTGTACCCCAAACACACATTTTTCGGTCTTCGCAAACAGTTTGTTTTCCCGAAGGACCTGGAGCACCTTCCTGACATGCTCAATGTGGGAGGACCAGTCCTTGGAAAACACAAGTATGTCATCAAGGTACACTACAAGAAATACACCCAGGTAATCTCTTAAAATCTCATTTATGAAATTCTGGAAGACCGCGGGAGCATTACACAACCCAAAGGGCATGACGAGGTATTCGAAATGACCTTCGGGCGTGTTAAACGCAGTCTTCCACTCATCCCCCTCTTTGATGCGGATAAGGTTATACGCCCCCCGTAGATCAAACTTAGAGAACCATTGGGCCCCCTGAACCTGATTAAAGAGATCAGGAATCAAAGGAAGGGGATACTGGTTCCTTACAGTGACCTTATTCAAGTTACGGTAGTCAATGCATGGCCTAAGACCACCATCCTTCTTCCCTACGAAGAAGAAGCCAGCACCTACCGGAGAAGTAGAGGGGCGAATGTAACCCTTGGCCAGGCATTCCTGGATATACTCTCTCATGGCTTCACGTTCAGGACAAGAGAGATTAAATATCCTACCCTTAGGGAGCTTAGCTCCTGGAACCAAATCGATAGCGCAATTGTATTCTCTATGAGGAGGTAACACTTCGGAGGCCTCCTTAGAGAAAACATCAGCGAAGTCCTGAACAAACTCAGGTAGCGTGTTCACCTCCTCAGGGGGAGAAATAGAATTAACAGAAAAACATGACGTCAAGCATTCATTACCCCATTTGGTAAGATCCCCAGTATTCCAGTCAAACGTGCGATTATGCAACTGCAACCAGGGAAGGCATAAAACCAAATCGGACGATAATCCCTGCATCACCAGTACAGAGCACTGCTCCAAATGCATGGAGCCAACAAGGAGTTCAAAAACAGGGGTATGCTGTGTAAAATAACCATTAGCAAGAGGAGTGGAGTCGATACCCACTACCGGGACAGGTTTAGGCAAATCAATCAAAGGCATAGCTAGAGACATAGCAAATTCCACAGACATGATATTAGCAGAGGACCCTGAATCCACAAAGGCACTGCCGGTAGCAGACCTACCACCAAAAGAGACCTGAAAGGGAAGCAAGATTTTATTATGTTTCATATTTACGGGAAATACCTGTGCGCCCAAGTGACCTCCCCGATGATCACTTAGGCGCGGAAGTTTTCCGGCTGCTTATTCTTACGCCTAAGACAGGTGTTCACTTGATTCTTGTCATCCCCACAATAGAAGCAGAGACCATTCTTCCTGCTGAACTCTCTACGTTGTTGGGGGGACACGGAGGCCCCGAGTTGCATGGGTACCTCCGAGTCTTCCGTGGAAGAACGACGCAACGGAACCTCGGGAGGCATCATGGGGGAGTCAGAGGGGAAAACACATAAACGATCACGTTGTCGTTCCTTGAGACGTCGGTCAAGTCATACCGCTAAAGCCATAACCTGGTCTAGGGAGTCAGAGGAGGGATAGCTAACTAGCAGGTCTTTCAGGGCGTTCGACAGACCCAACCTAAACTGGCACCTTAAGGCAGGGACATTCCACCGAGAAGCTACGCACCACTTCCTAAAGTCAGAGCAATACTCCTCAACAGGTCTCTTAGCCTGACGTAAGGTCACCAGCTGACTCTCGGCAAAGGCAGTCCTGTCAGTCTCGTCATAAATAAGTCCGAGAGCAGAAAACAAAAGATCAACGGAGGAAAGTTCAGGGGCGTCAGGAGCCAAGGAGAAGGCCCATTCTTGGGGCCCTTCCTGGAGCCGGGATATAATTATACCCACCCGCTTGCTCTCAAAACCTGAGGAGTGGGGCTTTAAACGAAAATAGAGCCTACAATTCTCCCGAAAGGAGAGAAAAGTCTTCCGGTCCCCTGAGAACCGGTCATGCAACTTGAGGTGGGGTTCAAGAGGTGAGGTGAGGGGCACTACCATGGTAGCATCAGGCTGGTTGACCCTCTGAGCCAGGGCCTGGACCTGTAGGGAGAGACCCTGCATTTGCTGAACCAGGGTCTCAAGGGGGTCCATAGTGGTGTGAGGGACCAGGGTGGAGTAGGTATATGGGCTTGTGATTATGTAATGACAGGGATAGGGAAACAGACAAGTGAGCCCTAATCTTCGCGCCACTCAGTCCCTGCCTACTTGCAACGACCCACCCTAGGCGACGGGGTACAACTGGGCGACGGTCCCTACACTCAGTAAGTGCACGACAGACAACCAGACAAGGAAACACAGAACAAAGGGAAACGGGGCAGTTGCCCACGGCAACACCGTGAGCAACAAGAGAAGTAAACGAGCCGAGTCAAACCAGGAGAGTACGAGGTGCCAAACGCTGAGCAGGAGAGTAGTGAACAAGCCGAGTCAAACCAGGAGTGTACGAGGTACCAAACGCAGAGCAGAAGAGTAGTCTGTAAGCCAGGGTCATACGAAGCAGGAACAAATAGTACAAGAAGCTGCAGCAGGGCCAGGAAACTAACAGAGAAGAAACACAAGCAAGGAGGAGCAGGAAAGGCAGGTATAAATAGACAGAGGGCGGGAGCTAGCTCCGTCTGGCCAGGCTGTGATAGGCTCTCCCACTCCTAAGCCTGCCATCCTGAGTGGTGGAAGATGGAGTCAGTCTCACAGACATAGAAGCAGGTGCAGACTGATTACCTATGGGCGTGGATACAGAAGCTGTGCCTGGCAGATCCTTAACAGTGAGTGTAGTTTTTATTGGCATCATTTTACGGTACATATGACTTTCTAAACACTTTAATTACATTTTTATGAAGAGTTTAGATCAAAAAATCTTACTGCGTTTTTTTTTTTTTTAATGGCTCTTTCCTTTCGGGTTAAATAACATTACATTAGAATTATCCAGACTTTTACGGATGCAATATAACATACCAATAATGTTTATTCTTTTATTTTTTTACATTACTCTAGGGGGAAAATGGAAAAAGTTTTTTTTTTTTTGTAACTTTTAATTCAACTTAAAAATGCGATCGTTAGATCGCTAATACAATACACTACAATACTTACGTATTGCAGTGTATTGTGCTTTTAACGTCCACCTATTAAACCTTTATTAGGCCCCCAGGGTGCCATGACAATCATTGTCACCCAGAGATAGGGAGATAGAGGGTGTCCTCCTCTGTCTACGCGGCTCAGATGCCGTAATCGCTGTTGACCGTGGAATCAAAACAGTTAGACAGTTAGTTATCTCCAATCACGGCGAAAGTGCGAGGGGACAGCTGACAGACGTGGCAAATAGAGCATGCTCAACTTATGATCCCGCTCCATACACCCCTCCTCCCAACTTTGACATAAATGTACATCGATTGTCAGGAAGCGGTTAAATAGCCAGAAATGTGGTCGCAGTACCTATTCAGGTGGCTGGACAATTTTTTCTTTCTTGCTATGCACCAACTCAGGGATCATTTTTGCAAACAGCTCACACATAACACCCTAAAGGCCAGTTCACACGGAGTGTTTTGACACGTTTTCTGACGTGGAAACCGCGTCGGAAAACGCACCAAGAAACGGCGTAACATGCCTCCCATTTCAATGGGAGGCGGAGGCAGTTTTTTCCCGTGAGCGGAAAAACTGGCTCGCGGGAAAAGTAGGGACATGCCCTATCTTTGTGCGTTTACGCTTCTGACCTCCCATTGACATCATTGGAAGGCAGAGAAAGGGTATGTCGCTGCGTTTTTTGCGAAAATCGGCGTGCAAGCAGAGCAAAATCCGGAACGGAATTTTGAGGCAGATTTTCTGCCTGCAAAAAACTCTGTGTGAACCCAGCTTAAGGCCTCCATTACACACACTTTTTTCAGCGTTTTCAAATGCATATTAAAAAAGGGTATGCGTTTTAAGTGTTATTAATTTGTTATTGGCGCTATTTTTAAATTAGTTACATTTTTTATGTCAATTTGTCATTTGGGCTTTTTCAGAAAAAAGCCATTCCAAGCATGTGCTACGTCTAAAAAAAACATGCTACTGACCTCAAAAATGCTACAAGAATTCCAAAAACACCAAAACCCAAAATTCTGTGTATGTAGACTTTAAAAGATTTTACAATAGACTTGAACCGCCTAAGGCCGGGTTCCCACGTAGCGTAAATGCTGCGGAATTTCCGAAACGGAAATCTGTGCGGAGATTGCGCAGCATTTACAGTAGCAGCAAAGTGGATGACATTCAGAAAATCTCATGCCCACACTGCACAAAAAAAAAACAGCGTAAACTTTAATAAATTGACCTGCAGTGCGGAATTTAATTCCGCAGTATGTCAATTTATGCTGCGTTTTTGTTGATTTTCCTTTGCAGATTTTCCTCAGTAGGCATGCAAATCCGGCAACAGAAAGCCAAGTGTTGCGACTCTTGCGGCGTATTCGCAGCGAGTACGCCGCAAAAATCCCAACTACGGGAAATAAAATAAATCATACTTACCCAGAACGCCCTCCTTCTTCCTGTAGTCCGGCCTCCAGGAATGACGTTGCATCCCATGTCACAGGCTGCAGCGGAGTTCACATGGGATGATACGTCATTGCAGGAGGCCAGCCTGGTTGACGTCAGAGGCCAGCCTCCTGGGATGACGTTACATCCCATGTGACCGCCGCTGCAGCCAATCACAGGCTGCAGCAGTCACATGGGCTGCAGCATAATCCAGGGAGGCTGGACCGTACTGTGATGGAGGGACGCGTCGCCATAACAACGACGTACGTAAGTAGGAGCGGTTTTTACCGCTGCTTTATGCAGCGGAAATCCCATCCAAAAAAACGCACCACGACGTGGTGCGGTTTTCGGACGGAATGTGCAGGGGGTTTTATTTCGGATATGCTGAGTGGTTTTTACACAGCGTATCTGTATTTTCGGAACCCAGCCTAACAGTGACAATAATTTGGAAAAAAACTTCCCAAAAGTGTACTTTATTTTTTTTTAGATATTTTATTTGTCTTATGTAAATACTGAATACAGTAGTTGTCACATGATTTGGGTCCCTTTAGTGCATGTTATCCCATTTTAATGTCACTGATTTTGGCCTTAAAGACCAGAAAAATAATTTTCCCCTTGCATTCAGTTGGACACAACTCTTTATTTTTTCATGAATGTAGCGTGTAAATGTGGGTGCTTTTGTTTTTTGCAGAATAAGCTTTCGATTTTAAGCAATAATTTTCAAGGAAAATATATGTAGCATTCAATTTATTTTATGAGGAAAATAAAATTGCAAAAATATTGTTTCAACCAGATTTTTTTTTCTGTCATTATTTGATCATTATGCCTGTGTTTTTTATTGAATGGATTATATTATATATGGGGATACCAAATATATGTATATTACGTGAAAATTTTTGCAGTTTTTTTCCACCTTGTTAGGCCAAGATCACATAGTTTTGATGCAGTTTTTTGGCCAAAGCCAGAAGTGGATCCTACAGGAAGAAAATGTATACAGAAAAGACTAGCAGAAAAAGGGAATAGTATACCGCATTTTTCTGACTATAAGGCCTGATTTACACGAGCGTGTGCGTTTTGCGCGCGCAAAAAACGCTGCGTTTTGTGCGCGCAAAAGGCATTTGACAGCTCCGTGTGTCATCCGTGTATTATGCGCGGCTGCGTGATTTTCGCGCAGCCGCCATCATAGAGATGAGGCTAGTCGACGCCCGTCACTGTCCAAGGTGCTGAAAGAGCTAACTGATCGGCAGTAACTCTTTCAGCACCCGCGACAGTGAGTTCCGATCACAATATACACCAACCTGTGAATCAAAAAAAGACGTTCATACTTACCATGAACTTCCTGCTTCCTCCAGTCCGGTCTCCCGGCCGTTGCCTTGGTGACGCGTCCCTCTCTTGTCATCCAGCCCCACCTCCCAGGATGACGCGGCAGTCCATGAGACCGCTGCAGCCTGTGATTGGCTGCAGGCTGTGCTTGGCCTGTGATTGGCTGCAGCTGTCACTTGGACAGAATTGTCATCCCGGGAGGTCAGACTGGAGGAAGAAGCCGGGAGTTCTCGGTAAGTCAGAACTTCTTTTTTTTTTTACACGTTCATGTATATTGTGATCGGAAGTCACTGTCCATGGTGCTGAACCAGTTTAACTCTTTCAGCACCGTGGACAGTGACTGTCTCCTGCCGTCGCGTACCCGAACATTTTTTGCCGGGTTCGGTCAAAGCGAGTTCGGCCGAACCCGGTGAAGTTCGGCCGAACCCGGTGAAGTTCGGTGCGCTCATCTCTAATTTGACACTCCGTTTGGATGTTTGTAAACAGAAAAGCACGTGGTGCTTTTCTGTTTACATTCATCCTTTTGACAGCTCTTGCGCGAATCACACAGTTCGCACGGAAGTGCTTCCGTGCGGCATGCGTGGATTTCACGCACCCATTGACTTCAATGGGTGCGTGATGCGTGAAAAACGCACGATTATAGAACATGTCGTGAGTTTTACGCAACGCACTCACGCTGCGCAAAATTCACGCATCGTCTAAACTGCCCCATAGAGTAATATAGTTGCGTACGACACGCGTGAAAAGCACGCGCGTCGCACGCGCGTATATTACGCTCGTGTAAATGAGGCCTAAGACGCACCTGACTATAAGACGCACCCAGCTTTTAGACAACAGAAAATAGGGGAAAAAAAAATCATATTTTACTACTTTTACAAAGAAAAAACGATTGGTTAAAAAAAATTATTGTTCTGTTTCGCCACATTCTGAGAGACATAAAGTTTATATTTTTTTCATCCTTTGAGCGGTGTGAGGGCTTATTTTTTGCGAGATGAGCTGTTGTTTTTATTAGCACATTTTTTGGTACATACGATTTTCTTATCACTTTTTATTTAATTCTTTTTAGCGCTATGGTGACCAAAAAACAACAATTCCGGGGTTTACATATTTTTTTTTTTACGACGTTTACAATGCGAGTATAATAATGCTATATTGTAATAGTTTTGGACTTTTACAGACGCAGTGATACCAATTTTTTTTATTTTTACATTGTGGGGAAAAATGGAAACAGGGTTTTTTTTTTACTTTTAATAATTTTTTACACTCCTGAAAATGTATCTAACTTTTTCTTACACATTTTATTAGTTCCCCTAGGAGACTTGAACCATCCATCATTGGATCGCCGGTAAAATACACTGCAAAACATGGACGAGTTACGCAAACAGCGTAACTCGCTGAGCTACGCTGTTTCCGTAACTTCCATAGTAGTGAATGACCGTTACAGAAGCAGCGTAGCATGCTACGCTGTTTCCGTAACTACTATTCAGTTCTATTGGAGTTACGCAAACAGCATAGCTCAGCGAGTTACGCTGTTTCTATAACTCGACCATGTACGCTGTTTTCGTAGTTACTGAGTTCCGGAAACAGCGTAGCTTATGGTGCTACGCTGTTTCCATAACTCCCATTTACTTCTATGGGAGTTACGGAAACAGCGTAGTTCAGTGAGCACTCAGCTGTTTCCGGAACTCCTGACCACCTAACAAGGAAGTGGCCGGGAGACAGCGGAGACGGGTAAGATAGAACGGGGTTTAGGGGGCCCTGTTCTAGAGATAGGTGTGGGTCCCAGAGGTGGGACCCGCATCTATCTGACATTTATGACATATCCTGTGGATATGTCATAAATGTCCTTCATGGGAAGACCCATATAAATGCCGTGGTCGCTATTGACCGCGGCATTTAACTAGTTAAACGGCCATGAACAGCGCAATCGCTGTTCCTCACTTTTGGCACATCATGGGTCGGGAAGGGGTTAAGTAAGAAGTGGTCAGGGTGCTTGGCGCTGCCGGATCCCTTGACTGCCGACTATAAGACGCAGGGACTTTTTAGCATGATTTATTAGTTTTATAGTCCGACTAATACGTTAAGTTCCATCGACACCAACCTGACATACGTTATATATAATATGTAATATTTAAGTTGTGTGTTTTCTTTTGTTTTGTTTTGTTTTTTTTCCTTGTTTCTATTGTTTTTCTTTTGTTTTTCCTTTCTTTCTCTTTCTTCTTCTCATTTATTTCCGTCAGCCACCTGGGAAACGGTCACTTTAACCTAGAAGCTTGTGTTTTATACACAGATGTAGCCAAGTTTATCTTAACTCGGATAACTCGATGCAGCGTGATATCACACAACAAAAGCCATTGAAAATTCATTAAAGAAGTTATGTTAAAGTTTCTTACCACTATGTATTTAATGCGTTAAGAGTCAAGATAAAGATGGCTACATCTGCATGTGTTACTATGGGATTTTGATAAATGATTGATGTAATTATGCAATGTAACACTTATATTACTATACTGTACCTGATTGGTTGCTTGTTACCTTAAATAGCCTCCTCTGATACTCCTGGTCTGACCTGCTCTGAAGAAGTCACGTGATCGTTACAAAATGCTTAAGTTTATATTCTGACGTTATCCTGTCCTCTCCAGAGTGGTCCATGCTAAACTGTTTGCCATTACTGCCTTTAGACACTTGTCCCTGGCGCTGGTGGTGAGAGTGGATTTCGGTTACTCCATCCACTAATTTCTGGTGGTCTTAAGGTGGGGAGTCTTGCTACAACGATTTCCCCTATCAGCAATGCAAATAAATATATATCATTTTGACTATGTGATTTTCTTTTTCCTTTTTTTTATATAATCTATCTCTCACTGGTAAAATTAACCTAGCCTAAAAATTCTAGACTGTTCATGTCTTTGACAGTGGGCAAACTTACAAAATCAGCAAGGGATCAAATACTTATTTCCTTCACTGTATGCACACTCTAAGGGTATGTTCACACGCAGTGTTTTCAGACATAATTCGGGCGTTTTAAGCCTCGAATTACGCCTGAAAAAACGCCCTTAATACACCTACAAACATTGGGTTTTACAGTGTTCTGTTCCCACGAGGTGTAATTCTACATGTCGCTGTCAAAATACGGCGCGTAAAAAGACGACTCGTCAAAAGAAGTGCAGGACACTTCTTGGGACGTTTTTGGAGGTGTTTTTCATTGACTCCATTGACAAACAGCTCCAAAAACAGCCGTAAATAACGCTGTGAAAAACATGAGTTGTTATAAAAACGTCTGAAAATCAGGGGCTGTTTTCGCCTGAAAACAGCTCCGTATTTTTAGACGTTTGTGCTCACTGCGTGTGAACATACCCTTACTAAAAAAAACGTCTGAAAATACAGAGCTGTTTTCAAGTGAAAACAGCTCCTGATTTTCAGATGTTTTTTAAGCAACTTGCATTTTTCTCTGCGTTTTTTACGGACGTTTTTGGAGCTGTTTTTCTATATAGTCAATAAAAGACGGCTCAAAAAATGGCTCAAGAAGTGACATGCACTTCTTTTTCGTGGGCGTGTTTTTATGGGTTGCTTTTTGAAAATCGCCCACGTAGAAAAGCGCCCCGTAAACGCCTCGAAATACGCCTGAAAACTCTACATGTGAACATTAAATCATTAAAAAGAGCTGCTGATGATAATAAGCAGCTCTCCCTGCAATCACATTGCTGCCTAAATTGTGCTCCGGCAAAATAGGATTGTAACTTTTCTTCCTGCCTGAACACAGCTGGGGGTAATAAGTAGGAGGTTTAAAATAACATCTAGCCACACAAAAAAATACAAAAATTAACCACGAAATACGCCACCGAAAATACCACTAGACACTGTGTGAATCCAGTCTAAAGGAAACTCTGGTACTTCTTTTGAACTAAAATCACAAAGTGTCACAAGCTATGATGTCATAAATGGCAAAAACAATTGTCAATTGTCAATAAGTTGCAGTGCAGTCACTTCAACACCTAAAGCTTTGAATAAAAACAAAAAATATTTTAAATGACAAATCATTACATGTTTACATGTGAAACTACGTCCTGAAATTGCTTAGCGTCAGGATCTGGTGTGGCAGGGGTGCATGTGGGCCCCTTAGTTTTTGGGGCCTGGTCAAAACTGTGATTGCTTTGACCCCTATAACTACACCTCTGCCCATGTACTTTGACATTAATAGTGACAAGAGCTTTCTTTAGGTTCGATGATGAAATTTTGGTTTTCTTAGTGACTTGCTGGACTAAGTGGCTTGTGTAATAAGTGAAGTTAATAAACTGGAGATGAAAGGAGGAGTTAAAGTCCCTGTAAGTACTTATATTTTTTTTTTATATTTTTAATTGCCCACTGTTCTTTGTAACTGGGATAATGGATAGCAAGATTTGAGGTTTTCTTCAGTGCACAGTTTGCCATATGTAAGCCCGACTGGAGCCGGAGTTCCAGGGTGAATACCTCTGTGGCAGATGTGAGCATGTTGTTCACCTGGAAGCTCGCATTAGAGATCTGGAGGAGCAAAATGCAACACTGAGGATGATTCACAATCTTGAGCAGAGCATGCTGCTCACTGAGCACGCAGTTAGTGGGGTAGACCTGGAGGGTGAAGACATGGGTCAGCAGGATCAGGCAGGGTTAATGTAGTTAGGGGCAGTAGAAAGGGGTCAAAGAAAAGGAAGGCCACTCCTGTTTCTGTTATTCCAAGCAAAATTGCCAAGTTGGGTGATGATGCCATGGTGTCAGTCTCAGAAATGACAGCCTTACTAGATAACAGCCTGGAGAACAGCCCAGCTAGTAGACGGAAGGATGGTAAAGCAGGTAGGACAAGACAATTAGTAGTTGTAGGGGATTCTATGATCAGGAAGGTCTCCCTGGTGCCAGAGTTCGGAATGTGGTGTAACAAGTGGATAAATTACTGGGAGGGGCAGGTGATGATCCAGCTGTCGTGGTCCATGTGGGAAGCAACAACAGAATACATGGTAGGTGGAGGAGCCTTAAGAAATATTTTAAAGAACTAAGCTATGACATGAAAAAAAGTAACTCCAAGGTAGTATTCTCTGGAATACTGCCCGTGCCATGCGCATCACAGGAAAGACAGCAGGAGCTCAGGGAGTTAAATGCATGGCTTAAGTCTTGGTGTAGAGGAGAAGGCTTTGGGTTCCTACAGCACTGGGCTGACTTTTCATTGGGGTACAAACTGTATTTTGCAGATGATTTGCACCTGAATGGAAGGGGTCCGCTGTGCTGGGGGAGAGAATTCTAGCAGGGTTGGGTGAGTATCCAAACTAGGGCTGAGGAGGGAGGTCAATGTAAAAGATAAAGGTGTAGTTAGGTAAGAGAGGGGTCGGACTTTATTGACAGGTTGAGAAATAGACTGTGGGCAGAGGCAACAGAATAAGGAGATCCTTTTGTTACAAAACACCATTGATGATGAATATGCCCACAACATTTAAAAAAAATCACATTTCTGGTACTGAATGTGAAAAATTGGAAGGCAAGTTGAAGTGTATGTTTAAAAATGCCAGAAGTATAGCAAGCAAAATTGGGGAGCTTGAGGCCCTGGTACTTGAGGAACATATCAATATAGTTGGTGTTGCTGAATCATGGCACTGTTTTGGAAAGACAGCGCAAATAGGAAAGGCGGTAGAGTATGTCTGTCTGTAAGACGGGATATGAAGGTGAGTGTGAAAGAGACAATAGTGGGTGAAGATTGTAAGGGGGTTGATATCTTTTGGGTGGATTTACAAAAGGTGGTAAACACTGAAAACATTTTTTTGGGTGTAATCTATAGACCCCAATATAACTGAGAAGATGGAAGGTCAGTTATATAAACAGATGGAGCGGGCTGCACAGGCTGGTACTGTAGTGATAATTGGAGATTTTAATAACCGGATATTAATTGGTGTCATGGTTCGGCTTCAACTGCAAAGTAGAGAAATTTCCTCAACCTGTTGCAGGAAAATTTTATAGGCCAGTTTGTGGAAGACCGGACTAGAGGTGAAGCTCTGTTGGATCTGGTCATTTCTAATAATGCAGAGCTTGTTGGGAATGTCAATGTTCGTGAAAACCTTGGTAACAGTGACCACAATATAGTTACATTTTAACTATACTGTAAAAAAACAAACACAGGCTGGGTGGGCAAAAACACATAATTTTAAGAAGGCCAATTTCCCCAGGATGAGGGCTGCAATTCAGGATATAGACTGGGAAAAACTAATGTAAAATCATCGTACAAATGATAAATGGGAGATCTTAAAATCTACTATTGGGTAATTATAGTGCAAAATTTATTCCTATAGGTAACAAGTATAAACGACTAAAATGAAACCCAACATGGCTTACACCTTCTGTAAAAAGGGGCAATATACAGTACTGTGCATAAGTTTTAGGCAGTTGTGGAAAATAAGATCTTTTTTATCAATTAACAAAACGCAAACTGAATGAACAGAAGAGAAATCTACATCAAATTAATATTTGGTGTGACAACCCTTTGCCGTCAAAACAGCATAAATTCTTCTAGGTACACAGCTTTTGATGGAACCCGGCAGGGAGGTTGTTTCAAACATCTTGAAGAACTAGCCACAGATCTTCCATGGATGTTGGCTTCCTCAAATCCTTCTGTCTCTTTATGTAATCCCAGACAGACTCGATGTGAGATCAGGGCTCTGTGGGGGCCATATCATCACTTCCAGGGCTCCTTGTTCTTCTTTCTACTGAAGATAGTTCTTAATGACTTAATTGGCTGTATGGTTGGGGTCGTTGTCCTGCTGCAGAATAAATTTGGAACCAATCAGATGCCTCCCTGATGGTATTGCATGATGGATAAGTATCTGCCTGTATTACTCAGCATTGAGAACACCATTAATCCTGACCAAATCCCTAACTCCATTTGTTGAAGTGCAGCCCCAAACTTGCAAGGAACCTCCACCATAGTTCACTGTTGCCTGCAGACACTCATTATTGTACCACTCTCCAGCCCTTCAGTGAACAAACGGCCTTCTCTTACAGCTAAATATTTCACATTTTGATTCATCAGTTCAGAGCACCTGCTGCCATTTTCTGCACCCCAGTTCCTATGTTTTTGTGCATAGTTGAGTCACTTGGACTTGTTTCCACGTCGAAGGTATGGATTTTTGGCCGCAATTGTTCCATGAAGACCACTTCTGGCCAGACTTCTCCAAACAGTAGATGGGTGTACCTGGGTCCCACTGGTTTATACCAGTTCTGAGCTGTTGGCATCTTCCGATTTTGAAGGGAAGAATGATGTGTCTTTGACCTGCTGCACTGTGTCATTGGCCGACCACTGCGTCTACGGTCCTCAACGTTGTACGTTTCTTTCAAAATAGTTTAAACAGCACATCTTGAAACCCCAGACTGCTTTGAAATCTTTGCCTGGGAGAGATCTTGCTGATGCAGTATAACTACCTTGTGTCTTATTGCTGTGCACAATCTTACACTGGCTTACTAGAATATTAGAATGATAAAAGTCACGTAGAACTGCTGGGACAGAAATAAAAGTCTTAGCAGCTGATTTGTATGTATTTTTAATACAAAACTTTATTCATGTTATTAGAGAGCACAATAACTTTGTGAATTGATAAAGTATTTTACCTTTCCTTCAACATAAACAATTGGTAAATGTTCACCATCATTTAACTCAATGGCAATGTTATTGATATGTTGATAAAAGGAGTTGTCCAATCAGGACAACCGCTTTCCAAGGTAGAGTAGCTGTGACTCTCACTCAGGCAGAGCCAATTTAACAATATATTATGTGGTTGCCTATTCTTTTGAAGGGGCAATGTGTAAAACAATGAGTGGCCACCACCAGCATCCCTTTAGCCAATCGCTAAAAGTTAAGGCCCTTTTACATGAGCCGATGATCGGGTATCTGAGTGTTCATATGAAACACTCGTTCATCGGCTGATCGTATCTTTTATCCAGCAGAATATATTATCGTTGTTGGCAAAGCATTGGGATGAGCGATCGTATTAAAGATCACACGTTTCCATACATTACTGATCATAGCTCCTTGTGAAAGTAGCAAACAAGCGCCGATCAATGAGCTGTCGTGTTGACCAGCGCTCATTGTTACGGCCATTATTGGCCAGTGTAAAAGGACCCTTAGGGTATGTTCACACGCTTAACCAAAAACGTCTGAAAATACGGAACTGTTTTCAAGGGAAAACAGCTCTTGAGTTTCAGACGTTTTTTAAGCCACTCGCGATTTTCGCTGCATTTTTTACAGCCGTTTTTGGAGCGGTTTTCAATGACAAATGCCTCCATAAACGTCCCAGGAAGTGTCCTGCACTTCTTTTGACGAGCCGTCATTTTACGCGCCGTATTTTTACAGCGACGCGTAAAATAAAGGCTCGTGGGAACAGAACATTGTAATTCCCATTGAAAACAATGGCCAGATGTTTGCAGGCGTAATGGAGCCGTTTTGTCAAGCGTAATTTGAGGCGTAAAACGCCCGAATTATGTCTGAAAACACTGCGTGTGAACATACCCTAAGAGAAGCCGGACACATTGCAATCATTTATTTGATAGTGTGGCTTAATCCTAAAGTTTCACAGATTTGTTTTCATTGGATTCATTGCCATTACTGGCACAAAATATACGGCTCCTGTAGAGGCATATGACAGGAGCATTGGACAACCTCTGTAGTAAAACCATCACATTTTTCATTAAATAAAACACTTAAAACAGACAGTAGAAAATACAATCAACACGATAAAAAGAGACTACATTGAATCCAGTTACTGTGTTTATTATATTATTTTATATAATGATGTAATTATATTATCCAACTTGATCTTTACCTTTGAAGAGTATCAAAGTAAAAACCTCTACAGTTTCTTGATATGCTTTGATTTAATTAGGCTTATGTATCAATTGCCATGTGACAAAAATATTCCCAATAGTCTGCATGCTGTTTTTATCCACACAGCTTCTGGTAGTTTTAAAAAGGGGCCTAGTTAACCCATCACTACTTTATGTGGACGCATCTATCAACTCATTTACATCAGTTTTTCCACCAAAATAACTGTGTACTTGTATAACAGACTAAACTATCATAGATGTTTTCCAACAGTTCAAATTGCAATACATTTCTAAATTACCTCCCAATATTTTCATAAATATTTAGCAGATCCAGGAGCATCACAACAGAAAAAATGTACGTTGAATGTTTTTTTACTTAGAATTATTTAAATTGGCAGACCCAGTCTGAACATGTATTACATGGAAAGCCATTCATTTGAATGGCCGCCATGTAAGGCTGGGTTCACACTACCTATTTTCAGGCATAAACGAGGCGTTTTACGCCTCGAATTACGCCTGAAAACACGGCTCAAATCCGTCGGCAAACATCTGCCCATTCATTTCAATGGGTTTGCCGACGTACTGTGCCGACGACTTGTAATTTTACGCGTCACTGTCAAAAGACGGCGCGTAAAATAACAGCCTCGTCAAAGAACTGCAGGACACTTCTTGGGACGTAATTTGAGTAGTTTTTCATTGACTTGCAAAACGCGAGTACGAGCAATTACGTCTGAAATGCAGGAGCTGTTTTCTCCTGAAAACAGCTCCGTAATTTCAGCCGTAATTGTCGTTATCATGTGCACATACCCTAATACTACATTTACCCTGCATCGGCCACAGCTTTCTCCAACAATAAGGCTGGGTTCACACGACCTATTTTCAGACGTAATGGAGGCGTTTTACGCCTCGAATTACGTCTGAAAAAACGGCTCCAATACGTCGGCAAACATCTGCCCATTACTTTAAATGGGCTTTACGATATACTGTGCCGACGACCTGCCATTTTACGCGTCGCTGTCAAAAGACGGCACGTAAAATTACAGCCTCGTCAAAAGAAGTGCAGGACACTTCTTGGGACGTTTTTGGAGCCGTTTTCTCATAGACTCCAATGAAAACAGCTCCAAAAATGGCCGTAGAAAACGCCGCGAAAAACGCTGCGAAAAACGCGAGTTGCTCAAAAAACGTCTGAAAATCAGGGGATGTTTTCCCTTGAAAACAGCACCGTATTTTGACACGTTTTTGACTCTGCGTGTGCACATACCCTAACAGGTGATCGCCGGGGGGTTTCAGAGGTCTGACCTGCAGCTACCTTTTTAGAAGGAGTTGTCATGGTAAGATAACCACTTTAAGGCTATGTTCACACGCTTAGCAAAAAACGTCTGAAAATACGGAGCTGTTTTCAAGGGGAAACCTCTCCTGATTTTCAGACTTTTTAAGGCTATGTTCACACGGGGTATTTTGCCGAGTTTTTTGACGCGGAAAGCGCGTCGCAAAACTCGGCAAAAACGGCCCGAGAACGCCTCCCATTGATTTCAATGGGAGGCGTCGGCGTCTTTTTCCCGCGAGCAGTAAAACTGCCTCGCGGGAATAAGAAGCGACATGCCCTATCTTCGGGCGCTTCCGCCTCTGACCTCCCATTGACTTCAATGGGAGGCAGGAGAAAGCGTATTTCTCGCTGTTTTATGGCCGCGGGCGAAAAACGGCGCGATAATTGCCGCGAAAATCGGCGTGCAGGGAGAGGAATATCTGCCTCAAAGTTCCAAACTGAATTTTGAGGCAGATATTCCTCCCCCAAAATACTCCGTGTGAACATAGCCTTAAGCCACTCTCGATTTTTGTTGCGTGTTTTACGTCCGTTTTTGGAGCTGTTTTCTATAGAGTCAATGAAAAATGGCTCTAAAAACGTCTCAAGAAGTGACCTGCACTTCTTTTTCGCGGCAATTTTTTTTGTAAAAAAGCAGCCTGTCGGAACAGAACACTGTTTTTCCTATTCAAAATCAATGGGCAGATGTTTGGAGGCGTTCTGCTTCCGATTTTTCTGCCATTTTTCGGCCGATTACTATTGACTATTGACATATGTTTTTAATATTAACTTTTATTGTTTATTTAAAAATATTGAAGAATATGGTACATTTTATGTTGAAACTACTGGTGTTGCAGTCCTCAAGCCCCATGCACACGAACGTATTTTTGCGGCCACAATTCACCCGGAAAATCTGCAGGTGACTTTCGGCACCATTCATTTCAATGGGTACGTGCAGACGACCGTGGTCTTAACGGTCCGTGCATTGCCCGGGAGCATGGACCGCAAAAAGATAGGACATGTCTTATTACGGATGTATTTTCCGGTCCAGGCTCGTTGAAATAAATGCACACGGCAATGTGCACGGGTCGTGATTTGCGGGCGGCCACGGGTGACACACCATGGCCGTCCACGCCGCAAATCACGACCCGTGCACACCACTACAGTCATGTGCATGAGGCCTTAGGCTGGATTTACACATGCAGTTCTTGATGCAGCTTGAGCCAAACACAGATGTGGATTTTTTTGGACCACTTCTATGTATGGCTCAATCACATGCCACAAAATATGCATGTGTGATTCCAGCCATAGTTGCTTTCAGTCCAGTATATGATTATGATGATACCTGCAGAGCAGTAGATTTGCAGGACAATGGTGAAGAAGGGTAAATTGCATGCAATCCCAGTATTTCCAGATTAATGAAGCAATTTCTGTACTAATATTAGCATAATCACTCCCGGGCAACTCTGCATTGTGCAAGGTGGAGAAGAGCCCTATTCCAAGCAGAACTTTAGTTATGAACAACTTAGACAATGGTCCTACAGTATTAGAAAGTGGTTTTAAAAAAACTCCACACATATATTAAACCTACTTGAAAAAATTGGAGTCTTCTAAAACAGAATATGGATACAGCTCTGAACCGATCAACATTCAATTAATGCAACATCAGTGTAGTAACACCTACAGTGAAGGAGATAAGTATTTGATCCCTTGCTGATTTTGTAAGTTTGCCCACTGTCAAAGTCATGAACGGTCTAGAATTTTTAGGCTAGGTTAATTTTACCAGTGAGAGATAGATTATATAAAAAAGAAAAAGAAAATCACATAGTCAAAATTATATATATTTATTTGCATTGTGCACAGAGAAATAAGTATTTGATCCCCTACCAACCATTAAGAGTTCCGCCTCCTCCAAACCAGTTACAGGCTCCAAATCAACTTGGTGCCTGCATTAAAGACAGTTGTCTTAAATGGTCACCTGTATAAAAGACTCCTGTCCACAGATTCAATTAATCAGTCTGACTCTAACCTCTACAACATGGGCAAGACCAAAGAGCTTTCTAAGGTTGTCAGGGACAAGCTCATAGACCTGCACAAGGCTGGAATGGGCTACAAAACCATAAGTAAGACGCTGGGTGAGAAGGAGACAACTGTTGGTGCAATAATAAGAAAATGGAAGACATACAAAATGATTGTCAATCGACATCGATCTAGGGCTCCATGCAAAATCTCACCTCGTGGGGTATCCTTGATCCTGAGGAAGGTGAGAGCTCAGCCAAAAACTACACGAGGGGAACTTGTTAATGATCTCAAGGCAGCTGGGACCACAGTCACCAAGAAAACCATTGGTAACACATTACGCCGTAATATATTAAAATCCTGCAGTGACCGCAAGGTCCCCCTGCTCAAGAAGGCATATGTACAGGCCCGTCTGAAGTTTACAAATGAACAGCTGGATGATTCTGAGAGTGATTGGGAGAAGGTGCTGTGGTCAGATGAGACTAAAATTGAGCTCTTTGGCATTAACTCAACTCGCCGTGTTTGGAGGAAGAGAAATGCTGCCTATGACCCAAAGAACACCGTCCCCACTGTCAAGCATGGAGGTGGAAACATTATGTTTTGGGGGTGTTTCTCTGCTAAGGGCACAGGACTACTTCACCGCATCAATGGGAGAATGGATGGAGCCATGTACCGTCAAATCCTGAGTGACAACCTCCTTCCCTCCACCAGGACATTAAAAATGGCTCATGGCTGGGTCTTCCAGCACGACAATGACCCAAACATACAGCCAAGGCAACAAAGGAGTGGCTCAAAAAGAAGCACATTAAGGTCATGGAGTGGCCTAGCCAGTCTCCAGACCTTAATCCCATCGAAAACTTATGGAGGGAGCTGAAGATCCGAATTGCCAAACAACAGCCTCGAAATCTTAATGATTTACAGATGATCTGAAAAGAGGAGTGGGCCAAAATTCCATCTAACATGTGTGCAAACCTCATCATCAACTACAAAAAAACGTCTGACTGCTGTGCTTGCCAACAAAGGTTTTGCCACCAAGTATTAAGTCTTGTTTGCCAAAGGGATCAAATACTTATTTCTCTGTGCACAATGCAAATAAATATATATCATTTTGACTATGTGATTTTCAGGTTTTTTTTTATATAATCTATCTCTCACTGTTAAAATTAACCTAGCCTAAAAATTCTAGACTGTTCATGTCTTTGACAGTGGGCAAACTTACAAAATCAGCAAGGGATCAAATACTTATTTCCTTCACTGTATGTTGGATACAAGATCCTGATGAATATTTAACATAAGAGTGGTGAAAGAAGAGACAGTGCCTTCGGATAGCCACAATAAAGGTAAACAACAGACATGCGAATGTCTGTATGTACCTGAATGTAACTGATTGTAAGTGAATCCATGAATGGAATTTTCCAAAGTGGTGCTAATTTTCTGAGAGACTAAATTTGGGGTTTTCATTAACTGTTAGCCATAATCATCAACATTAAAAGAAAACAATGCTGGAAATAGATAACTCTGTGTGTAATGAATCTATATAATATATGAGTTTCACTTTATGAATTGAATTACTGAAATAAATTAACTTTTTGAAGATATTCTAATGCATTGAGAAGGACTAGGTATATCAGTATACAGTATGTCATGGCATAATCAATCGTGTGCTATATTACATATTCTCTACTAGGCGCTGTTCCATCTTTCTCTCCTGCTAAGATAATACTGCTTTTTAATTTAAAAAAAATGTCTATCATTGTGTTTCGTACAACTTTCAAAATATTTATTTATTTTTTTTTGAGCTGTTTACAGAGCAACTGTATCTACCGCTGAAACCTATACCTGTCAGGTCCACGGGACTGTCGGGTTCAGTGTCAGCGGGTGCTGCGTGTCTTTGACACGCAGGATCGAGCTGCTATCGATCACATATAAGTTCATAACTTAAATGTGATTGATTACAGGTGGATACTGTGTGTCAGAGACACGCAGCACCCGCTGACACTGAACACGACAGTCCCGTGAACCTGATGGATTCGGGTCTTAGCAAACGATACAGCTGTTATGTATACAGAAAACAAAGCAGCTGTATCTAAAATAGTAAAAATTATTTTTTATAAAAAGTATTTTGAAAGTTGCACCAATCACACTGATATTATTTTAAAAAAAGTATGTACATGTCGTGTACATATAGTTTAATTTATCAAATTGGAATATGTCCAAAATGTCATGAAGATTCTAGGAATTTAAAACCCATAGGCCCACAATAGATTATTATAATAATGCATAAGGGCTTGATCACACCAGAGTTCTTTTTCAGTATCTTTTTATGAAAAGAACTAATCATGATTGATCAGTCCACAGATCCTGTTCATAAATCCTATAACACTGAGATTAGTGGGGGTTCGGCCTCTGGGACCCCAACTGATCTAGGGAATGAACGGGCTAATGCCTCTTCTGCTTTTTCACTACACACAGGCTCTTCCGGTCACCCGCTGTGTAGTGGATTTCAACACAGCTATATTCAAGTGAATGGGGCTATGTTGTAGTTCCCTGCAGTTAGTGGACGGGAGTGCTGCTCTGCAAGGAAGGTGTTTGAAAAGCCACAGTGCTAAACTAGCATCACTGCCCCTCCATTTGGAGGACTTTGCGGATACCGGCAGTTGGATTTCTATGGATCAACAAATGATGGTATATCCCTGCCATATGCCATGACTTGTAAAGATGTTCTTCCTATTTCATTCTTTCTGGATGTAATGATCACATTTACAGAAAATCTTTCTCCCATTTTATTTCTTTAATATTAATCAATTACTTACAGCATCCCAACATCGCTACATTTCACTAACCTATATCCAAAGCAAGAGCATTTTTTTTATATATTCTAAAAGCAGAATACTACAACAGAAGTTATCAGACATTTAATTGTATTGTAACCCTGTGCATAATACTATGGTAATATTATACTACAGAGCTGCCACCATTTGCCACTGCATACATTTTTACAGATGTGTCATTATATGGCACCCGGATGCCGATTATTCCCTATAGAAGTCAATGGAGATTGAAAAATCACAACATGGTATACGGATCCAAACTCCATAGGGTACCACATGGAGCGTCACATGTGCAGTTTGTGCATTTGTGCACAGTGCCAATTGGTACTGTTTTTTAAATGGGGGTTGTGCTGCCTTCACACTATATGTGGGAGATCCACTCGCTCGTACATATTTTTCCATCAAAAGTGGGAGCGGATCTCCTAGTACAAAGCAGAAGGAAAACATCATCCAACATTATGGAATATTTCCGTTGTGTTTTAGGATCCGTTCTCACTTCTGATATAAAAAGATATACAGAAGAGTGGATCTCTAAGACAGCCTTAGAAATAGAGGTTAAGTGGGCCAATATTTGAGCCACATAGGCTTATTTTGTAATCCTTGTAATCCCTGGATAACTATGTGTTAATTGAATGATGTAATTTATCAAGGATTTTCTAGAAAAAAAAAGGAACAAAATGAATGTCTGATAATTCTTTTATGCAAATTTCAGTTAAGAGGTCACAGAGTCAGCTTAGCCACATTCAGGAACATTTCAATTTCGATTTTTATTTTATGGCTGTCTCGCAATGCTGCTGTTTATTCAGTTGAAGCCACTAATTAATGTAAACCTATCCTTGAACCATGGAATTCATTGTATGCCTGATATTCTTGAAATTATCAAAGATCTTCTACTCATTCTCATTATGACAATAATCAGCTATGCGTAAAGGTTTAGTTACAAAATGGAAATTCCTAACACTGACGTTTTTCCATGTATTTTAATCTTTTCTTGAGGGATTTCTGCCACCATTTAATCTAATTCCTTTTGACACTTCATCCATTTGAACACTGAACAGTTTGAGAACAAAGAGAGGAAGCTGCCGGAATCTTTGAAAGCTGAGAACAAATTGCAATACGTATTCAAACAGCTTTCTGGGGGTGAGTCAAATATATATTATCTACTGAAAGCACAAAGAATGTTTTAAGCATAATTAGAATTAAAGTGTCTAGTGAAACCTTACAGAAGGATTGTTAAGATTGCTTCTTGTCTCTTTGCAGACACATTTTCCTTTATATAGCTTTATGTTTGACAGAGTAATTTAGAAGTATATATTTTACTAATCTTACTTTAAAAAATGAAAGTTAAGCTGTGATAACATTTTCAAAATAAGAAAGGACTGTATGTAATGAAAAAAATATAAACGTGCAAACATGTTCACATATATTATTAATAAGTTTCCCACAAAGTCAGTTCTTCAGAGGTGGCACTACAAACATAGTTATCTATCTTCTGGAGGAGAGCTATTTGGCTATTTTCACACAGGGTGGATACGCTGCATAAAAACACACAACGTACCCGCCCTGGGTGCCGCAGGGTATTCCGCCCGGAAAACCACACCAAATTGTGGTGCAGTTTTTTGGCCGGAATGTCCGCTGCGGAAAACTGCACATAAAAAAAGTGTTATACTTACGTATCCATGGCGACGCGTCCCTGCAGGCTGACCTACTGGGATGACGTTTTAACCCACATGACCGCTGCAGCCTGTGATTGCCTGCAGTGGTCACATGGGATAAAACGTCATCCCAGAAGGCCGTCCTGGATGAAGAAGCAAAGAATTCTGGATAAGTGTAAGATTTTTTTTTTCATTCTGAGATGCGATTTTTCTGCTATTTGTTGCGGGATTTACCTCACCATTGAATTAAATGGGGAAATCCTGCATCAAAAAAGCAGCGATTATGCAAATGCAATTGACATGCTGAGGATTAAAAGACCACATCGCAGGTCAATTTCTGAGCGTTTTTTCCGCTCATCATTCACGCAGAATGTGGATGAGATTTGTTTAAATTTCATCCACTTTTCTGCTACTGTATTATGCTGCGGATTCTCCGCAACTAAATCCTTTGCCGATAATCCACAGTATTTACAATGCTATTGTGATTATGGACAAAACGACACCTATAGAAGTCATAGTCGCTGTTACCGGGGCTAGTACCAGAGATTTCTGGTTCAAGAACCTTTTTGCTACAAAGAAGCAGCCACACATCCATTGAGTTAAATGTAAAAATGTGTCTACATATGCCACCAGAGGAGCTCGTTACATAAGAATTCATATAACTACTATAAAGTTCAAATGTATCTGTATAAATTTATATGTAGTGAGCTCCCCATAGTGGTTGCTGTAGGCAGTGAGAATTTGACTGTGTAACGGGAAGTAGGGGATTGGAGATCTGTAAAAATTGTATAATATGTATGCTTTAACCCCTTATTAACCTAGACATTTTACATTTTTAAAAAGAATACAGGAGAGAAAGAACCCCAACATTTTTAAAGCAATTTCTCCCGATAAGTAAAATACCCCATATGTGGTAATAAATGGATGTTTGGACCCACAGCAGGGCTCAGAAGGGAAGGAGCGCCTTTTGCATTTTGGAGCACAGATTCTGCTGGAATGGTTTTCAGTGCCATGCCGTGTTTGCAATGCCCTGGAGGGACCAAAACAGTGGAAGTCCCCCAAAAGTTACCCCATATTGGAAACTACACCCCTCAAGGAATTTTTCTAGGAGTATACTTAGCATTTTGATCCCACAGTTTTTTTGCAGAATTTTGTGGAATTAGGCAGTGAAAATTAAAATCTACTTTTTTTTCTGAAAAAAACTTAGAAATGTTTAAGTTTTACAAGAAATAAAGGAGAAAAAAGAGCCCCAATATTTGTAAAGCAATTTCTCCAGATTATGGCATTATTCCATATGTGATAATAAACTGCTGTTTGGACACACAGCAGGGCTTAGAGGGAAGGAGCGCTATTTGGCTCTTGGAGCTCAAATATAGCTGGAATGGTTTGCGGCGCCATGTCGCATTTGCAAAGCCACTGAGGGACAAAAACGGTGGAAACACCCCAAAAATGACCCTATTTGGAAAGCTACACCCCTTATAGATTCTATCGAGGGGTATAGTGAGCATTTAGACCCCACAGGTTTTTTGCAGAATTTATTAGAATTAGGCCGTGGAAATGAGTATCAACATTTTTTCCCCTAAAATGTTTCATTTTTTTCATTTTCACAAGGGATAAAGGAGAAAAAGCACCCCAACATTTGTAAAGCAATTTCTCCCGAGTACGGCAATACCCCACATGTGGTCATAAATTAATTAACCTTTTCAGGACTGATCTATTTTTTGCTTTTTCATTTTCGTTTTTCACTCCCCGCCTTCCAAGAGCCATAACATTTTTATTGCTCCGTCAATAGAGTGGTGTGAGCGCTTATTTTTTTGCGGGAGGAGTTTAAGTTTCTATTGACCCAATTTAAAGTACCATGTAATGTAATGGGAAACTGAAATAAAATTCTTTGCAGTCTGAAATTGGGAAAAACTGTTTCCACCATTGATTTTTGGGTTTTCACGGTGTGGTAAGAACAACAACTTAACTTTATTTTTGCGCCTCAATACGATTACGGTGATAGCAAATTTATATTGTTTTTTTTTATATTTTACTACTTTTACAAAGAAAAAACGATTGGTAAATTGTTTTGTTTTACCACATTCCGAGAGGCATTACTTTTTTATTTTTCGGTCGATTGAGCGGTGTGAGGGCTTATTTTTTGCGGGACAAGCTGTAGTTTTTATTGGTACTATTTTTTTGGTACATACTTTTTAATCGCTTTTTCAAATTTTTTTTTTTAAAACTAAGGTGACCAAAAAATAACGATTTGGGAGTTTTTAATTCTTTATTTTTTACGGTGTTCACTGTGCAAGTTAAATAATGGTATATTGTAATAATTTGGACTTTTACGGACGCAGTGATATCAATTTCGTTAATTTTTTTTATTTTTTACATTACTTTAGAAGAAAAATGGAAAAAAGAGTATTCTTTTAACTTTTAATATTTTTCTTAACTTTTTTTATACATTTTATACATTTTATTAGTCCCCATAGTGAACTTGAACCAGCGATCATTAGATTACATTTTTACAGGCTTCTGTAGCAGCACGAACGCTGTTCCTGTCCGTTAGTCCCGGGTGTCAGCTGAAATACACAGCTGACACCCGCAGCGTATGGGGACGCTCGGCATGTGAGCCTGCTCCATACATCACCCCAAGCACGTCGGCGGGCTGTTACGTCATGGTGCACAACGGATGGTTTGCAATTTTCCACTGATATGCCATTTTAGTGCACAATATGTTGTGCCCAGTCTGTGTCACTGAAGAAAAATACCTCATAAAATGTTAAACGGGTTCTCCCAGGGATGACGATGCCATGTATGTGGACGTAAACTGCTGTTTGGGCACACTGTAGGGTTCAGAAGGCAGAGAGCGCCATTTGTCTTTTGGAGGACAGGTTTTCCTTGGTAGTAGTTCGGATTGGGGTTTTACTGGCATTTCAGTTTATAATGTGGGGCCATATGTAAGCTGGGCAGAGAACATCAGGGTATAATAAGAGGGTATAATAGTGCGGTAAATAACTAATAATCCACAGATATGTGGCCAGTGTCGCACTGATAAATGGTGCCCAATCTTATCCACTTTTGGAACGCTTATTTGTTGCAGGACATTCTGTAGTTTTCATTGGTATAATTTTGGGGTACATGCGATTTTTTTTAATCCCTTTTTATTCTCTTTTTTTAGCAAGCAAGGTGACCAAAAACAAGCAATACTATTATTATTTTTTTTTTACAGTGTTCACCATGGGCTATAAATTACAATTTTACTTTATTCTGCGGGTCGATATGATTACGGCGATACCATATGTATATAGTTATTTTATGTTTTGCAGCGTTGGCACAATAAAATCACTTTTAAAAAAAAAATAAAACAATTTTTTTGTGTCACCATATACTGCGAGTCATAATTTTTTTATTTTCCAGTCAAAAAGCTGTGTAAGGGCTTGCTTTTTGCGGGGCGGGTTGTAGTTTTTACTGGTACTATTTTGGGGTACCTGCAACTTTTTGATCAGTGTGGTGTTCACTGTGTGGGAAAAATAATATTAGAGTTTTATAGATTGGGTCGTTACGAACATGGTGATACTAAATATGTGTACTTTTTTTAACGTTTTCATTTTTTTCCTATAATAAAATACTTATTATAGGAAAAAAAAGCAGTGTTTGTTTTTTTAACTTGTAACTTTTTTTTTACACTTTTATAAAAAACATTTTTAAACTTTTCTTTTCTTTTCCAACTAGGGGACTTGAAGACATGCAGCACTGATCGCTGCTAGTATACATTACACTACCTAGGTAGTTTATTGTATTCTATCTGTGATTGTGACGCTGACAGTCACTCTGACAGGAAACGGCTGGTCCTGATAGGCTTCCGTATGTGGCAGACCCGGAGTCCATGACAACCAACAACTACCCTACGATCGCATCGTGGGGGCTGCCGATCTGCTACAAACCCCCTAAATGCGGTGATGCAATCGATCGCCACATCTAAGGAGTTAATTGCAGAAACAACGGAGGGCCACCTGTCGGAGACAGCTGACCTCCCGGTTCATGGTGTACACTGTCGCTGACAGTGTACATCGGAAACAACTCAGTGACTTCCTGTCACTATGACAGGAAGCCTATGAGGACCAGCCCCAGGCTGGTCCTCATGGGCTTCCGTACATGCCAGACCCGGTGGCCATTGTCTCTAAGAGGTTAATTGCCATAATCAGCAGCAAAGGACCGCAAGCCAGCAAGAGTGGAGTGTCAGCTGTCAGAGACAGCTGACCTCCCATTTCACCTCCCATTTCACTGACAGTGTTCATGGGGATAGACTTAGTGACTTCCTGTCATTCTGACAGGAAGGCTATCAGGACCAGCCAGAGGCAGTGGCGTAACTACCGTGGTAGCAGCCGTAGCTTGAGGGGGCCCGTGCCGCCAGCCGACACACCCCCCATATGCCCGGTGGCGCCGCTAGCAGCCAGAATGGCTGCTACAGCAGTAGCGCCGCTACTATGGGGCCCGTGCCACCGAGCCTCCAACAAGTATGGGCTGGGCGACACAGGCCCTCTCATGCCTGTAGGTGTCGCTAGCACAGGAGGGGGCCCGGTGCTAGCGACAGCCAAATACTTGCACTAGCACTGAATGGCCGGGCATTCAGTGCCTTACAATGATGCTGATTGGCTAGCGGCGCGATGACGTCATCGCACCGCTTCCATGCTTGAAAGGCCCCGCCAATCAGCATCATTGGACGACGCTCGTTCAGTCCCTGCAGACCTGCTCAGAAGAGAGCAGATCTGCATCGCCAGTGAACAGGAACGGGATCATGTGAGTATGTAAAGTTTTTGTTTTTTTTTCTCTCAAAACTGTTAATGGCATTATCTATAGTGGGGGCTCTATCTACAGGGGGGTCGTCTATATGTGGGGCACAATCTACAGGGGGGGTCTATATGTGGGGATGTGGGTGACTATATACAGGGAGGTCTATATGTGGTCCACTATCTACAGGGGGGGTCTATATGTGGGGCACTATCTACAGGGGGGTCTATATGTGGGGCACTATATACAGGGGGAGCTATATGTGAGACACTATACAGGGGTGGGCTATATGTAAAGCACTATCTATAGGGGAGCTTTTTTTATGGCACTTTCTATAGTGGTGGGCTATATGTGGGACACTATATACAGGGGTGGGTTACCTGTGGGGTACCAGCAACAGGGTGGCTATATGTAGGGCACGGTCTACAGATGTGGGCTATACATGGAGCACTACCTATAGGGGAAGCTATATGTAGGGCAGCACGCTGGCTATGGGGGCACTATCTACAGGGGGCACGGTTTGTGTGTGTGTGTGTGTGTGTGTGTGTGTGTGACAGTGTATGGTACTATTATAATCAGAGGTGCAAGAGGTGTTGAGAATTTTCACTTTGTTTATAGGTGCAGAAATGTTTTAAAAGTGAGAAGCTGAAGACATCTGAGCGGAAATGGGTCATGGCTGGTAGAAATCCATCATAGATGTCTGGACCGGAGGGAGAAGAAACGAACTAGAATCTGATACTCCACCGGTGAGTCACTAATGTAAAGGTTTATTCTGCCTCTAATCAGTAATGTAGCCACTGTATGATCTGCAGCGAGATGATTATGATATGATTTTGATGATTTTTTGGTGAAACTGCATCTCCCAGAATATCCTCACCATTGTTTGGGCCATGCTGGGAGCTGTAGTTTTACGCCATACAAGCCTATACGGCAGGGGTTGCACTAAATTGAGCTGTATTTGTCCTGGTGTTGTATATATGTGCTGATCTTTTTTCTGATGCTGTATGTAAGTACTGAGCTTGGTTCTGGTGCTGTATATATGTATGAGATTGGTTTTGGTTCTGTGTATATATGTACTGAGGTTGGTTCTGGTGCTGTATTTATGTACTGAGGTTTGTTCTGGTGCTGTATATATGTATTGAGGTTGGTTCTAGTGCTGTATTTATGCACTGAGGTTGGTTCTGGTGCTGTATATATGTATTGAGGTTGGTTCTAGTGCTGTATTTATGTACTGAGGTTTGTTTTGGTGCTGTATATATGTATGGGCTTGGTTTTAGTGCTGTATTTATGTACTGAGCTTGGTTCTAGTGCTGAATATATGTACTGAGCTTTGTTCTGGTGCTGTATATATGTCAGAGCTTTGTTCTAGTGCTGTATTTATGTACTGAGCTTGGTTCTGGTGCTGTCTATATGTACTTAGCTTGGTTGTTCTAGTGCTGTATTTATGTACTGATATTGGTTGTGGTACTGTATATATATGTCAGAGCTTGGTTCTGGATCTGTAGTTTATATAGGATATATTTATAATAACAAAATTGCAGGGCAGATGGAATTGTTCTCAATTCATTGTATATTTAATGGGAATCTGTCAGGTAGTTTTAACCCCTTGAACCGCCACCAGGCGGTAATACATGACCTGACAATATTTCCAAACATTCCCTTGTATGTTTTTTTCAGATGCAGCAAAATTCTTAAAATCCACTTTTAAAACGATGCACACTATATGCAAATTACTCATTAGAGGGTAATGGGGCAGTGCCGCTATCCTGAAGAGTCACATAGTCCTGCATACAAACCCACCTTTCCATGTTTGAGTGACATCTCCCTGGCTGATACAACTTTCTCGGATGCACCATTGCCTTGTGGCACTATACACAAGGGGGGGCTGTGTGGCACTATACACAAAGGGGGGAGCTGTGTGGTACTATACACAAGGGGGAGCTGTGTGGCACTGTACACAAGGGGGAACTGTATGGCACTATTTACAAGGGGAGGGCTGTGGCGCAATCTACAGGGGGCTGAGTGTGGCGCAATCTACAGGGGTCTGTGTGTGGCACTTTCTACTAAGGGGACGCTGTGCTGCACTTTCTACTAAGGGGGGGTTGTGTGGCACTATATACAGTGGGAGCTGTATAGCGCTATATACAGTGGGGGCTTTATGGCAATATTTACAGGGGGCTGTATGGCACTATCTACAAGGGGGAGGTGGGGGCGTTATCTACAAATGGGGTGTGACACTGTACATAGGCGGGGCTACATGGCACATTCTACAGGGGGCTATATGGCACATTCTACAGGGGGCACTATATATAAGGGGGGCTGCTTGTGGCACCCGGGGGGGGGGGCCGGTCAAGAGTTTGCTATGGGCCCAGTCTTTCCTAGTTACGCCCCAGGCCAGAGGCTGGTCCTTAAGGGCTATTGTACATGACAGACCCGGAGGCCATTGTCTCTAAGGGGTTAATTGACTAAATCAGCGGTGATGGACCGCTGGCCAGTAAGAGTGGAGTGTCAGCTATCGGAGTAACTGTACGTCAGGGTGCGCAAAGAAATTTCCCTCCAGGACGTACAGTTGCGTCCTGGAGCACCTAGGGGTTAAACATCCGATCAGCCAATGAACTAGCATTTGCTTATTCATCGGCTGGTCACTGCCTTGTTTACACACTGCAAAGATCGGGAATAAGAGTTCGTACGAACGCTCATTCAACCGATCATTGGCCCGTGTGACAGGGACTTTACTATCCTGCCTTCTCTAGACCTCCAGCAGTATAATAGAGTTGTCATGAAATCACCCACCCTCTACTAATAATGATATGACTCTTCTCATACTGTAACTGTATATATAGCAAGGCTCACCAGTGCGCTACAGAAAACAGGAAATATTCTTTTAGTATGACTGCTCTAGGGGCCAGTGTGAATATTGGAATATTTCAAGATTTTTTTATGCGGATATCACATAAAATAAAAAGAACTGCACCAAATGTTAAAAAAATATGTTTATTAAAAAAAACTAAATAATACAGTATGTTATTGTCTGATAGATTCCTTTTAAACCTTCAGCCTTTTATTTTCAGACTGAAGACATTTATACTAATTTGTTGCTAGACTGATGTTGTAGACCAGTTGGGGGGAGAAATCCTGCAAACCTACTTGGTATCAAAGAAAATAACTAATCTACCAATACCCTTTGTATTCCATGTAATATAGTCTGAATTTCTCTCACCACCAGATGCCTTTAAATGCTACATTACCCTGTTCATAGGACACCAGGAAATATAGGCCTCATTAAAGTGTAACTAAACTTTCAGAAAACTTCTGACATGTCATAGTGACATGTCATAGATTTGATCGGTGGCGGTCTGAGCACTGAGACCCCAACCGATCGATAAAATGAAGCGGCAGAAGCTCAGGTGAGCGCTAAGCAGCTTGATTTCTGATTTTCTCAGAAAGCCAAGGTAACGGCGTATGGACTCAATAGAAAATCTATGAGCCCGTACACCAACTGCTCGGCTTTCCGAGAAAAGCCAATGAGAAACAAAGCGGCACAGTACTCACCCGAGCGCATCTGTCGCTTCGTTCTAGCGATCAGTGGGGTCTCAGTGCTCGGACCACCACCGATCAAAACTTCTGACATGTTACTATAACATGTCAGAATTTTTCTGAAAGATTAGTCACCCTTTAACACGTTACAGATTTGGTCAGTATTTTAAATCAGTATTTTGAAGCCAAAACTAGGACTGAATCCTAAATGCAATGGAGAGATTTATACTTATTCTTTTCTTTACATCCATTACAGATTTTGGTTTTTAAACACTGATGCAAAATACTGACCAATTCTGCAATGTGAGACTGATAATCTACCTCTCACTCCCCAGATGCCAGGTAAAAAAAAATGTACCTCTATTTCTCAGGCCACTTAACAGTATGGATTATGATTTACTCCCCCTGCTCACCAGATGCTAGAGGACCTGACCAAATGCAAAATGTAAGACTGTCCACATGGCACTACATGCAAAAAATTCTCATGGATCACTACTGCTGTTTGACACAACTTATAATGTAGCTATACCAGTACTGCCATGAATTAATTGACATTTATTCTGTATATAGTGGCAGCCATTTCTGGTTTGTAATTCTTAGGTAGGGGGTACAGATTTGCACCAGAATGTAGAAATTTGCATCTGGAGATTTGTTAGTGGTAGACCCTCCTTTTATTTACAATTAAGAGAAATTTTCGCTGACAAGTTCATAATAATCTTCGAAGCTCTATAATAAGGCAGATTTGTGTAATACAGAAGGCAAGAAATGAAATAATTTAAAATAAATTCAAATAATAATAAAAGCTCTACCATGACCAGATTGTAAAGGACCAATGAGTCATGACACATTTTGCCAGGGGCCCAAAATACTCTCACTCTGCCCTTGAGAGGGGCTGTCATGATGCCTTTCAGCACATTGTGACATCCCCTATGTTGCCACCATACTGAGAATACAGGCTACCTTAAACACCATCTGTATTCTGCCTATGGCAACATGAGGACAGCTGCTATGAATTTTAATTTCCTGTAACTTTACTCCTCTATTATGTGAATCACTTCTGACTTTTTAAAAGTTATTATAGTCATCTTTAAAAATATATAAAAAAAAAAAACTAAAAGTAAAAAAAAAAATTTCACAAAAATTTATGTAAGGAATAACAAAAATAAAGATAATTGGTATCGCTGTGTCTGGAAAAGTCTGAGCTATGGTTCTCGGAAAATAGGGACAAACAACTGTTTTTTCTTTAACAAAGTCTTTTTTCTTTGTAAAAGTAGAAAAGGATAAAAAAAAGTTATCAAATTGGTGTCGCCACAATCATATTCCCCAGCAGCATAAAATTAACATGTCATTTATACCACACAGTAAAAATTAAACACCAAAAACTATGGCGGAATTGCATTTCGTTTTCAATTCCACACCACAAAATCAGTTTTAACCCCTTAACGACATGCAAACGTACTAGTCCATTTATGTCGTTAAGGACTTAACGCAACACAATGTACTGGTACATTGTGTTGCTGATGCGGGTCCAGAAGCTGAGCCTGCAACATCGGCAGTGGGTGTCAGGAGTATATTACAGCTGACACCCTGCTGCATGGCCAGGACTGCAGCTAGTCTCCGATCCGGCCGATCAACCCCTTAGATGCAGCGCTCAAAAGCGAGCGCTGCATCTAAGGTGTTTCCTAGCAGATCGGAACCCCGCAATGCTGTCGCGGGGTTCCAATGACTGCTCTGGCAGACCGGAGGCCTAACAATGGCCTCCTGTCAGCCAAGTAGGGAAGCCTGCTAGGTCCCGCCCTGAGACGGGGACTAAAAGGCATCAGGTCGCAAAAGAAAGATAGCTCAGGAGCTAAGCCTGCGACATCAGCCGTGGATGTCAGCTGTATGTTACAGCTGACATCATGCTGTAATGGCAGGGAACCGAGCTAGCTCCGATTCCTGTCATTAACCCCTTAGATGCCGCGATCAAAAGTGATTGTGGCATCTTAGTGGTTTATAGCAATTGGCATCGACACAATGTGATTGTGAGGATGCCGATCGTTACTATGGCAACCAGAGGCCTAACAATGGCCTAACAACCGGAGGCCTAACAATGGTCCAGACACTGCTTTTTTTCCCCTATAATAAGTATTTTATTAAAGGAAAACAATGAAAACTTAAAAAAAAAGTACACATATTTGGTATCGCCACGTTCTTAACGACCCAAACTATAAAACGATAAAGTGAGCAGAAAATTGCATGTACCCCAAAATGGTACCAATAAAAACTATAACTGGTCCCGCAAAAAAAACAAGCCCATACACAGCTTTTTTGACTGAAAAATAATAAAGTTATGGCTCTCAGAATATGGTAACAAAAAAAAAAACAAAGTGATTTTATTGTGCAAACGCTGCAAAACGTAAAAAATAAGATATACATTTGGTATCACCATAATCGTATCAACCCGCAGAATAAAGTAAAATTGACATTTATAGTGCACGGTGAACATTGTAAAAAAAATGAATAAAAAACATTGTCAGAAATGATGGATTTTGGTCACTTTGCTTGCCAAAAAATAGAATAAAAAGTGATCAAAAAAATTGTGTTTACCCCAACATGGTACCAATGAAAACGACAGATTGTCCTACAAAAAAAATAAACCCTCACACAACTCGTGGAGAAAAAAAAAAGGTATGGCTCTCAGAAAATGTGCAGAGTGTTCCAAAAGCATATAAGATCGGGCACCATTTATCAGTCCGTCACTGGCCACGTATATATGAATTATTATTCATTTACCCCATTATTATACCCTCTTATCATACCTTGATGTACCCCACACAGCTTACATATGCCCCCACATTATAAACTGAAATACTAGTAAAACCCCAAACAGAACTAATACGAAGCAAAATCTGAGCTCTAAAAGCCAAATGGCACCCCTCCCTTCTGAACCCTACAGCGTGCGCAACATGCAGTTTACGTCCACACATATAGCATCGCCATACCCGCCATACCCGGGAGAACCCGCTTAACATTTTATGAGGTATTTGTCTTCAGTAGCACAAACTGGGCATAACATATTGTGCACTAAAGTGGCATATCAGTGGAAAATTGCAATTTTCACTTTGCACCATCAGCTGCAAATTAATTTCTATTGAAAAAAAAACACCCGTGGGGTCAAAATGCTCACTACACCCATTAAAATGCCTTAAGAGGTGTAGTTTCTAAAATAGGGGTCACTACTTGGGGGTGTGTTTTACTATTTTACCTCAGAGCCCTGCAATTGTGGACCAATGCTGCGAAAATCACCAAAATAGGCCTCAAATGTGCATGGTTCTGAGCCCTGTCATATGTCCAGGCAAATGATTAATGCCTTGAGGGATGTAGTTCTTAAATGGGGTCACTTCTTGGGGGTTTCCACTGTACTCTGGTGCCTCAGGGTATTGCAAATGCAACATAGCGCCCAAAAACTAAGCCAACAAAATCTGCATGCCAAATAGCGCTCCTGCCTTTCTGAGCTCTGCCGTATTTGGGAGAAAGTGCTTTTCAAATGTTGGGGTGCTTTTTTCCCCCTATTCCTTGTAAAAATTGAAACGTTTTTTCAGAAAAAAAATTATTTTCTATTTCACAGCATAATTCCACTAAATTCTGAAAAAAGCCTGTGGGGTCAAAATGCTCACTATACCCCTTGATAAATTCCTTCAGAGGTGTAGTTTGCCAAATGAGGTTACTTTTGGGGGGTTTCCACTGATTTGTTCCCACAGGGGCTTTGCAAATGCGACATGACACCCAAAAACCATTCCAGCAAATCTTGAGCTCCGAAAGCCAAATGGTGCCTTTTCCCTTCTGAGCCCTGCTGTGTGTCCAAACAACAGTTTATTACCACATGTGGGGTATTGCTGTAATTGGGAGAAATTGCTTTTCAAATGTTAGGGTGCTTTTTCTTTTTTTTTTTCCTTTCTAAAAATTTAATATTTCCACGTTTTATCCGAAAAAAAATTTTTTTTCAATTTTACAGCATAATTCTACTGAGTTCAACAAAAAAAACTGTGGGTTCAAAACGCCCACTATACCTCTCGATTAATTCCTTCAAGGGTGTAGTTTCCCAAATGGGGTCACTTTAGGGTGGTTTACACTGATTTTTTCTTGCAGGGGCTTTGCAAATGTGACATGGCGCCGCAAACCATTCCAGCAAAATTTGAGCTCCAAAAGCCAAATGGTGCTCCTTCCCTTCTAAGCCCTGCCGTGGGTCCAAATAGCAGTTTATCAACACATCGGGTATTGCCGTGCTCAGAAGAGTTTGCTTTACAAATGTTGGTGTGCTTTTTACTCCTTTATTGTGAAAATGGAAACATCTGAGCTAAAGCGACATTTTATTAGAAAAAGCATAGATTTTCATTTTCACAGCCTTATTCCATTAAATTCAGCAAAAAACCTGTGGGGTTAAAATGCTCACTATACCCCTCGATATATTTCTTTAGGGGTGCAGTTTCCCAAATGATGTCACTTTTGGGGGTTTCCACTGTTTTGGTCGCGCAGGGGCTTTGGAAATGCGACATGGCACTTGAAAATCATTCCAGCAAAACTTGAGGTCCAAAAGCCTAATGGTGCTCCTTCCCTTCTGAGCCCTGCCATGGGTCCAAACAGCAGTTTATTACCACATATGGGATACTGCCGTAATAGGGAGAAATTGCTTTTCAAATGTTGGTGTGATTTTTCTCCTTTATGCTTTGTAAATATTGAAGAATTCTAAATTTTTATTGGAAAAAATTTAGATTTTTATTTTTACGTCCTAATTCCACTAAATTCAGCAAAAAAAAAACCTGTGGGGTTAAAATGCTCATTATACCCCTTGATATATTCCTTGAGGGGTGTAATTTGCCAAATGGTGTCTTTTTTTTGGGGGGGGTTCCACTGCTTTGGCACTACAAAATCTCTTCAAACCTGACTAAAATATATTCTAATAAAATGAAGGCCCCAAAATCCACTAGGTACTCCTTTGCTTCTGAGGCCTGCGTTTCAGTACACTAGCACACTAGGGCCACATGTGGGATATTTTTAAAAACTGCAGAATCTGGGAAATAAATATTGAGTTGTGTTTCTCTGGTAAAACCTTCTGTGTTACAAAAAAAAAATGAATTAAAACTGATTTTCTGCACAAAACTAAAATTTCATTTGTAAATTTCAGCCTTCAGTTTGCTTTAATTCCTGTGAAACACCAAAAGGGTTAAGAAACTTTCTAAATTTGAGGGGTGCAGTATTTAAAATGGGTATTTTACAGCGGGTTTCTAATATATAGGGCTCTCAAAGTCACTTCAGAACTGAACTGGTCCCGGAAAAAACAGCCTTTTGAAATTTTCTTGAAAATGTGAGAAATTGCTGCTAAAGTTCTAAGCCTTATAATGTCCCGGAAAAATAAAAGGATGTTCAAAAAACAATGCAAACATAAAGTAGACTTATGGGAAATGTTAACTAATCACTATTTTGTGTGGTATTACTATCTGTTTTACAACTAGATACATTTAAATTTATAAAAATGCTCTATTTTCTCAAAATGTTGGCGTTTTTCACAAATAAACACTGAATGTATCGAGCAAATTTTATAACTAACTTAAAGTACAATGCGTCATGAGAAAACAATCTCAGAATCGCATGAAAAAATAAAAGCATTCCGGCTGTGTCCTTAAGGGGTTAAAAGTTTCTCAGAACATACAGTCTCGCAAAAAAAACAAAAAAGCTCTCACATGGCTATGTCTATGATAAAATAATAAAGTTATGGCTCTTGGAATGCGACAATGAAAAAACAAAAATGAAAAAATGAAAATTGGCTATGTCCTCAAGGAGTTATAGGTGGTGGATTGATTCCTGCTATTGTGTTAGCTAGTAAAGTAGAGTTGGCATACTAGAAGTGGCTTCGTCTCACTGGCATAAGAAACATTAGCTAGACTTTCTGCGTAGGGAATCTGAAGAATACTAGGGGGCACCATAATAAGTATGTGACAGCAATATCTAGATACAGGAGCATTGTTTTCAAAATTATTCCAATTGAAAAGTTCTTATGATTTGTGTGATCTAACAAAGAAATGTAATATTTAATCGTGGGACAACCCATTTAATACTGAGCTTCAGGAAAGCTAAATTAGATCAACTTAGAGATGCCCTTAACCTTATGGACTGGGACAACGTTCTCAAAAACAAGATTACATACCTGTATACTAAATAAGATATTTTAACAAGCGTCTTACATTTTTATTGAGAAAAGTACATGCTTTCTGCAAATAAAATGGTTAGAAACAGAAGAAAAACAATGTGGATAAATAAAAATGTAAAGGGGACAATAAATAACACAAAGGAAGAATTTAAACTACTAAAATAGGAAGGCGGTGAAGAAGCACTAAAAAGCTGTAGGGAAAACAATGTATTCTGTAAAGAACAGATAAAAGCAGCAAAGCTGGAGACAGAGAGCAAAGCTAACCCTTAAAGAGGCTCTGTCACCACATTATAAGTGCCCTATCTCCTACATAAGGAGATTGGCGCTATAATGTAGGTGACATTAATGCTTTTTATTTAAAAAAAACGATCTATTTTTACCACTTTATTAGCGATTTTAGATTTATGCTAATGAGTTGCTTAATGCCCAAGTGGGCGTATTTTTACTTTAGACCAAGTGGGCGTTGTACAGGGGAGTGTATGACGCTGACCAATCAGCCTCATGCACTCCTCTCCATTCATTTCCACAGCACATAGGGATCCTGCTAGATCCTTATGTGCTGTCTTATACTAACACATTAACAATACTGAAGTGTTTAGACAGTGAATAGACATTCCACGGAATGTCTATTCACAATCTCTGCACTTCGTTACTGTTTCTATGGTAGTTACAGCAGAGGAAGCGTGATCTCGTTGTAACCTGTCATTTACCGCGTAATCTCGCGAGATTACGCGTCCTCTGCTGTAACTACCATAGAAACAGTAACGAAGTGCAGAGATTGTGAATAGACATTCCGTGGAATGTCTATTCACTGTCTAAACACTTCAGTATTGTTAATGTGTTAGTATAAGACAGCACATAAGGATCTAACAGGATCGCTATGCGCTGTGTAAATGAATGGAGAGGAGTGCATGATGCTGATTGGTCAGCGTCATACACTCCCCTGTACAACGCCCACTTGGTCTAAAGTGAAATACGCCCACTTGGGCATTAAGCAACTCATTAGCATAAATCTAAAAACGCTAATAAAGTGGTAAAAATAGATAGTTTTTTTAAATAAAAAGCATTACTGTCACCTACATTATAGCGCCCATCTCCTTATGTAGGAGACAGGGCACTCATAATGTGGTGACAGAGCCTCTTTAAAGAGGCTCTGTCACCACATTATAAGTGCCCTATCTTGTACATAATGTGATCGGCGCTGTAATGTAGATTACAGCAGTGTTTTTTATTTAGAAAAACAATAATTTTTGACGGAGTTATGACCTATATTAGCTTTATGCTAAGGAGTTTCTTAATGGACAACTGGGCGTGTTTTACTTTTTGAAGTTTGCGTTGTGGAGAGAAGTGCAGTGGCGGATTATCATATGGGCGGTTCGGGCGGCCGCCCGAGGCTCCCAGGGGGCCCATGGCAGCCCGATCCGCACATCGTCTTATAAACCTATTCAGCGCGCTAGCGCTGCTAACTGCCGAAGATGGGGAGGAGCAGGGAATTGGCCGGGATAGGGGTAGGACACGCCTCCCTGACAGTGCGGGCGCCGCCATTGAGTAACAGAACAGCGACGCACGGCTGTTCTGTCACTCCAAAGCTGGAAGAGAAGAGCCGGGCGGGCGGTCACCGGCGCTGAGGTTAGTTGGCTTATCCTCCTGCCCAACTGGTTCCCGACCGCTGGCTGTATTTTTACCGCCAGCGGTCAGGGACGGGTCCTTAAAACCCGAGCCATAGACTTTCTACGGCTCGGGTTTTAACTTGCTGCCAGTGCGATCGGGCAGCTGAATGTCGGGTCTCCGGCTGTCAGTGACTGCCGGGGACCCTGAGGAGAAGACAGAAGCAGCTTTCGCTGCTTCTGTCTTCTCTGATCTCTTTTACACAGCGCTCAATGAATGCTGTGTAAAGGAATAGAGACAGCAGCAGCGGCGCTGTCTCTATTCCTCCCGGTGATCATGTGACTGGTCACATGATCGCCGGGTGCCGTTAGTGGCAGGCTGCTGATGGGTCTTACTAGACCCAGCACAGCTCTATTAGTGACAATCGTCACTATGAGAGGGCTGATTTCCCCTGTAACTGGGGCTGCTGTGCAGCCCCAGTTACAGTGGAAAAACATGGTGTAAAAGAAAGAAAAAAAATATTAAAAGTTCCCCAAAGGTCTTTTTTGACCTTTGAGGGACAGACCATAGTAATAAAAAAATAGTAAAGTAAAGTGCAAAAAAAAATGTAATAATAAATACACATAAAATACCCACCCCAAAAAAAACGTTCCCCCTGCCAATCATTGTTGTAACGCTAGCGCTGACCCAATTACCCTAATATAGACATGTAATATATTAAAATTTACGGTAAACAATGACGATTACAAATAAAAGGTCTATTTTAGGGTAAAACTATGTTATTACCCAAAAAAAATAGCTGAAACTTAAAAAAGCTTATTTTTTTACTATTATTTTCAAACTTTATGAATAAAAATTCTAAAATAGCAAACAAGGTGTGTATAAAAACGATAAAAAATGAAACCTGCATTGTCTACGGAAAAAACTTCGCAAAAATCACGTCGTTTTTATTTATTTTTTAATAAAAATGTGTGTTTGGTGCAACTTTGTAATTACGTTTTATTAAAAAATATTTTCACTTTTTGAGATACAGCTGCTTTGTATCCTGTATCCGTCAGGTCAGCAGGACTGACGGGATCAGTGAAACAGGCCCTGCATTAAATTATACTCTTAGATGTGATAGATTTGAGGTGGAACCTGCGTGTCACTGATCCTGTCAGTCCTGCTGAGCTGACGGATACAGGATACAAAGCAGCTGTATCTCAAAAAGTAAACATATTTTTTAATAAAATCAATCAATCACACTGATACACATACATACTATATATATATATATATATATATATATATATAATTATAATATAACGTTTTTAAATGTGTACATAACCTTGTGGCACTATATACAAGGGGGAGCGCTGTGTGACACTATATACAAGGGGGAGCATTGTGTGGCACTATATACAAGGGGGAGCACTGTGTGGCACTATATACAAAGGGGGAGGGCTGTGTGGCACTATATACAAGGGGGGCTGTGTAGTGCTATCCACAGTGGTATGTGTGTGGCGCTCTTTATAGGGGGGGCTTTTGGTGCTATTTACAAGAGGAGGAGGGCTGTGTGGCGCTCTCTACAGGGGGGCTGTATGGCACTATCTATAGGGGGCTGTGTGTAACGCTCTCTACGGGGGGATGTGTGATATATAGAGGGGGCTGTGTATGGCGATATCTATGGGGGTGTGTAATATCTACAGGGGCTGTGTGTGGCACTATGTACAGGGGGCTGTGTGTATGTGGTGTTTTACAGTGTGTGGTATTATTATATTCAGGCGCGCAGTGTTTGGTGCTGTTATATTTAGGGGTACAGTATGTAGCACCATGATAACTTTATTTTCGTTTATAGGTGTGGAAATGTTGGAAAAGTGAGGAGACGTCTGAGTAGCAAATTCTGCAGAAATGAGTCATGGCCGGGAGAAGTCGTCATGAGCGCTGGACCGGATGGAGAAGAAAAGAGGAAAAAAACGAGTAGAATCTGAGACGTCGTCACCTGTGAGTCACTAGATTTATAGAGAATCTGTCACCTCTCCTGACATGTTTATTATAGGAAATCCTTGTATTTCACAAAAAGTCTTTCTGCAGTCCAGGACTGATAGACAATTCCCCTTGTCAGGAGGTTGTGTCCCTGCACAGTGTGATACTGTCAGTATGTAGGGACACCGCGCTGTGACAAGGGAAATCGTAACACTGTTAATGCTTGCCCAAAAAGGTAGTGTTAAAAATAGTTACGGCGCGGCAGGGCGGCGGTGAGGAAGGGGGGCCCAAGTTTGGGTAACAGCCCAGGGCCAATGGTCTACATAATCCACCACTGGCGAAGAGTATGAGAGAAGTGTATGACCAATCAGTGACCAATCAGCGTCATACACTTCTCCCCATTCATTTACAAAGCACATAGCGATATAGCTCTATCGCTATGTGCAGCCACATAAACACACAATAACGTGACTGGAGTGTCGGCAGAGTGAATGAGATTTAGAAAATCTCATGCCCACGCTGCAAAACAGAGACGCAGAAAAGTAATGCGGAAAGTGTTCTGCGGTGCAACTTTCAATTCCACAGCATGTCCATTTATGCTGTGGGTTTTGGGCGAAAAGATCCTGCATGTTTGGCCCATAAACTTCAATGGGGAGCATAAATTCTGTAACAGATTTGTTTTGTTGCCGTTTTAACAGCAGAAACGCAGTAAATACCGCTGAAAATCTGCAGGTGACCATATATTTTGCTATGTTTAACACTAAATTCGCAGGTAAAACTGCTGTGAAAAAAAACGCAGCATTTCCGCAGCAATATGAGCAGGAAAAACGCACTACTTAGTGCAAATTTTTGTGACAGATTTACCAGCGTTTTTCTTGTGATTCAGCTGAAGATTTTCTGTTGCAGAAAATTTGCAGCGTATCCTATGTGTGGGAACATGCCCTTAGGTCGGGTTCCCACGGGTCGGATTCGGTGCGTAAAAACAAAGCAGCGTATCCGACCTGGAACCCGCAGCACATTCCGTCTGAAAAACAGCACCACATTGAAGTAAGCAGTGTAGAATTAAAAAAAAAAAAAAAAAAAGGGGGCATACTTACCTAGGCCACTGTCAGGATGACGTGTCCCTCTATTGCTGTTCGGCCTGGCCTCCCTGGATGACGCTACAGCCCATGTGACCGCTGCAGCCCGTGATTTGCTGCAGTGGTCACATTGGATGAAATGTCATCCTAGGGGGCCAGACTAGAGGAAGAAATAGGGAGTTCTAGGTAAGTATGATTTTTTCTTTTTTTCTGAGTTACGATTTTTGCGGCGGAATCGCTGTGAATCCGCTACAAAGTCGCAAGAAAGCGAAAATGCAACATAAACTGACATGCTGCGGATTTAAATTACGCACCGAAGGTCAATTTATTAACGTTTTCTTTGTGGTTTTTTTCCGCAGCGTGGGCATGAGATTTTCAAAATCTCATTCACTTTGCAGCTGCTGTAAATGTTGCATAATTTCCGCACATAATTCTGTTGCGGAAATTCCAAAGCATATACGCTACATGGGAAACCAGCCCTACTGTTCTTCAATTATTGAAACACTGAAAAGGTTAAAACTGAAAGTGTTGGCACTTTAAACAGTAATGAGGGAGAAATTGTGGAGGTGATGAGGAGAAAGCAAACGTATTAAATATTTCGCAGAGAAAAATATGTGAGGTGAAATTCAGCAGAATAAAGTAAATTCTTCATTAAATGTGACCTGTCTAACCCAGGTAGAAAAGCAGAGCTGCCTTAAAAAGTTTAAGAAAGACAAATCACCAGGTCCAGATGGTATACACCCCGGTGGTCTAAAGAAATTAAGTACCATGGTAGACAAACCTTTAGGGTAAGGCCATATGGTGCGTCGTTGACGCGGTTTTGTTGTGTTTGAAAACCGCATGCGGTCTACTGCATGCATTTTTTGTCTCTGTATGGGCATGACCACACATGGCGGAATTCCTCCGCAACTGTCCGCATCAATGCCGCACAGAATCTGCGTTGCAGATTCTGCAGCGGATCTGCACAAAATGTGCAGAAAATTGATGCGGACTGGCCGCTGCGGACTGCAGGAAAAGTGCTTCTCTTCTCCCTATTCAGTGCAGGATAGAGAGAAGGGACAGCACTTTCCCTAGTGAAAGTCAAAGAAATTCATACTTACCGCCCGTTGTCTTGGTGACGCGTCCTTCTTTCGGCATCCGGCCCGACCTCCCTGGATGACGCTCCAGTCCATGTGACCGCTGCAGCCTGTGCTTGGCCTGTGATTGGCTGCAGCCGTCACTTACACTGAAACGTCATCCTGGGAGGCCGGACTGGAGACAGACGCAGGGAGTTCTCGGTAAGTATGAACTTATATGTTTTTTTACAGATACATGTATATTGAGATCGGTAGTCACTGTCCCGGGTGCAGAAACAGTTACTGCCGATCGCGTAACTCTTTCAGCACCCTGGACAGTGACTATTTACAGACGTCTCCTAGCAACGCTCCCGTCATTACGGGAGCCCCATTGACTTCCTCAGTCTGGCTGTAGACCTAGAAATACATAGGTCCAGCCAGAATGAAGAAATGTCATGGTAGTAAAAACAATACGCTCCGCAGCACACATAAGATCTGCGGACTTCATTGCGGAATTTTGACTCTCCATTGAAGTCAATGGAGAAATTCCGCCATGAGTCCGCAACCAGTCCGCCACTGCTCCGCAACAGACAGAGCATGCTGCGGACAACAAATTCCGCTCCGCAGCCTATGCTCCGCAGCGGAATTGTACGCATCGTGTAAACGAACACTGCTAAATTAAAGTGAAAGTCAATGGAGAAACGGCTCCGCTGCGGATTAACGCTGCGGAGTGTCCGCAGCGGAATTTAAGTGAAATTCCGCTATGTGTGAACCCGCCCTAATGCTGCAGTTGTGTTGCGTTTTTAATGGAAATAATTGACGGACATAGTTTTCACTGGTGTTGAAGTTTGTTAGGTGCCTTCCTGTATATAGTTCAAGCAGTCCAGCAACAACTTTGGCAGCGCAGTCATTAACTGCATGCACTCGGACATTATGAAGATGTAGTTAACCGCACAAAAAACACATTGTAATATAATAGCAGCAGTCTGTCCGTAACAAAAATGTCACCATTGAGTTCTATTGAAAAATGACTTGCTGCAGTTTAAAAACGCAACATAAACGCACCGTGACTGCACCGTGTGGCCGCACCCTTAGTTGAAAGGCTAAACTATCACTTTAACCCCAATTTTAGTTTTTTCCTCCCCGGCTTTCAAAAGCCATTACCTTTTTAACTTTTTGTCGACATAGCCGTATAATATTTGTGGTGTGAAATGGGCAAAAAACAGCGATTGCGCCATATTTTGGGGGTTTTGCTTTTAGTGCGTTCTTCATGTCGTAAAAACGATATACTTACTTTTTGTTTCACTACTTTCAGTAAAAAAAAACTATTTGTTAAAAAAAAAAATAGTCTTGCGCTGCCATATTTGGAGAGACACGTCCATTTTATTTTTCTGTCGAGATGGCTTATTTTTTGCAGGGCAAGCTGTTGTTTTTATTGGTACCATTTTGGGGACATGCGACTTTTGATCACATTTCATTCCATTTTTTTGGGGGAGATAAGGTGACCAAAAAACATTTGGGTGTTTTTAATTTCATTTTTTTTATGCCGTTCACTAAGCGGGTTAAATAACATTACATTGTAATAGTTCAAACTTTTAGGCCACATTCACACGAACGTGAATAACGTCCGTGTGCTGCGCATGCAAATCACGCGCTGCACACGGACCCATTGATTTCAATGGGGCCGTTCACACATGCGTGAATTTTCACGCATCGATAGTCCGCTGTGTGAAACACACTGCATGTCCTATATTGGTGCGTTTTCAGGCACCTACACGCTCATTGAAGTCTATGGGTTCGTGAAAACCACGCACTGCACACGGATGCACATCCGTGTGCGGTGCGTGATTTGCGCATCAATTCGATCGATAACAAAAATTTTAAAAAATGTGCTTTGCGAGTGCATGAATAACGCATGCCACTCGCAAAGCACACTGATGCATAACGCAACACACAGAGACCAGATTCACGTGCGTTTTTCACACGCGTGAATCTGATACACTCATGTGAATGAGGCCTAATGGATTCAACGATACCAGTTATATTAACTTTTTTATTTACTTTAACATTACTTTCGGGAAAAAATTAGAAAATATATATTTAGCTTTTAATATTTTTCTTTTTGGTACATTAAGGGCACGTTCAGACGTGGCGGAATTTTTCCGCTGCAAATGTTGGTGCAGATTTGGGGCAATTACGCAACGAATGTGCACCAACATTTGCATATTTGACAGGTAATTCAGACATTGCAGATATCACAGCGGACTTGCCACAGATTTCAGTTTTTGCATTGCAAAGGCTGAAATCCGCAGTGAAATTCCGCTTCTTCTCCGCAACATAATGTGCATGCTACAAAGGGGAAATTCTGCACTGCAGCTCAATTTCCACAGTTATTTTCTGCAACGTCTGAACTAAGTTTCCTAAAAATTTATAGAAACAAATGTAAAAAACAGCTGCTGCAGAATTCCACTGCGGAATTCAACAGCAATTCCCCCACGTGTGAATGTGCCCTACCCCTGTCATGACCAAGGGTCATTGATGCCCCTGTGTCCAGGTCAAATTAAAAAAATGTGATATGCACTTTTTTTAAACGATAATATCTTTGCAACCGCTTTGAATATCATTGTTTTTTACAATAATTATGGAGCTTTCATGTTCTAGATTAGTTAAATTAATTGCATGTTTTACATTTTTATTATGAGCAGACAAATCACAAAAAATATGAAAAAAATAACTTTTTTTCTAATTTTTTTATAAATATATACTAGTCCTTCTCAATGAATTAGAATATCATCAAAAAGTTAATTTATTTCAAAAAGCGAAACTCATATATTATGTAGATTCATTACCTACAGAATGATCTATTTTCAGCATTTTTTTTTATGTTAATGATTATGGTAACAGTTAATGAAAACCCAAAATTTAGTGTCTCAGAAAATTATAATATTATATAAGCCCAATTTCAAAAATAATTTTGAATACTGAAATGTTGGCCTACTGAAAAGAATGTACAGTAAATGCCCCCAATACTTGATCGGGGCTCTTTTTGCATGAAATACTGCGTGGCATGGAGGTGATCAGCCTGTGGCACTGCTGCGGTGTTATGGAAGCCCAGTTTGCTTTGATAGCGGCCTTCAGCTCGTCTGCATTGTTGGGTCTGGTGTCTCATCTTCCTCTTGACAATACCCCATTGATTCTCTATGGGGTTTAGGTCAGGCGAGTTTGATGGCCAATCAAGCACAGTGATGCAGTAATTCATGCAAATGGAGCCTCGACCAGTGCATATACTGTACATACTTTTCAGTAGGCCAACATTTTGGTATTAAAAATAATTTTTGAAATTGGGCTTGTATAATAATTTAATTTTCTGAGACACTAAATTTTGGGCTTTCATTAACTGTTACCATAATCATCAACATTAAAATAAATAAATGCTGGAAACAGATCACTCTGTGTGTTATGAATCTATAGAATATACGAGTTTCACTTTTTTAATTGAACCACTGAAATTAACTTTTTGATATTCTAATTCATTGGGAAGGACTAGTATATACCTATATTATATGTTTTTGTGTGTATGTATGTATGTATGTATGTATATATATACACACGCTGTTGCAGCTTTGTAACAATTAGTTTTCTCTTTCCGTCAGCCTGGATCGCTGGATGAATTTCAATTGTCAGTGTTTTTTTTTTCTCCCAACCCCTAAAACCACCACAGTGCCTATGTAGATAGTGCCACAGTGCCCAATGTAGATTGTGCCAGTGCCCACATAGATAGCTCCACAGTGTCCTCTGTCAATAGTGCCCATATAGTACCACAGTACCCATGTAGATATTGCCACACTCCCTAGATAGTGCCACCCACCTGTAGATAGCACCACAACCCCTGTAGATAGTACCACTCCTGTATATATAATACTATCTCACTGATAACCAAGGTTTTCGTTCCGTTAAATTGTAAATATGACTGCCTGATTTGAACGATTAAAATAAATTTATTAAGATATTCTTAAAAATGGGCCCTTAGAGCCAAAATAACAGGCTCAATCATTAGGTCAGCAGCAGAGACCCCACCAATGAGGCGAGCGATAATGACTACCCACAGACCAGTCTCTCCTATTATAATATATATGCTGAATCCTAATGATTGACTAGTAATAGCGCCATCTAAGGGGTTAAAAGGGTGAACTCAAAGTGATCTTTGATTCCGCCCATTGCAGTCAGATGTCAGCTGCATTACACAGCCAACACCTGCTAAGTATGGAGCTGTCATATACATGTATGTGGCATGTGGTTAAGCGGTTAAAAATGCAGTCTGATATGCGGACAGCATTTTATAGAGCAGGAAGAGCTGAGCAGACTGACATTTTTTGTGGGAAAAGATTCAGTATAACTTGTATTTTATTAATTTAAGCCTCTACTTTCTCTGGGCTTAGGAGTCCAGTGGTCGGTCACATGGCTGTCAATCACTAATTAGCACTGCCCACTGTACTCCTAAGCCCAGAAAGAGCAAGGATTTAGATCTTTAAATTACAATGATAGGTTCCCTTTAACCTCCATTGTGGGTGAAATGTTTGAAGGTTTTCTAAGAGATGCTATCCTGGAATATCTTGATGAATATAAACATAAAACTCCATATCAGCATGGATTTATGAGGAATCATTCCTGTAAAACGAATCTGATCAGCTTCTATGAGGAGGTGAGTTTTAGGCTGGACCGGGGTGAGTTGTTGGATGTCATGAACTGTATCTTGACTTTTCAAAAGCATTTGATACTGTGCCTGCACAGTTATATAGGTTTAAAAAAAAGACACAGGTCCAATGGTTCAAACATTCTCAAACATTTACACATCACTCATTGCTTGATTATTGTAACCCTCAATGCCATTTGTCAGTAAATAATCTAGCCTTTTTAAAATGCTGACATAGTCTGCCATTACTACCTTTTGGGGGTAGGGCATTCCATAGTTTGACTACTCTAACTGTAAAAAACCCTTTCATATATTGTTGTCTGAAAGGTCTTTATTCCACACGCAATGAATGTCCCCTGCTCCTGGTATCTTCTTTTTTTATAGGAGGAATGCTTCTGTCACGGTCACAGGGTATGTGGACCCACTAGGCCTGCTCCGCCATAGCGGAGAGGCAGCTGACCAGGTCTTAGTCTATACAAAATCTATAGCAGTTGGTAACACTCGGGTACCTGAACTAGTCCAGACAGTGGTTGTGGCTTCAGCACGGATGGAGGTCGGTGCAGCAGGTTGCGCCAGACGTGGCGGACAGTACAAGATGTGGCAGAAAACACTGGACATGGCAGAAGACACTGGACGTGGCAGAAGACACTGGACATGGAAACGACAGCAGGTGTAGTAGGACACGACTCCAACACTAGTAGGCACAGGAACAAGAACACAGCACGGGATACAGGAACAGGTAACAGGGCATGGGTAACAACTGGAACGGGAAACACTAAGGGGCTATTTGCAAGACAGACTTGGGAATTACTAAGAATGCTCAGGCAAAGATCAGAAGGGCTGGGGCCTTCTTATAGTCCAGGAAATCATGGGAGTTGATGATGATGATTGGTTACATGCACCCTATGGGACACAGTGGACAAGAGTGGAAGTGAGCACTGGCATCTCCTAGGAAGGAGATGGGGACCAGCGCTCACGGATCCATGGCTGTGGGCATTGGGAGGTGAGTAAACCTGACGGCCTGCGGCCATGGGCGCTACAGTATCTACCCTCTTATGCCCCCTCTTCTTGGGGCCAGAGCGAGAGAGGAATTTCTTAATGAGAGCAGGAGCACTGAGGTTCTCTTCCGGCTCCCAGGACCTCTCCTCAGGACCAAACCCTCTACAGTCCACCAAATAGAAAGTCTTCCTCCTACCCTTTTTCAGTCCAGGATCTCCCTCACCTCGAACACATCAGAAGAGCCGCTGGGAGCAACTGTGGAACTAGAAGTCTTGCTGTAGTGGTTCAGGACCACTGGATTCAGGAGGGACGCATGAAAGGAGTTGGGGATTCTGAGGGTAGGAGGCAGCCACAGCTTATAGGAGACAGGGTTTATCTGTTGCAGAATCTCAAAAGGACCAAGGAACCTGGGAGCAAACTTGTATGAAGGCACCTTCAAACGAATGTTCCGACAGGACAGCCAGACTTTGGTACCCGGGAGATACTGAGGCGGCTCTTTTCTTTTTGTATCCGCTTTTCGCTTCATGCGATCGACTGCCAGCAAAATAGAGGACCGGGTCTGTTGCCAGATTTGCATAAAGTCCCCAAATGCAGAGTCAGCAGCGGGTACCTGAGATGTAGTCGATACAGGAAGAGGGACTCTAGGATGTTGACTGTACAAAATGTAAAACAAAGTGGAAGTGGTGGACTCACTTGTGTGTGTAGCGTCCATGGCCGCGGGCCGTCGGGTTTAACTCACCTCCCGATGCCCGCAGCCATGGATCCGTGAGCGCTGGCCACCATCTCCTTCCTAGGAGACGCCAGTGCTCACTTCCGCCCCATTCTGCTGAACTGCCCCAATTTCCTGGTCTATAAGAAGGCCCCAGGCCTATCCCAGTCTGTCTCACTAATGGTCCCTTAGTGTTTCCCCGTTCTAGTTGTTACCTGTGCCCTATTACCCGTTCCTGTATCCCGTATTGTTCTTGTTCCTGTGCCTACCAGTGTTGGAGTCATGTCTACTGCACCTGCTGTTGTTTGCCACGTCCAGTGTCTTCTGCCAAGTCCAGTGTCTTCTGCCATGACCAGTGTCTTCTGCCATGTCCAGTATCTTCTGCTACATCGGATACTGCCCGCCACGTCTGGCGCTACCTGCCACACCGGCCTCCATCCATGCTGAAGCCACAGCCACCGTCTGGACTAGTTCAGGTACCCAAGCATTGCTATCTGCTATTGACTTTCATGTAAAGTGTGACCTGGTCAACTGTCTCCCCGCTACGGCGGAGCGGCCTAGTGGGTCCACATACCCTGTGACCGTGACAGTGTGGTTGTTGTATGAGAACTCGGCCCATGGAAGAAGCTGTACCCAGTTATCGTGCTGTAAAGAGATGAAGTGGCGGAGGTAATTCTCCATGATCTGGTTGATCCTCTCGACATGCCCATTGGACTGGGGTGATAAGCTGAGGAAAAGTCCAATCTCACATCCAGGGGTTTACAGAGGACTCTCCAGAACTTTGAGGTAAATTGAACCCCCACAATGTGAAGGGGCAAGCCATGCAAGCGAAAGATGTGCTGAATGAAGACAGTGTCCGGGTAAATTGAGGTCAGCTGTCCCCGACAGCTGACACTACACTGTTGCCGACCAGCGGTCCATTGCCGCTGATTTAGGAAATGAACCCCTTAAATGCGGCGAACGATTACAATCACCGCATTTAAGAGGTTTGTAGCAGATCGGCACCCCCCCCCCCCACGATGCAATCACAAACGTGACGATGGTCTGCCATGTACGGAAGCCTATAAGGACCAGCCTCTGGCTGGTTCTCATAGGCTTCCTATCACGTCACTGTCAGTGTCACATGGACAGTTATAATACATTACACTACATAGGTAATGTAATGTATTATAGCAGCGATCATTGCTGCAGGTCTTCGAGTCCCCTAGCGGGACAAAAAAAAGTAACAAAAAAGTTATTCAAAATGTTTTATAAAGGTGTAAAAAAAACAAAACTGCTTTTTTTCCCATAATAAGACTTCTATTATAGGAAAAAAAATGAAAACCTTAAAAAAAAAGTACACATATTTGGTATCACCGCGTTCGTAACAACTAAAACTATAATGTTATTTTTCCCGCATGGTGAACACAGCAAAAAAAACAATGCCAGAATCGCTACTTTTTGGTCATCACCCCTTCCAAAATATAGAATAAGAAGTTATCAAAAAGTCGCATGTACCCCAAAATAGTTATGGCTTTATGGCTTTTTTTTTTAAAAGTGATTTTATTTTGCAAACGCTGCAAAACATAAATAAAACTATATACATATGGTATCGCTGTAATCGTATCGACCCACAGAATAAAGTAAAAATGTCATTTATAGCGTACGGTGAACTAAAAAAAAAAAGTAAAAAAACAATGGCAGAATAGCTATTTTTTGGTCACCACCCCTCCAAAAATATAGAATAAAAAGTGATCAAAACGTTGAATATATCCCAAAATAGTACAAATAAAAACTATAATCCGTCCCGCAAAAAACAAGCCCTCACACAGCTTTTTTGACTGAAAAATAAAAAAGTTATGGCTCTCAGCATATGGTGACACAAACAATAGATTAAAAAAATATATATTTTTATTGTGCAAACGGTGAAAAACCCCAAAAAAACACTATATACATATGGTATCAGTGTAATCGTATTGACCCGCAGAATAAAGTAAAATATCATTTATAGCGAATGGTAAACACTGTAAAAAAGAAGAATAAAATACATTATCAGAATTGATGGTGTTTGGTCACCTTGCTTGCCAAAAAATTGAATAAAAAGTGCTAAAAAAAAATCGGATGTACCCCAAAATGGTACGAATGAAATCTACAGATTGTCCCGTAACAAATAAGCCCTCACACAGTTCAGGTGGAGAACAAATAAAAAAGTTCTGTCTCTCAGAATATAGCGACATAAAATGTGCAGAGTTCCAAAAGCGGATAAGATTGGGCACCATTTATCAGTGCGACACTGGCCATGTATCTGCGGATTATTATTTATTTACACCATTATTATACCCTCTTATTATGCTCTGATGTACTCCGCACAGTTTACATATGCCCCACATTATAAAATATCAGAAAACCGCAAGCAGAACCACTGCTGAGCCTGTTCCATATGCTGGGGATGTCAGCTCTGTATTACAGCTGACATCCAGGACTAATGGACAGGAAAAACGATCACACTGTTACAGGAGCCTGTAAAAATGACAATATACTGCAATATATTAGTATTGCAGTGTATTGTACTAGCGATCTAACGACCGCTGGTTCAATTCCCCTAGGGGGACTAATAAAATGTGTAAAAAAAGTTAAATAAAGTTATTAGTAGTGAAAAAAAAATTATATTAAAAGTAAAAAAACGTTTTCCTATTTTTCCTCTAAAGTAATGTAAAAAAATAAAAAAATAAACAAAATTGGTATCGCTGAGTCCATAAAAGACCGAACTATTACAATATACCATTATTTAACTCGCACAGTGAACGCCATAAAAAGTATAGAATTTATAACTTTTAGAATTTTTGGTCAACATAGCTCAAAAATTTTTTAATAAAAAGTGATTAAAAAGGTGTATGTATCAAAAAATGGTACCAATAAAAACTACAGCTCGTCCCGCAAAAAAATAATCCCTTACACCACTCAATCGACCAAAAATAAAAACAAGTTATTGCTCTCGGAATGTGGTGAAACAAAACATTTTTTTTTTAACAAATAGTTTTTTCTTTGTAAAGGTAGTAAAATAAATAAAAACCTACATAAATTTGGTATCACCGTAATCATATTAAGCCACAGGATAAAGTTTTGTTTTCGTGTTTACCGCACGTGAAAGCCGTAAAATAAAACAAAAAAACAATGGAGGAATCAATTTTTTCACATTTCAGCCTGCAAACATTTTTTTTTCAATTTACTAGTACATTATATGGTATTTTAAATTTTGTCAATAGAAACTACAACTCCTACCGCAAAAAATAAGCCACCACCCCCTCTCTATTGACGGAAAAAGAAAAAAGTTAAGGCTCCTGGAACGTGGGGAGTGAAAAACGAAAATGAAAAAGCAAAAAATGGATCAATCCTGAAAGGGTTAATTAATTTCTAATGAAAAAACATTTATGACCACATGTGGGGTATTGCTGTACGTGGGAGATATTGCTTTACAAATGTTAGGGTGCTTTTTCTCCTTTATATTTAGTGAAAATGAAAAAAAATCAACATTTTAGTGGAAAAAATGTTGATATTCGTTTTCACTGACTAGTTCTAATAAATTCTGCAAAAGACCTGTGTAAATGCTCACTATACCCCTAGATAGAGTCCTTAAAGGGTGTTGTTTCCCAAATGAGGACACTTTTTGGGTGTTTCCACTGATTTGGTCCCTCAGGGGCTTTGCAAATGCGACATGACACCCAAAAACCACTCCAGCTAAATTTGAGCTCCAAACGTCAAATAGCGCTCCTTCCCTTCTGAGCCATGCCGTGGGTAAAAACAGCAGCTTATTACCACATATGGGGTATTGTCATAATCGGGAGAAATAGCTTTAGAAATGTTGGGGTGCCTTTTTCTCCTTTATTCCTTTTTTTAGAAAAAAAGTAGATTTTAATTTTCACAGACTAAGGCCTCATGCACACGACCGTGCTTGTAATTACGACTCGTAATTACGAGCACGGCCGGGCACGGCCGGGCACGGCCGGCCACGGGCAGCCGGCCGCTTTTCCGAGCCGTGCTCTCATTATAAAGTATAGCAGCACGGCCCATAAAATAAAAAAATAGAACATGTTCTATTTTTTTAATGGCACGGGAACCTTCCCGTGAGAAAATGGGAAGGTACCCGTGGCTAACAGAAGTCTATGGGCCCGTTATTGCGGGTCGTAATTACGACCCGCAATAACGGGCGTTTTTACGGTCGTGTGCATGAGGCCTAATTCCAATAAATTTAGCAAAAAACCTGTAGGGTTAAAATTCTAACTAAACTTTCTTTTGGGGTGTAGTTTCCAAAATGGGGTCAATTTTGGGCTGTTTCCACTGTTTTAGTCCCTCCAGTGCATTGCAAAAGCTTCATGGCACCAAAAACCATTCCAGCAAAAACTGCGCTCCAAAATCCAAATAGTGCTCCTTCCCTTCTGAGCCCTGCTGTGGGCCCAAACAGTAGTTTATTACCACATATGGGGTATTTCCGTAATTGGGAGAAATTGCTTTAATAATGTTGGGGTGCTTTTTCTCCTTTATTCCTTGTAAATTTAAAATTTCTACATTTATTTCAGAAAAAAAATTAGATTTTAATTTTCACAGACTAAATCCAATATATTTAGTAACTAATATGTGGGTTTAAAATGCTAACTATACCCCTAAATCAATTGCTTGAGGGTATAGTTTCCAAGATGGGGTCACTTTTGGGGTGTTTCCACTGTTTTAGCACCACAAGACCTCTTCAAACCTGACATGGTGCCTAAAATATATTCTAAAAAAAAGGAGGCCCCAAAATCCACTAGGTGCTCCTTTGATTCTGAGGCCTGTGTTTCAGTCCAGTAGGACACTAGGGCCACATGTGGGTTATTTCTAAAGACTGCAGAATCTGGGCAATAAATATTGAGTTGCAACTCTCGGGTTAAACCTTCTGTGGTAAAAAAACAAAAAACAATGTATTACAAATGAATTTTGGCAACAAAAAAAATGAAATTTGTAACTCTCATTTGCTTTATTTCCTGTGAAACGCCTAAAGGGTTAATAAACGTACCGAATGCTGTTTTTTTTAAAATGGGGTGAGTTATGGGGACTTTTAAAATATAAGGCCCTTCAGAACTGAACTGTCTCAACCTAGCTTCATTGGGTATATGTCCAAAGCCAAAAAGATGATGGGCTTCTATACCTTCTATAGGTAATGTAAATAACTAACTACTTACATTCAAGCAATCATTTGGGAACTTGTTTAAATTAATTTTTACAATTTCATTCATATTTTCAGATGTTTGTAACAAACAGAAGCAAACAGAGAACACTGAGGTCTCATTCATGGAGACGCTCCGTCACGCAATGTTTCTGATTGTTGTGGATCTGCGTAGTTGTGGCAATAGTTTTAAATCTCAATTTTAATCAAAATTTACCTTCTGCAATGTTATTTCTAATTTCAATGTGCATCCAGAGTCCCTAAACCCTAGTCCAGTTCAGGTCTGAAAATCAGTGTTTGGTACATGGCGGCTTTTTAGCTCCATTGGTGACAGATGATTATTGACTAAGTTTATCTGTATAGTTGTTTTAAAGGGAACCTGTCACCAGCATTTCTCCTATTAAACCAGCAATACCTGGTGGCAGTGGGTGAAAAATCATTTCTATACAATCGATAATTGTCTTCTTAGTCGGCTCTGTAGCTTTAGTATTCAGTTTTTTAGTGTTCCCACACCGTATGCTAATGAGCATAAAAGAGTCATATCTTCGTTTGAAAAGAGTCAAATCTTCGTTTGAAAAGAATCATATCTTCATTCCTCAAGTCTTTTCGAGTTTACCCCGCCTCCTTACTTTTGATTGACAGCTCCTCGCCTTCCCCCAGCACACTAAATCCTGCGCTTGTGCATGGATGCCCTCTTCTGTTGTGTGCGCACAAAGGGACACCGGATTATTACGATAAAACACTCAAAATGTTTGCAGACCGTTATTTACAGTCGGAGGAGTTTAGGAGAGGTGTAATGACAATGAACTTTTGATAGCAGCGGCCAGTGAGGGATAAGTAAAGTTCAACAGGTGAAATGCTGGTGACAGGTTCCCTTTAAGGCAAATGTGCAATCAGAAAATGACATGCTATTTAAATCAGATGACTATCCACATAAAACAAAAATGTAGAAATATTAGCGTTTGTATACTGGCCACTAAGGCCATCACAATAAGCTGATATTTCCTGTTTTCTGTAGCGCACTTGTCAGCTTTGCTGTATATATAGGCACATGATGAGAAGAGTCATCTCATTATCATTGGACACTTATTATTGATAGCTCTATTGTACTGCTAGAAGCCTAAATAGAATAGGATAGCAACACTTATCTGTCTGGGGCTGTACATCACTTCCTGGAGACTGTATTAATTGATGACATTTCTCGGTCAATTGATTTTGATGCCCATTACTTTCAGCTGCCATAAAGCACACACAACCCGCTGTACTATCTATACAGCAAATACAGGAAAGAAGTGTGTGCCTGCAATATGGCTGCCCCTAGAGAAGTTTTTATAAATAAAAAATAAATAGCTACAACATTTTAAAAAAGAACAACCATATTATTTATCGTCTATTTGCTTAAAGGGAACCTGTCACCAGCATTTTACCTATTAAACCAGCAATACCAGGTGGTAGTGGGTGAAAAATCATTTCTGTATAACCTATAATTGTCTTCTTAGTCGGCTCTGTACCTTTAGTATTCAGTTTTTTAGTGTTCCCACACCGTATGCTAATGAGCATAAAAGAGTCATGTCTTTGCTTGAAAAGAGTCAAATCTTAGTTTGAAAAGAGTCATATATTCCTTCCTCAAGTCTTTCCTAGTTTACCCGGCCTCCTTACTTTTGATTGACCGCTCCTCGCCTTCCCCCAGCACACAAAATCCTGCACTTGTGCATTGATGTCCTCTTCTGGGGTTTGCGTGCAAAGGAACACCGGATTATTACGATAAAAGGCGCAAAATGTTTGCAGACCGTTATTTACAGTCGGATGAGGAGTTTGGGAGAGGGGATAACGGTAATGAACTTTTTATAGCAGCGGCCAGTGAGGGATATTTAAAGTTCAATAAGGGAAATGCTGGTGACAGGTTCCCTTTAAATCTAATTAGTGAGACTAAAATAAAACACGTGAAAATCTTATGAATGTCTGAAACACACATCATTTGCTCAGGCTGCTGCTCTGGTTCTGCCTTATGCCTTCACACTACAGCGCTCTGAAATCTACAAGGGGTATATGGTGCATGAGGGGAGTCAAAAGGCCCCTCTACCACATAAAAAGACACTAGTATTATGAATGGTACACGATAGGTGGTAGGGGGGGCTGTTACAGAGTCACACATATACTGAGCCAAATGACCCTTATTAGGGGGAAGCCTGCCATTACACTTAGATAAAACAGAAGGCTTTTTTGTAATGTCATACTGTAGGTAAATTTTTGTACATGCATGAACAGCCACAGATGAATAGTGAGAGTTAAAGGAATACTCCAGGCAAAAGAGATATACTGTGTTATGCCTAGTGCTGGACCCATGGGAGCGATGCGTGACTTCTATCTTTAATCGGTTAAGGACACGGCCAATATTGGCCTTGAGGACCGAACAACTTTTTTATATTTCCCTCTTTGCATCGCGGCGCTCATAAGGTTTTCATTTTTTGTCCGACGTCGCTGCATGAGACTTTTTTTTTTTGCGGGACGAGTTGTACTTTATGTAGGTACCATTTTTTGGTACATTTACATTATAGTTTAATTTCTATACATTTTTATTTGGGCAAAAACATAGAAAAAAAAGCAGTTCCGCTGCAGTTTTCTTTATTGTTTTTTTACACCATACACCGATCATCATAAATAACATTATACATTTATTGTACTGGTTTTTACGGACGTGGCGATACAAAAAATGCATGTATTATTTCATGTTTTGGGACTTATATTTTGAAAAGTTTATTTATTGTAAAATATTTGTATTTCTGTGTATTTTTTTTTTTTTTTTTTAATTTTATTTAACAAATTTATTTTTTTAATTAATGTAACTTTTTTTTTAATCCCATAGAGGGATTTTTCATTTTGATTTTGATTTTTGAACTTTAATGCACTGGCATATATCTATATACAGATTCTACACAGGCAGTTGTTAGGGCATACCTAAATATGCTCTAACAACAGGAAATGTTGTTAAATGGACCCTGGGCTGTCTGCCCATACCAGGTATAGCCATTGATCGTGTCACAGGGATTTTCTGTGACGCGATCAAAGGGGAGACCCCCTTCTCACTTTAGCTTTGAGTGCTGCGATCAGCTTTGATCACGGCATTCAAGGGGATAACGGCAGAGAGAAGAGGTTTCTCTTCTCTCCGCCGATAAAGCAGGGCTGCGTTTGTGTATTACAGCTGTTACAACTGCTGCCCTGCTCATCGTGGCGCGCGGACACTGGCTTTCTCACAGGACGAGAATACTCGTCCTGATGCGCCAAGTACCCGCCGCTCAGGACGAGTATTCTCATCCTGTATCGGCAACCAGTTAAAGGGTAACTAAACATTCAATAAACTTCTGACATGTCATAGTGACATGTCAGAAGTTTTGATTGGTGGGGGTCCGAGCACTGAGACCCTCCCCCCCACCAATCGCAAAAACAAATCTGCAGAAGTACTCGTGTGAGCGCTCAGCCGCTTTGTTTCTGTTCAGCTTTTTCTGAAAATCAGAGTACGAGCTCAATAGAAAGTCTATGAACCCATACTCCGCTACATCGGCTTTCCGGAAGAAGCCGAACAGAAACTAAGTGGCTCAGCACTTACACAAGCACTTCTGCTGCTTCGTTTTAGAGATTGGTGTGGGTCCCAGTGCTCGGACCCCCACCAATCAAAACTTATGACATGTCACTATGACATGTCAGAAGTTTGTTGAACATTTAGTTACCCTTTAAATCCCTGAGCTCATGCATCGACCCTTCAGTTCCCGCACAAGGGAAAACACAGTATATCACTTTTGCCTGGAGTGTTTTTTCAGATTCACTAGGGAAACACAATATTTAATTAAGGTAAATCTTACTTTCTCTGCAGTCTTATTTCTTAAGATATGTCTTATTATAAGTTCACATGCATGACCCCAGTTTTTCCCTCTAGCATATTACAAAACGCTGGAGGGGAATTATTTTATTCATTGATATAACAAAAAGAACAATTAAAAAATACATAATTTGCCTTTGCAGCTCTTATAGTTTAGTAATAACTCCAGACAAATATCAATGGTTGCATTGAATAGTACATTACAACTAGAATCTCTGTGTTTAGATGGCTACTATTAGAGATACAATGATTACAAAGACAATGAAATGTCTGTAATATCATTTAGAGGAAAGGTTAAAATCGATCACTAATAACTTGATAAAGTACAGAGAACTGAACACCACCACCACTACTTGTGCCCTTAAGACATTTATTCTAACCTAACCTTTCTTATACATGGTTTTTAAATTAACAGTGAAGTAGAGTTCTAACTCTTTGTGTAATCGTTCCAACCTGAGGTTTTTCGATAAACAAGTCTGTGTACAGCCACGTTTGTTTTGTTTCTTCACTCCTCTGATCCTATGGTAAAGAAAATCTTTCTTAGGCGGGATTCACACGACCGGGTCGTTCCCAAGCCCGAGTGTCGGCCGGTAAAATCGGCCATTTTGCCCGGCCGGTTTGCATTAAGTTTTGCATCTGTGCCGGGCCGGGCAGATCCGGACAGTGACATCAGCGGCAACTCCTGAAGGGGAATGCCCATGTGTTCGGGGATTCCGCTTCAGGAGTTTCCCCTGATGTCACTGCCCAGATATGGACAGAGACATCAAGCGCTCTGTCCAGGAGCGGAATCCCCGAACACACGGGGATTCCGCTCCTTCAGGGAGCTAAAATGGAGCTAGCACATAGCAGAGCGGGGAGATACCTCCCTGCTCTGCTATAGTGGCGTCGCTACAGTAGTAGCAGCCGCAGCTGCTAGCGGCACCGTGGAAGGTGTCGCCGGGCCAGGGCGCTTGTAACAAGCAGGGGAAGGGAGCCAGCGCAGTGCTCCCTTCCACCTGCTGTACACCCCGACCCTGCCACACAGTGTACAGCGTACAGCCATTCGTCCGAATGGCATCAACTCCTCCTCCTCACATGCACTCTGCGCTGTGAGGAGGAGGAGATAGAGCGCAAGCGACAGAAAACCCGGCCATCACTCGGGACACATTCCGGTGATGGCCGTGTATTACCCGGCCCCATAGACTTCTATGGGAGCCGGGCGGCCGGGCACCCGGCCGAAAATAGAGCATGTCCTATTTTTTGACGGCCGGTTTTGTCAGTCGTGTGAATAGCCCCATTAGGGGTCTATTATTCCTAATGCAGCCGGTTGCCGGCCGATTTCTGAACGGCCGGCACCCGGACGGGAAACCCTGTCGTGTGAATGAGGCCTTATTTTTCTTGTTTTTTAGAAATATGATACTGTGTTGTACACTGAAGGATGTTGGAAGGTAGCAGAGGCTGATGCACTGGGATCATCAAACTATATTCCGAATTCTTTTTATCAATCTGTCATTGTAATGTCCTGCATAGACCTTTGTGATGTTATGTATTGAATCATTGGGTTGTACTGCAATTTTGAACTGGAGCTTAGGGTTTATCTCAAGATCTCCTTATAAAATCTTTTTCTTTATGTTCTTAACTTAATACTATCATTATAAGTGTTTGTCACATTGTCAATGCAATTTACACTTGTGGAACCAATGGTTTTTTTTCATCGTGACATGGTTTGTCCGATATATCTTACATCCCTGGTTGGGATGAGCATTATTTTGCCAAGTGAGGTTCCTTTAAATGTGTTCATGGTGACTATTGTCACATTGCATACTAGTTGATTGTGTGCATTCCCAGACTCTGTGATTGCAGTTTCAATGTGACTAACTTAGATGATTCGCTGCGTATTATGAGCGCTGCGTTACATTATCTATTTTTTCTGATGATGCATCGCAGTGCTCATTCTATTCTATAGACGATGCTCTAATTGCAGGCAATTTATATTTTGGTATTCTTTCCATTTACCTTGCGGTTGTGTCGATATTGTCACTTGCGTGTCAGGACTGGAACGCAAGTTCCGTGTCCGCGCATGCGCAGTGACAACTGCTCCACTCGATGCATTCCACCGGATTGAATTTCCGGTTCGGACGCCATCTTGGAGCATGCGCAGTTGATGCGCGCCTATTCCACACGCTGGCTATGTGGACATTACAGATTGACTTCTTACTGTAAGTGTATTGATTTACACCTGGATACAATTGGCCCCTGCCTCCTTCCTTATCAGTCCAATTACCCCTTTTTGTCACTATTTATGTTGTTTATACGGGATTTAAATATAAATGTAACACTGTCCATGCCTGGTCTTTTAAATGCAAAGAGATGCACTTTTGCACTAATATTTATAATGTTTTTGGATATTGTTTTCACACATGTAATGGGTTTTGTACATTTAATAACTTGATTGTTAGCTGACGTATGTTCCCTCTATTTAAACTTGACACCATTGTGAGTTTGTCATAGCTTGAGAAAGGTTCCTGTTGAACCGAAACGTTGCTGTGTCTTGAGGTGAATAAATCCACCCTGTTTTTCATCTGTCTTGGAGTCCTGGTGCCGTTACTATATTTTACGCTGTTTTTCTATCTAAAAAGAAGGGGAATTGATTCATCCCCTGGTGACGAGCACATGGCCTGATTTCTTGGATCTGTGGAGTGCTGTGTTTACTTGCTTCTGTTTCGTGTATATATATATATATATATAAATATATATATATATACAGAAAAAATAACTGCAGAGTGGCATTGTGTAAAGGATTCTGTCACGATGCGGGGTGTAGACCCACTGGGCCATACCGCGTAGCGGGATGGTAGCTGGCCAAACAGGTAAAGCACAAAAGTCAATAGTTCAGAGAGGATACCTGAGGCAACGTAGACAGTAGCAAGGCAGACATGTCTGGGACCAGGCGGCGGGTAGACGTCAGGTGTGGCGCAGCAGAACAGGCGTGGAACACTGCACAATACAGCAACAGCTCAGCACGGCACTAGAACAGGCTAGCACGGAAACAGGATACAGGAACAGGGTACACTGGGAAACTGGAAGACACTAGGAGACCATTAGCACTACAAACTTCTGGAAAGAAACAACGGTCTGGCAAGGAACAAGAGGGCAGAACCCCTTTTATAGCCCAGGGCCAGATTGCAGACTTCCTGCAATATGCGCGCACTGGCCCTTTAAGACCGTGTATGCGTGGGCGCGCGCGCCCTCCGGAGACAGTCTCGGTATCCGAAAGTGAGTGCCGGCGCCTCACAGGAGGACGACGCTGCACACAAGTCAGATGTCCATGGCCACAGCCGTCGAAGTGTAAGACAGAACGAAGGGCCGTGGCCATAGACGTTACAGTATCCCCCCTCTTACACCCCCTCTTCTTGGGACCAGAGCGGGAGAGAAACTTCCTCATGAGGACAGGAGCATCGATGTTCTCCTCTGGCTCCCAAGACCTCTCTTCTGGGCCGAACCCCCTCCAATCCACTAAATAAAATGTCCTTCCTCCCACCTTCTTGGTGGCCAGAATCTCCCTTACTTCAAAAGTCCCAGATGAGCCGCAAGGGACCACTGCGGAACTAGGAGTCCTGGAGTAGCGGTTCAGGACCACGGGCTTCAGCAAAGATACATGGAAGGAGTTAGGAATCTTGAGGGTAGGGGGCAGCCGCAGCTTGTAAGATACCGGGTTGATCTGTAGCAGGATTTCGAAGGGTCCGAGGAACCTAGTGGAAAATTTGCACAACGGCACCCTCAGCCGGATATTCCTTGAAGACAACCAGACTTTAGTCCCTGCCTTTCTCTTCATGCAGTCCACTGCCAGCAGGATAGAAGATCGGGTTTGTTGCCATATCTGTAGAAAGTCCCTGAAGGTCGAATCAGCTGCAGGCACCTGGGACATAGTAGAGACAGGAAGAGGTATACGAGGATGTTGGCCGTAGATGATGAAGAACGGACTGTAAGTGGTAGACTCACTAGTGTGGTTATTATAAGAGAAGTCTGCCCACGGGAGCAGCTGCACCCAGTCATAATGTCGCCTGGAAACAAAGTGACGCAGATAGTTCTCCATGATCTGGTTAACCCTCTCGACTTTGCCATTGGACTGGGGATGATAGGCCGAAGAGAAGTCCAACTTTACACCGAGGAGACCGCAGAGTGCTCTCCAAAACTTTGAGGTAAACTGGACCCCTCGGTCCGAGACAATATGTAGGGGCAAGACGTGCAGACAGAAGATGTTGAATGAAGAGGTCAGCCAATCGCGTAGCAGACGGCAGACCGGTCAAGGGAATGAAATGAGCCATCTTGGAAAATCGATCCACCACCACCCAGATCACACTGCAACTCGCAGAGGGAGGAAGGTTCGTGACAAAGTACATTGCGACATGCTGCCAGGGAGCAACGGGCACAGGCAGTGGTTGGAGCAGGCCAGCAGGTCTGGAGTGAGCAACTTTATTTGCTGCGCATACCATGCATGAGGAGACAAAGTCCATAAAGTCTTTGGGTAGCATGGGCCACCAGAACTGATGGGCGATTAGATCTTGGGTCTTACGAGCACCCCCGTACCCTGCTAACTTAGAACTGTGATCCCAGCGAAGAATTCCTCCTCTGTCTGCCAGACGCACAAAATTCCTACCCGGAGGAATGTCTCTAACTTGCAGGGGTTCACAGAGAAAATGCAGGACGGATCAATAATATTCTGTGGGGACTCCACAGTGTCCTCAGTTTCAAAAGACCTAGACAAGGTGTCGGTCCTCAAATTCTTGTCGGTAGTGGAGTTCAAACCGGAACCGAGCAAAGAACAACAACCACCTGGCTTGACTAGGATTCAACCGCTGGGCCGTCTGTAGGTAGGTCAAGTTCTTGTGATCCGTGAAGACCAGGATAGGATGAACTGAGCCCTCCAGTAGATGTCTCCACTCCTGCAGAGCCAGCTTGATGGCCAGTAACTCCCGATCCCCAATCGAGTAGTTGCGCTCTGCGGAAGAAAATAGCTTGGAATAATAGCCACATACCACAGCCTTGCCTTTCGAACCTCTTTGAAACAACAGTGCACCAGCACCAACAGAGGAAGCGTCCACATCTAACAAAAACTGTAGCGATACATCAAGGTGGTGCAGAATAGAGGCTGATGTGAAGGCTTTCTTTAAGGATTCAAATGCAGCTTCTGGCTCCGGAGTCCACACTTTGGCATTCATACCCTTCTTAGTGAGGGTAGAGATAGGAGCAGTCAAAGATGAGAAGTTGGGGATGAACAGCCGGCAGAAGTTGGCGAATCCCAGGAAGCGTTGTATGGCCCTTAAGCCTTGGGGGCGTGGCCACTCCAGAACAGCCTTTACCTTCTGAGGGTCCATCTTGAGGCCCTGATCAGAGATGATATAGCCCAGGAAGGATAGAGACTTCTTCTCAAACACACACTTTTGTAGCTTGGCATAAAGACGATTCTCCCTTAGACGAAGCAACACCTGGTAGACATGACTCTGATGAGTTACTGGATCTGGAGAAAAAAAAAAAATCAAAATGTCATCGAGATACACCACAACACAAACATAAAGGAGATCACGAAAAATGTCATTGACAAATTCCTGAAACACTGCGGGGGCGGTACACAGGCTGAAGGGCATAACTAGATATTCGTAGTGCCCATCACGAGTATTAAAAGCAGTCTTCCACTCATCACCTCGACGAATCCGGATCAGATTGTAGGCCCCCCCGCAGGTCCAGTTTAGAAAAAAAATTTGCCCCCGTATGCGGTCAAACAGTTCAGAAATCAAAAGCAGAGGGTACCTGTTCTTCACCGTGATCTGTTTCAGGCAATGTCGTAGCGATCAATCTTTTTGACACAGAAGAACCCCGCTCCGGCCGGGGATGAGAATTTAGCCCCTCTCCAGATTCTCCTTAATGTAGGCCGACATAGACTGGTTCTCTGGCAAGGAAAGAGGGTACACTCTACCGCGAGGAGGAGACGACTCAGGAACCAGGTCGATCGGACAATCATAAGACCAGTGTGGCGGCAAGGTCTCAGCCTCCTTTTTATTGAAGACATCATAGAACATGCAGACACAAGAAGGCAACCCTGCCAATGACGGAAGCAGAGAAGGCTGTAGTGGCTGGATATGACCCAGACAGCGGTCAAGACATTTCGGGCCCCACTGAAGAACCTCTCCAGAGTTCCAATCCAGGACAGGGACATGCAGACGGAGCCGAGGCAAACCCATCAGCACGGGGTTGATGGCCTTGGACAGGACAAACAGGGAGATGAGCTCAGCATGAAGAGATCCCACTTGGAGTCTCAACGGCTTTGTCACAGACACAACTGGGTCAGGCAATAGCAGTCCGTCCACCGAGGCAACGATCAACGGCCTTTCTAGCTGGACAGTAGGCAACTGAAGAAGATCCACAAGGTCTTGGCAAATGAAGTTGGCTGCAGAGCCAGAGTCCAGGTAGGCAGAGACCGGATAGGACCTTTCGCCAGCAATGATGGTTTACGGGAATGAATAGTTTGGAAGAGAGTTCTCGATTAAATGCAGTGACGCCCAGGGTTGTCTCTCCAACCAAACCTAGGTGCTGGGGTATTTTGGCTTTTGAGGACACAGACGCACGACATGGCCAGTGAGTCCAGAGGTGCGCCTGCGCTGTTTCTCCTGGACCGATAATTTTAGCCGGTTCACTTGCATCGGAACCTCGGGGCAAAGCAATAGAAGCAGGCAAGAGGCGTTGCTGGAAGTTGGGTGCCAGTCTAGGAAGCCGTCTCTCCTGACAAACTTCATGAGATCTTTCCTTCAGCCTTATGTCCACCCAAGTGGCAAGCAGGATCAAGTCGTCCAAGGCAGGTGGCAGATCTCGAGCCGCCAGTACGTCCTTGATCTCGGATGACAGACCATGCCAAAGGGATGCCACCAAGGCCTCATTATTCCAGGATAGCTCTCCTGCCAGGGCCCGGAACTGGATGGTATATTCGCCCACAGAGGTGTCCTCTTGGCGAAGGTTGAAGATAGCAGTGGCTGCCGACGAGACTCGCCCTGGCTGCTCGAAAACAGTCCGGAATAACCGCATGAACCCCTGAAAGTCTTGGGTCCCTGACGTTCCCAGATAGGGTTCGCCCACGCCAGTGCCTTGCCAGCAAGTAGCGACATGATGAATGCGATCTTGGTTCCGACAGACAGAAATGCTCGGGCGTGCAGGGTAAAATGAAAAAAGCATTGGTTCAGAAACCCCTGACACATACTGGCGTCTCCATAGAATCGAGAGGGCAATGGCAGCGAGAACCGAGGGTCCGGGACGGAACTGCCAGGAGGTGTAGCATGAGGGTCGACCTGAGGAGTTTGCATAGAGGCAGGAAGAGAAGCAACTAGCATCCCTAGCTGCTGTGCCATAGAGTCCACTTCCACAAGAAGTTGATGTTGTCTAGCTCGGAGATCCAGCAGGTCCAGCTGCATGGTTTGGGAAGGTGACATGTCTTTGAATTGACCAGTGGAGTCCATGGCCAGAGCGTACTGTCACGATTTGGGGTGTGGACCCACTGGACCTTACCGCGTAGCGGGATGGCAGCTGGCCAAACAGGTAAAGTACAAGAGTCAATAGTTCAGAGAGGATACATGAGGCAACGTAGACAGTAGCAAGGCAGACATGTCTGGGACCAGGCGGCGGGTAGATGTCAGGTGTGGCTCAGCAGAACAGGCGTGGAACACAGCACAATACGGCAACAGCTCAGCACGGCACTAGAACAGGATAGCACGGAAACAGGATACAGGATACAGAAACAGGGTACACTGGGAAACTGGAAGACACTAGGAGACCATTAGCACGACAAACTTCGGGAAACAAACAACTCCCTGGCAAGGAACAAGAGGGCAGAGCCCCTTTTATAGCCAAGAGAATCCTGGGCTAGATTGCAGACTTCCTGCAATATGCATTCACTGGCCCTTTAAGATCGTGCACGCACAGGCACGCGCGCTCTCCGGAGGCAGTCTCGGTATGCAGACGACGCTGCACACAAGTCAGATGTCCATGGCCATGGCCGTCGAGGGGTAAGTCAGAACGACGGGCCATGGCCATAGACGTTACAGATTTCGAATCCCAGAAGGGTGCTCATCTCAGCTGGTTGACCTTCAAAGAACGGACCATGACAAAAATGGCTCAATCCAAATATCACGTTTTTCATCTATTTATATATATATATTTGCAATAGTATATTCTTGTACTAATTGTATACGTTTACAAATCTTTTTCTGTATATGTCCATGGGCCATCAATAATACTGGCCACAAAAATATTTAATGATATTCAAGTTGTTGGCAATGCAAAACCAATAAAAAAAATGTAGCAGCATGATTTCCTTAATAACACATAAAACAAGATCACTGCTCAATTTGAGGAGACTGGTAATGAATATTCATTCCCAGAAACTGCTCCTGAGAGGACCTCTGTTGTGATAATTTTCTAAGATCTTGAAGACCTGCTTCAGACCTGATATATTATTACCTCTAAAATGTGTTTCAACATTTTCATGACATTAATAAATTCTCCATCATATTCCACAGCACAAAATAAATCAAATTGTATTATTTTGCAATTAATTTGCACTAGTATGAATTTTGCTATTTTTTTGTGATATTGAAGATTATTTACAAGCACCATTAGACTCATTGAAAATTCATTAAGACAACTTCTCAAATGAGATCTGTTTTCTTTTTTATATTATGACTCTAATACTTAACATACACATTAATATTTTTGCGGTGCACATTTTTATTCAGATTTACAATTTAATTTACAAAGATCAAATCAAAGCAAAAAATGGCTAGTTTGGATTGCCTTTTTTTATTAACCTATTAATACATTACATTTTAAAAACTCACTTAGATTATATAAACCTTAACAACCAGAGTATTCAGGCCACATGCACAAGCTCCAAGTTTTACAGAGTCGTAACACGGCACTCATAGAAGTCTATAGTCCGTATGCCTCGGATCCATTTGGAGGCATACAGATATTTTTATTCTGTCAGATTCATGCAGCTTTTTCCATGGGATGCTGTATTAAAGAGCTATCCACCCTAGAAGCAATATCCTTGTAATATGTTACACCATATGGTGGTACAAACTGTGTTTAAGAGCCCGTTTAGTTCACATGCGAGTGTTTAATAGCATTAACTTGTTAAGTTAATCATATTATATTATAGTCCCCTCTCTCTCACACATACTGCTCCCCAAAGCCCCCTTTCTCACTCAATGCTCCCCTTAGCCCCCTCTCATACAAACTGCTCCCCATAGCCCCCTCTCTTACTCACTGCTCCCCATGGCCCCTCTATCACACACACTGCTTCAGATAGTCCCCTCTCTCATACATAATGCTCCCCATAACCCCCTCCCTCACACACTTCTCCCAATAGCCCCTTCCCTCACTCATTACTCCCCATAGCCCCCTCCCTCACACATAATGCTTCCCATATCCCCCTCTTTCACACACACACACTACTACCCGTAGCCCCCTCTCTCACTCACTGCTCCCAATAGCCCCCTCTCTCACTCACTGTTCCCCATAGTCCCTCCTTCACAGATAATGCTTCACATAGCCCTCTCTCTCACTCACCACTCCCAATAGCCCCTCTCACACACACTCATTGCTCCCCAAATCCCATACTTATACATACTGCTCCACATAGCGCCCTCCCTCACACATGCTGCTCTACATAGCCTCCTCTCTCACTCACAACTAATCATAGCCCACTCTCACACATACTGCCCCCCATAGCCCCTTCTCTCACTCACTGTTCCCCACTGTCCCCTCTCACACACACACTGCTCTCCATAGCCCCCTTTCTCACACTCACTGCTCCTCAAAGCCCACACTCTCACACACTATGCTCCCCATGGCCTCCTCTATTACATTCTGCTCTTAATAGTCCCCTCTCTCACACAAATTGCTCCTCATAGCCCGCTCACATACACTCACTGCTCCCCATAGCCAACTCTCTCTCACACACTGCTCCCCATAGCCCCCTCTCTTACAAACACTGCTCCCCATAGCCCCCTCTTACACACATTGCTTCCTATAGCCAACTCTCTCTCTCTAACACATTGCTCCCCATAGCCCCCTCTCTCTCACACACACTGCTCCCCGTAGCCCCTCTGACACACACTGCTCCCCATAGCCCCTCTCACACACATTGCTTCCTATAGCCCACTCTCTCTCTCTCTTTCTCTCTCTCTCTCCCACACACACACACACACACACACACTGCTCCCCGTAACCCCCTCTCTCATACTCACTGCTCCCCATAGCTCACTCTCTCTCTCTCTCTCTCTCTCACATACTGCTTCACGAAGCCCACTCTCTTACACACACTGCTCCGCATAGCCCCCTCTCTTAAACACACTGCTCCTCATAGCCCCCTCTCTAACACATACTGCTCCCCATAGCTCCAATCTCTCACACATTGCTCCTCATAATCCCTCTCTCTCACACACTGTTCCCCATAGCCCCGGCTCTCTTACTCAGTGCTCCCACTCATTCTCACTCTCCACATTACCTTCCACCACAGTGTTACCTAAGGGCAGCATCCTCTTTATGTATATTCACTTCCCTGCATCAAGCTGAATTAGGAATAAGCCCTTCCCCTTCCTGCCCGATCACATTGTTAAACTGGAGAAAGAAATGATCGTCATTACATTGCAGGGCCTGTTCCTGTTTATAAAGTAACTTCTGCTGGGACCCTGCTCGTAATTTCTAAACATACTAGATGGCAGGCAGCGAGCCCTTTCTTGTGGCGGGGCCTCAGATGGCAGTACCAGCTGTACTGCCCTTAAGGCGGCCCTGTATATATATATATATATATATATATATATAAAATACATACACACATACATACATATTTTTTACCCAAATGATTGATTTCATTTTTTTTGCTTCTTTACCTGCTACATCACAATGAAATATTAAAATGGCTTACGTTACGGAGACCATACATATCCTCAGTTTGAAATGGTGTGTGAGCATCCTGACGAAGCCATAGGCGTAATACCCATCAGAGTGCTTTTTTATACATCCTTCCTTCCTAGGACTTTCCCATCATGGCCAACGGTATGTTGTCAGTCTCTATTATATTCATAGGTTTTAGACATTCATTCTTTTACTTTTGCGTAGCTCAGGGTATATTTTTCCGATGAACTTGGGCATTATTTTTATTTATATACCTATGGGTCAGTATACACTAATGACATGGCATCACAGACTGGTTGAATGTTCACATAGGTGTTAGGCAGACTCTGAAGGGACTATTTGACCTTCTGGCACATTGCCATTGTGCCTACACAGATGGTTATAAAGACCTGTTGGCATCTTTGATAGATGGTCTCTCATCATTTATATATTTGATACCACCTTGCATGCACCCAGCCTTATATCCTTTGCCATTGGTCAGGTGTTCTTTTGGGTTGTTTTTTTTTGCTTTTTTTGTTCTTTATATGTGTATATTACTCTTAGGTATATTTTTTGTCATACTATTGTATTATATGGTCTAGGACATGGTCCTGGTAATGGATGTTGAGGTGTACTTTTTTCTGTGTCTCTGGACAATCCCTTGTCCCTCTTGCTCTCTCATATATTTTTAACTGTGCTTTTGAAACTATTGTTATTTGATAATATATTTAATAAATATATAATTTCTATATCTGTTGGGTGCGTTATCCTTCTTTTGGGTTCATATGTAGGTTTTGCTGTCTGTTCATGAAGAGTCCTTTATGATTTAGTTGGAGGTAATTTGTAGGTTGTGCTTTGAAATCTTTGCCTGGGAGAGACCTTGCTTATGCAGTATAACAACTTTGTGTCTTGTTGCTGTACTCAGATTTGTCATGGTGGACCTTTGACATGAAACTGTCTTCCACAACCTCACTTTTGTAGCAGAGTTTGGCTGTTCCTCTCCCAGTTTTAAGCCTCCCACAAAGATGTTTCTGTCACAGTTAATGACTGTGTTTCAACCTACATATCAAAATGATGATCATTGATATTTTGTATAATTGGTTAATTATACACCTGACTATAATCCTACAAAATTCATGTCCTTTGTGCAAGTGTACCCAGAAGAATTGATGTTGTTTTGAAGGCAGAGGGTGGTCACACCAAATAATGATTTGATTTAGATTCCTATTCTGTTCATTCACTTTTGTTTTGTAAATTGCTAAGAAAAACTCTTATCACTTTTATTTTTGAAAGTATTCTTATTTTGCAGCATTTTTCCACAATTGCCTAAAACTTAATCACAGTACTGTGTGTGTGTGTGTGTGTGTGTGTGTGTGTGTGTGTGTGTGTGTGTGTGTGTGTATGTCTGTGTATATATATATATATATATATATATATGTATAAATATATATATATATATATATATATAAAAGAGAAAAGTCCAAATACAATGTCAGCCGCACAGCCTTGTAAATCGTAGGTGGCTGCCGACCTGCCAGAAAGGCTCCTGTGTTGAGCTGAAACGTCGTGTGTATATGGACCAATAAAGCACCTTTTTCTACCTTGCTTATACCTTGGAGTGCTGCCTGATTTTTGGATTCTATATATATATATATAGATATATATATATATACAGTGAAGGAAATAAGTATTTGATCCCTTGCTGATTTTGTAAGTTTGCCCACTGTCAAAGACATGAACAGTCTAGAATTTTTAGGCTAGGTTAATTTTACCAGTGAGAGATAGATTATATAAAAAAAAAAAAAAAAAATCACATTGTCAAAATTATATATATTTATTTGCATTTTGCACAGAGAAATAAGTATTTGATCCCTTTGGCAAACAAGACTTAATACTTGGTGGCAAAACCCTTGTTGGCAAGCACAGCAGTCAGACGTTTTTTGTAGTTGATGATGAGGTTTGCACACATGTTAGATGGAATTTTGGCCCACTCCTCTTTGCAGATCATCTGTAAATCATTAAGATTTCGAGGCTGTCGCTTGGCAACTCGGATCTTCAGCTCCCTCCATAAGTTTTCGATGGGATTAAGGTCTGGAGACTGGCTAGGCCACTCCATGACCTTAATGTGCTTCTTTTTGAGCCACTCCTTTGTTGCCTTGGCTGTATGTTTCGGGTCATTGTCATGCTGGAAGACCCAGCCACGAGCCATTTTTAATGTCCTGGTGGAGGGAAGGAGGTTGTCACTCAGGATTTGACGGTACATGGCTCCATCCATTCTCCCATTGATGCGGTGAAGTAGTCCTGTGCCCTTAGCAGAGAAACACCCCCTAAAATATAATGTTTCCACCTCCATGCTTGACAGTGGGGACGGTGTTCTTTGGGTCATAGGCAGCATTTCTCTTCCTCCAAACACGGCGAGTTGAGTTAATGCCAAAGAGCTCAATTTTAGGCTCATCTGACCACAGCACCTTCTCCCAATCACTCTCAGAATCATCCAGATGTTCATTTGCAAACTTCAGACGGGCCTGTACATGTGCCTTCTTGAGCAGGGGGACCTTGCGGCACTGGAGGATTTTAATCTATTACGGCGTAATGTGTTACCAATGGTTTTCTTGGTGACTGTGGTCCCAGCTGCCTTGAGATCATTAACAAGTTCCCCCCGTGTAGTTTTCGGCTTAGCTCTCACCTTCCTCAGGATCAAGGATACCCCACGAGGTGAGATTTTGCATGGAACCCCAGATCGATGTCGATTGACAGTCATTTTGTATGTCTTCCATTTTCTTACTATTGTAGCAACAATTGTCTCCTTCTCACCCAGCGTCTTACTTATGGTTTTGTAGCCCATTCCAGCCTTGTGCAGGTCTATGATCTTGTCCCTGACATCCTTAGAAAGCTCTTTGGTCTTGCCCATGTTGTAGAGGTTAGAGTCAGACTGATTAATTGAGTCTGTGGACAGGAGTCTTTTATACAGGTGACCATTTAAGACAGCTGTCTTTAATGCAGGCACCAAGTTGATTTGGAGCGTGTAACTGGTCTGGAGGAGGCTGAACTCTTAATGGTTGGTAGGGGATCAAATACTTATTTCTCCGTGCACAATGCAAATGAATATATTTAATTTTGACTATGTGATTTTCTGTTTTTTTTTTTTTAAATATAATCTATCTCTCACTGGTAAAATTAACCTAGCCTAAAAATTCTAGACTGTTCAGGTCTTTGACAGTGGGCAAACTTACAAAATGAGCAAGGGATCAAATACTTATTTCCTTCACTGTATATATATATATATATATATATATATATATATATATACATACACTACCGTTCAAAAGTTTGGGGTCACCTAGACAATTTTGTGTTTTCCATGAAAACTCACACTTATATTTATCAAATGAGTTGCAAAATGACTAGAAAATATAGTCAAGACATTGAGAAGGTTAGAAATAATGATTTTTATTTTAAATAATCATTTTCTCCTTAAAACATTGCTTTCGTCAAAGAATGCTCCATTTGCAGCAATTACAGCATTGCAGACCTTTGGCATTCTAGCTGTTAATTTGCTGAGGTAATCGGGAGAAATTTCACCCCATGCTTCCAGAAGGCCCTCCCACAAGTTGGATTGGCTTGATGGGCACTTCTTGCGTACCATACGGTCAAGCTGCTCCCACAACAGCTCTATGGGGTTGAGATCTGGTGACTGCGCTGGCCACTCCATTACAGATAGAATACCAGCTGCCTGTTTCTTCCCTAAATAGTTCTTGCATAATTTGGAGGTGTGCTTTGGGTCATTGTCCTGTTGTAGGATGAAATTGGCTCCAATCAAGTGCTGTCCACAGGGTATGGCATGGCGTTGCAAAATGGAGTGATAGCCTTCCTTATTCAAAATCCGTTTTACCTTGTACAAATCTCCCACTTTACCAGCACCAAAGCAACCCCAGACCATCACATTACCTCCACCATGCTTGACAGATGGCGTCAGGCACTCTTCCAGCATCTTTTCAGTTGTTCTGCGTCACACAAATGTTCTTCTGTGTGATCCAAACACCTCAAATTTCGATTCGTCTGTCCATAACACTTTTTTCCAATCTTCCTCTGTCCAATGTCTGTGTGCTTTTGCCCATATTAATCTTTTCCTTTTATTAGCCAGTCTCGGATATGGCTTTTTCTTTGCCACTCTGCCCTGAAGGCCAGCTTCCCGGAGTCGCCTCTTCACTGTAGACATTGACACTGGTGTTTTGCGGGTACTATTTACTGAAGCTGCCAGTTGAGGACCTGTGAGGCATCTATTTCTCAAACTAGAGACTCTAATGTACTTGTCTTGTTGCTCAGTTGTGCAGCGGGGCCTCCCACTTCTCTTTCTACTCTGGTTAGAGCCTGTGTGTGCTGTCCTCTGAAGGGAGCAGTACACACCGATGAAGGAAATCTTCAGTTTCTTGGCAATTTCTCGCATGGAATAGCCTTCATTTCTAAGAACAAGAATAGACTGTCAAGTTTCACATGAAAGCTCTTTTTTTCTAGCCATTTTGAGAGTTTAATCGAACCCACAAATGTAATGCTCCAGATTCTCAACTAGCTCAAAGGAAGGTCAGTTTTATAGCTCCTCTAAACAGCAAAACTGTTTACAGCGGTGCTAACATAATTGCACAAGGGTTTTCAAGTGTTTTCTAATCATCCATTAGCCTTCTAACACAGTTAGCAAACACAATGTACCATTAGAACACTTGAGTGATGGTTGATGGAAATGGGCCTCTATACACCTATGTAGATATTGCATTAAAAACCAGATGTTTTCAGCTAGAATAGTCATTTAGCACATTAACAATGTATAGAGTGTGTTTCTGATTAATTTAATGTTATCTTCATTGAAAAAAACTGTGCTTTTCTTGCAAAAATAAGGAAATTTCTAAGTGACCCTAAACTTTTGACCGGTAGTGTATATATAGATATATAGATATATATATATATAGATATATATATAGCAAACAAGAAAGCAGCAGCACTCACACGGAATCAATCGATCAGGTGCCCAGCAAAACGTCCCGATCCTCGGACGTGTATTGGTATATAAAGAAAGAAGATTTGCAGCACTCCAATATGAAAAAAGTGGTGGTTTATTCAATCCAAGAACAACAGCAACGTTTCAATCCTACAATAGGATCTTTATCAAGCCTGGCTTGATAAAGATCCTATTGTAGGATTGAAACGTTGCTGTTGTTCTTGGATTGAATAAACCACCACTTTTTTCACATTGGAGTGCTGCAAATCTTCTTTCTTTATAGATATATATATATATATAGATATATATATATATAGATATAAATAGATATAAATATATACTGGTATACATATTTTTTTTTACCAAAAATGTTACCAAATTTTTTTTTGTTCCTTTACTTGCGACAATAAAATATTAAAATGGCTTATGTTACAGAGACCATACATACGTATCCTTGGTTTGAAACAGTGTGGAGCAAATGTACCCAAAATCCACATAATTGTATATCCTTTTAACTGACTCTATACATTGTGATGATATCTGAGAATGTTGTTTTTTTTTTGTATATTGTTTGATATTCTACTCCTTGTTTGATGGACATTAGTTTCATCTCACATGAAAGCTTTTAATTACAAGTCTTTCTTCAACGTAAAAAATCCACACAAAACTTTACTCTTACTTCCACCAATGTATTATTTTATTTGATTATACTATTGGTAAATGACTCAAATGCTCTAAGTAATATATTAACTGTCATTTATTCTGATGTCTTTTTCTTTGTACTTTGTTTTGGTTTTTTTTTAAATCTGAAAAATTGTCACTAAAAACATGTTGATTAAAATGTGTTCCGTTTTATGTTACAGTTGTTTTAATGTATAACATGTATACAATACAGAGTTCCTCTGTAACTAAGGCAGCCATGAGAACCCCTTTTTAAATAAAGCAGGTGTGGTATCTCTAACCCCCAGTAGTCCACTTTTATCAGCATGGGAAGCTTTCGGCCCGACATTTCCTTTACATAGTGGCGATTCAAATGAACGGAATGGGTCCTCATAGAGCATTTGGACAGGGGTTGTCTTCATGAGACATGGTTTAGTAGACACAGACAGTCTACCAACAGGCTGACAGGGGCACTGAAGGAAATTTTGTTTCCCCACAGATTATGGCAATTTCTATCTCTGTTCAGGCAGAACTAATACTAAAAGTATGAATTAATCTTATTTATAATTTCAGTTATTTTAGGAATCTTATTTGATTTCCAATTGTCAACTGGTGATGGTGAACTTATAATGTGCACCTTTCATTTATTCACAGGATTTTTATACTAAACAGTATTGTTTCCAGGCAAACATTCTTTTGTTCTAATGATAATTTGCTCAAAATAATGGTTGTAATCTAAAGGCAGTAATTTGAAAACCTATATTTATTTAATTTCCACTTTTAGAAACCTGCAGTATGGTATTGCGCTTTCCATTTGTTAATTGTTGTCAAACATTGCATGCATCAAAGAACACAGCTGTAGAAAACACAATACAAGAGAATCTGTTAAATAGCTGTGGGTGAATTGATCCTGTGGGATGTAGGGGGCTTAAACAGGAATAAAAGGTCAAGTAAATAAGGTAATGCTTTCATGTACAATAGAACTGCAGCTTTATTACCTGGCACCGGGCCTAGTTCTCAACTTCTGTGTTTTCTTAGAGTCCAGATGGCCAAACACCTGCACCTTCTAGATATTTACTCCCAGATGTTGAGACACCGTGGTGCACTGCAATATACTTGTCTTTCTGTACAGATAAAGATTATTTTAGAGGAGTGTGATCGCACGTTACAAATAAATACAAATAAACACTATATAAACTGATTAGTGAGAATACTATATTTCTAAAAGTAAATGGTTAAATGTAACCACTGCCACAAGCAGTCCTCGCTAGATAGCTACTGCTGAACAAATAGAACCCAAAGCAGCTGTCAGACAGCACTGAGTGCTCCACCTGCATTGATCTCTGTTCTCTGAGATCGACGCAGGAGGATTAAAGTGTAACATCTCTTTAATTTTTTTCCCCCATAAATCGAGTACAAGCAGTAATAAAAGAAAACTTTGGAACACATCTTATTACAAAAAAATGAATTTTTCTCCACTTATCAAGCACCTCTCTCCCTCTGCCTCCTGCACTGATCATTCACTGGTAAAATCCGCATTCAGTATTAAAGGAAGGGTGTCGCGAAAAAAAATATTTTTATATTAATTTGCTTTTAGTGTTTTATTAAAATAAATTTTATTTGTGTGTTTGTGTTTTACTTTTTTTTTTCTAACTTTTTCTTCACTATGGGGGCTGCCATTTTTTTTTTCATCTCTGTATGTGTCGATTAACGACACATACAGAGATGGAATACGGCACATACATCCCCATAGAGAATGCGAACGGGAGCCGTTCGCATTCACTATGGTGTACGCCGTCTGTGTGGGAACGGCGCATGCGCCGCTCCCACACAGTCCAAATGGAAGGTCTTCAGCCGAGCGACATCCGGCGCCATTTTCATGTGGACCGGAAGTCGCGGCCGGACAGTAAAATGACTACTTCCGGTCACGGCTTCCGGACATGTGATTAGAAGCAAACACTAGGAGCGGACGGAGCGGACGGACCGGAGGGAGCGGCGGCAGCGGCGGCGGCTGAAGCAGGTAAGTTATGTTTGTGTATGTTCGTGTTTTAGTATGTGATTACTACACTGTGTATTCACTAAAAAAATGGCGGCAGACAGTGTAGGAGGTTTGAACATTCAATCCCCTCCTTTCTAATGGCACTAGCCAGGATAAAGGAGGGGGGATTGTTTGAGGACGCTAGAGCGAGTGTATCTTCCCAAATTTTGCAGCATAAAGCAATGTGGTTGCTTTACCACATGCCAATGCTGCAATTTTGGGAATTGCTCCCTCTAGTGACCAGCACAGGGAAATGTTATAAATTAGAAATATTTCCCGACTTGTGAAAAAATTAAAAAAATTACTACAATGTCTAATCATGTATTTACAAACTGTTTAACTAAAAAAAAAAAAATTTTCTAGCGACACATTCCCTTTAAGATGTATTATCAGCTCACTGGGAGATCAGGTTACAGCTGCTGCCCAAAGAAGTCTATGGAGAGGGAAGCAGCTGTAGAGAGAGACACACAGAGATGCTGCTGTTGCTTCTAGTAAGTGTTTTACTTTCTATTTTAGTTTCATTTATATATATTGCCACGATCTGTGGGAATGTGGAACCACTAGGCCGCAGGTCGCACCGCCATAGCGGGGAGGCAGCTTGCCAAACAACACAGTACCCAATCAATACAAAGTCCAGCACAAGGGTACCTGAATAGTCCAGATAGTCGCAGTGACTAGACACAGATGGAGGATTCCACACGTGGCGGAATATATCAGGCGCGGCAGATGACACCAGATGTGATGTACGACAGCAGGCATGACCGATGGCAGAACACGACTCCAACACACGATAGGGCTCAGGAACCAACACAGCGCAGGATAAAGGAACAGGTAGTAGGGCACGGGAACACTTGGGAACAGGATAACACTGAGGGACCATTTGCTAAGACTAACATGGGAAATACAAACAATGCTCAGGCAGGGAGTAAAAGGGCAGTGATTAGGGCTAATTTGTAATATAATTCATGTGTAAGCGCTTGCCCTTTAATAACATTTATGTATCTAATAACATTTATGTATCTATAACACATGAAGTTTTGAATATGGCACTTTGCACTGATTAAATTCTTTTTTACTTGAGTGCTGCTTCCCACCATCTTTTACTGCATTACATGGGGAGAAGGTCACTCCCTTGAACCTCTGCACCAACTGCAAAGTTTTTTCCTCCAAGCCACAGTGCTGCTCCTTACATATTGCTATTTTAGATTACGGACCAGGAGACTGAGCACATGAGCAATATGGAATCAAACGCAAGTACAGACATCACACCCAACATCTTTACCTACTCTAAAGAGGATGTGGACAGGATCCTGAATGGGACCCTGGGAGATGGTACGTTTTTGGATATTCCCGCAAAAATGGATGTTAAATGCAAATTTGAATATGAATTAAGGAGGATTACCAATTTAAGGTTGCTTTAGTCCCTCCTGGGTGAATATTATAAACACCAGATTATTCCACGTGGATTGAGATCGCAATTAAAACCAAATCTATTCCCTACCAATAATGATTTTTGCACTAGATTTGAAGGACTGTCAAATAAGTACGCCCTTGATGTGATCCTTTTGAACATATAATTTTTACAAATTGATATTGATAAGAGCAACCGGAACAAGCTAGAGGTGGAGGGGAAATTAAAGACCTTGATGGGGGATAAAAAATTCGATAAATATCTTGACAAATTTACCTCCATTTTCCAAATATTCGAAAACGAGCAACAGGAGACCAAAAGACACAAGTGGAGTCGGGATAAGGAGGATTATGCCTTGGGCACAGTGTATCATTGGAAACAAGACAACAACGTTTATCCACAAGATACAGGGAGAAGATCTACAAAAGGGAAAACCCCTAGAAGTAGGTTCAATAAAGGACATTCCACTAATGAGGATCATTTATTAGGAGTTCCGACGTTGAACCAAGGAGATAGAAACTACATACACGGAGAGGTGGCAGGCGATATAATCGACAAAGCAAAAACAAAGAGCGGCAAACCTGGGAAAACCCAAACCCATCAGAAAAAGAATCCAACACAAAAGACGTACTAACGGTAAATATTTCTAGTTATTCTCTTTCTCCGATGGAGAAGCAAGTATTGAATAAAGAACTGTCCTTCTGTCCTATTGAGAGTACGGATTGGTTACAATTAGATGTGGATCTAAATCATTTTTTTCGCTCTGTAAAATTGAAATCTTCTTTTTGTCAACAGCCCCCCTCCCCTATTATAACTCAATATGATAGTGAATTGAATTTGAAACAGATGGGATTATATAGCAAAAGTTATTTTTAGCCGCCTGCTGGAGTGTTGGGAGTAGATACGTCAATTCCCTTGGTACAAAGGGATGTGGAAATTTTCAAAATAAATAGGATGAATGATAGTTCAACAATATCCACTAATAACATGTCCTATAGTGAAAAACAGGCTCTCAATGATCCATAAAGATGACCTGGTCATTAAACCCGCCGAGAAGGGGGCTGCGGTCGTCATTATGGATCGAACATTGTACCTTCAAGAAGTCTACTGACAGCTTTATGATCGGAATGTTTATGAAAGAGTTCCAATTGATCCTACCAATCGTATATTAAAGCGTATGAGATTTTTGATCTATAATGCGTATGCTACTGAGCTTATTGACAGGGATCTTCACACGTTTCCATTGCATCCTATCACTCCTTTACTGTACTGCCTGCCAAAAATTCATAAGAAGCTGTGTAATCCACCAGGCAGACCAATAGTGTTGGGTAGAAACTCATTGTTGAGCTCCATGGCGGTTTTTCTCAATAGAGTCCTTAGGATTCTATACTTGTGTCATTTAACGTGATGAGTTTATATACCCCAATTGATCATGAAAGGGGTCTTTGTAGTGTGAGTAGAGCATTGAATGTGAAATATCAGAACTTTCTGATAGGGCTTCTGGAAATTGTGTTGACTTGTAATTTTTTTCTTTTTGATGACAACTATAATGTCCAATTGAGGGGAAACGCCATGGGGTCCAATGTGGCCCCCACATATGCCAATATTGTTATGGTGGACCTTGAGGAGACGTCAATCTATGTATCCCACCATTTCAACTCAGTGTTTAGGTTGTGGTGATACATTGACGACATCTTCCTCATTTGGACGGGTGACATATTGGTGCTTGATTAATTTTACGAGAGACTTTTCTAAACAGAAATTACAGTTCCTTGACATAAAGATTTATATAGTAGGAGACAAATTGAGTACGAATTTGTTTGTCAAAGCTATGGATCGAAATAATATTTTGAGATATGATAGTCACCAACCGAGATCTATGACTTGTTCCTTAACATATAGTCAGTTTTTAAGGGTTAAGAGAGGTGTAGAAGATCCTAAAAACCTTAAAATAAGACTGGGGGAGATGTCGAATAAGTTTGCAGAAAGGGGATATCCTAAGCATATCATACAGGGACATTTGGACAGGATGAGGAGTACAGATAGGGACGAGTCATGAGTACCAAGACAGTGATTGTCACGATCCCGAGATATGTGGAACCACTAGGCTGCTCCGCCGTAGAAGAGAGGCAGCTGGCCAAGTCACAGTCTATGCAAGAGTCCATACAAGGGTACCTGAAATAGTCCAGATGGTGGCAGGGGCTCTGGATGGTGGCAATCACTAAACAGGCTCAGGAACAAAAAAACAGCACCTCAGCATAGAGGTAGCAGGGCACTGGAAACAACGGGAACAGCAAAACACTAAGGGACCATTTGCAAAGACTAACATTGGATTAACTAACAATACTCAGGCAAGGATCAGAAGGGCAGGGCCCTTTTTATAGTTCAGGGTGATCAGGGAATAATTAATTAATTATTTACCTATGCGCGCTGGCCCTTTAAAGCTGGGAACCAGCGCGCACGCCCTCTAGTGATCACTACGGGATAGAGCGGGTGCATGTGCCGAAGTCTCTGGGGAGGAAGATGCCGGCAGGAAGAGGAAGGTCTGCGGGAGGCAGGTAAGTAAAGGTCGCGGTCTGTGACTGCGGCCTTAACAGTACCCCCTGTAATGCCCGCTTTTCTTGTGTCCAGAGCGAGAGGCAAATTTTTTAATGAGGGTAGGGGCATTGAGGTTCTCCTCTGGCTCCCAGGATCTCTCCTCAGGACCAAACCCTCTCCAGTCTCCCAAATAGAAAGTCCTTCCTCCTACCCTCTTGCGGTCCAGAATCTCCTTCACCTCGAATACCTCAGAAGAACCACTGGGAGCAACTGCAGACCTAGGAGCTTTATTGTAGTGGTTCAGGACCATAGGTTTAAGGAGGGACACATGGAACAAGTCGGGAATCTTCATAGTATGAGGCAACCGAAGTTTATAGGATACTGGGTTGAGCCGCTATAGGACCTTGAAAGGACCAAGGAACCATTGGAGCGAACTTGTGAAAAGGCATTTTGAGTCGAATGTTTCTTGAGGACAGCCAGATCTTGACTCCAGGAGAGAATTGAGGGGGAATTTTCCTTCTTTTATAGGCATGTTTTTTCATGCGGTCCACTGCTTGGAGAATCGCAGCCTTAGTGTGCTGCCAGATGTAAACGAAAGAGCCAAATTAAGAGTTAGCTGCCGGTACTTGAGTGATGGCTGGCATAGGAAGAGGAACTCGAGGATGCTGGCTGTACACAATGTAGAAAGGAGATGAGGCGGTAGTCTGACGTGTGGTTGTTGTATGAGAATTCCGCTCAAGGCAGGAGTTGCTCCCAATTGTCGTGTTGTGCGGTAACAAAGTCGCAAAGATAATTCTCTAAAATTTGGTTAGTCCTCTCCACACGACCATTGGACTGAGGGTGATAGGCAGAAGAGAAGTCAAGTTTAACGTCGAGCAGGATGGACAGGGCTCTCCAGAACTTGGATGTAAACTGTACACCCCGGTCCGAGACAATATGTAAAGGGAGTTAGTGTAGCTGGAAGATGTGCGAAATAAACAGGCTTGCCAGGCGAGAAGCAGACGGGAGGCCAGTCAGTGGAATAAAATGTGCCATCTTTGAGAAACAATCCACCACTACCCAGATTGTAGTACATCCAGCCGAGGAGGGAAGGTCAGTGATAAAGTTCATAGCTATATGCTGCCAAGGGGCATCAGGAACGGGCAGGGGAAGGAGCAGACCAGCAGGTTTGAAGCGGGAAGACTTGTTCGAGGCATAGTTCGTACATGAAGAGGCATAGTCCACAACATTCTTAGGCAGCGTGGGCCACCAATACTGATGGACTATGAAATCCTGAGTCTTTCGAACACCAAAATGCCCCGTCAATTTAGAGCTGTGTCCCCAGCGGAGAATTCTCCTCCTGTCCGTAAGGTGGACAAAAGTCTTAATTTGATTGAGACAGGGCGTTAGCCTTCACAATCTAATCAGCAGGACAGAAGTGAAGCAGGAATTGAAATCTAGCAAAGAACAACGACCACCTGGCTTGGCAAGCATTTAGTCGTTGTGCTGACTGTAAGAACGTAAGGTTCTTATGATCCATATAAATGAGAATAGGGTGGGCGCGCCTTCCAGCAAGTGTCTCCATTCTTCTAATGCCAACTTGACGGGCAGCAACTCCCGATCCCCGATGGAATAGTTGCTCTCTGCCGGAGAGAACAATTTCGAGAAGAAGCCACAAGTCACCATCTTGCCCTTAGAGTTCTTTTGACCTAGTAGTGCTCCAGCACCAACAGGAGATGCATCCACTTCCAGAAGGAACTGCCAAGAAGAATCAGGGTGATGAAGAACAGATCCTGAGGTGAAAGCGCTCTTGAGCTTAGTAAATGCCGATTTTACCTCTGGAGGCCAAAGCTGCGCCCGCCCCCTTCTTAGTGAGGGCCGAGATTAGGGCAGTCTGACATGAGAAGTTCAGGATAAACTGGCGATAGAAGTTCATAAATCCCAGAAATCTTTGTATGGGCCGAAGGCCCTGTGGACGTGGCCACTCTAAGATGGAATCTCACCTTCTCTGGGTCCATCTGGAGGCCATGGTCAGACACGATGTAGCCCAGGTAGGGCAGAGAGCTTCTCTCGAAAACACAGTTCTCAATTTTAGCGTATAGGCGGTTCTCCCTTAACCGCGACAGAACTTGGAGAATGTGCCTCCGATGCGTCATTAAATCCGGCGAGTAAATCAGGATGTCGTCCGGATAGACCACTACACAGACATACAGCAGATCATGGAAAATATCATTTACAAATTCCTGGAACACAGCTGGAGCGTTACACTGGCCAAAGGGCATCACAAGGTATTCGTAATGGCCGTCTCGGGTGTTTAATGCGGTTTTCCATTAGTCTCCTCTGCGGATACGGATCAAGTTATATGCTCCATAGGTCCAGTTTTGTGAAAACCTTGGCTCCACGGATTCTGTCAAAAAGTTCTGATATAATCGGCAGGGGATACCTATTTTTAACAGTAATTTGGTTCAGGCCCCGGTAGTCTATACATGGTTGAAGAGATCCGTCCTTCTTTTTCACGAAGAAGAATCCGGCTCCGGCCGGGGAGGAAGACTTTCGGATGAACCCTCTTTTAAGATTCTCTTTAACGTAGGCGGACATGGCTTGGGTCTCTGGCAGGGAAAGAGAGTAAATGCGCCCCCGAGGTGGTGAAGCATCAGGGAGTAAATACACCAGGCAGTCGTAGATGCGATGAGGAGGAAGAGTCTCTGCTTTCCTTTTACTGAAAACGTCCGCAAAACTAGTGCAATGAGATGGCAGACCGGAGAGTGACTGAGGCAGTGGGGGCAAAACAGGGCAAACCTGTGACAGGCAATGGGTAAGGGGCATCTGGGACCCCATTGGACTCCATTGGAGAACTTCTCCGGAACTCCAGTCGAGAACCGGAGTGTGTAGGCGAAGCCATGGCAGACCCGGCAGAATAGGGTTGATAGCTTTAGGTAATACAAGGGAGGCGATCTGTTCAGAGTGAAGAGCTCCGACTTGTAGTGTTAATGGTTCTGTGATGAACACAATTGGATCGGGCAATGGTAGACCATTCACAGAAGAAACAGCCAAAGGTCTCTCCAGAAGAACTGTGGGTAGATGTAAGCGATCCACTAGATCCTGCTGGATGAAATGTGCAGCTGCTCCAGAGTCAAGCTAGGCAGAGGAGAAATGTGATGTCTCTCCGGAGATGATGGCCACAGGAATCGATAGTTTGGAAGAGGTTTGACGTTTGGAGACGTCCCACCTAGAGTTGCCTATCCAACCCACCCTAGATGCTGGAGTTTCTCGGTTTCTGTGGGCATTGGCGCGCAAAATAAGGCCACAATACCGACATAATCCAGAATAGTGTCTGCGCTATGTCTCTTGTTCGGACAACCGGACTCTGTCCACCTGCATTGGTTCTTCAGGTAGCGCACTAGGGGAAGGCAATAGTGGTCTCTGGGCTGAGGCTGCTGGTCTGTGACACCGACTCTCCTGTCGAACCTCCAGAGTGCGCTCCAGGATCCTCATGTCAACCCGAGTGGCCAACAGGATGAGGGCATTCAAGGTAGAAGGAAGGTCGCGGGATTCAAGTTCGTCCATGACGTGTGAGAACAGTCCCTGCAAAAAGATTGCCACGAATGCTTCATTGTTGCATGCCAACTCTGCTGCCAGGGTATGGAAGGAGACAGCATACTCTCCCACTGTGGAACCCTCTTGCTTGAGGGTTAGCAGAGTGGCTGCGGCAGAAGATGTTCGGCCCAGCTCCTCGAACACGGCACGGAAAGATTGCAGGAACAAGGCTAGGTCCGAGGATAGAGGTCCTTGTTGTTCCCAGATGGGATTTGCCCATGCGAGGGCCTTTCCAGCGAGGAAGGAGATGATAAACATTGCTTTGGCCTCCTCAGAGGGGAAGAGATGAGCTCGTAGCCTAAAATGAATCGTGCATTGGTTAATGAACCTTCTACAGGGTCTCGGATCACCGTCATAGTGAGGAGGAAGAGGCAGTGAAACTGTGGATGCGGAACAAACAGGAGGAGCAACGGGCAGTGGAGTGGCAGCAGCCTCTGGAGGAGGAACCGGAGGTAGAACAGTGAGTTGATCCAGACGGGCCATGATGGAATTTACAGCCTCAAGGAGTGGATCCTGATGTGTTTGTAGGTCATGCATCTCCATCTGTATCTTTTAAACTGCGGTCTTGGGCTGGCCAGCGGGTTCCATGGCCTGAGCATACTGTCACGATCCTGAGGTATGTGGACCCACTAGGCCGCTCCACCGTAGTGGAGAGTCAGCTGGCCAATTTACAGTCTATGCAAGAGTCTATACAACTTCGTAGCACAAGGGTACCTGAAATAGTCCAGATGGTGTCAGGGGCTCTGGCACGGATGGTAGTAGGTGCAGCAGGTTGCGCCAGACGTGGTGGATGACAACGGGTGCAATAGGTTGCGCCAGACGTGGCGGATTACAACGGGTGTAGCCGGACACGACTCCAATCACTAAACAGGCTCAGGAACAATAGCACTAAGGGAGCATTTACAAAGACTAACATGGGATTAACTAACAACGCTCAGGCAAGTATTCGGCGCACAAGGTTGAAGTTTTGAAAGAACTCTTGAAATGTATTTATCAGTTGTAGTTGATGACAGAGGCTTAGTGCGACGTTTCGGTCGTAACAAGACCTTCATCAGGCGCTAAAGAAGCAAATTATATTGCAAACAAAATATATTAGCATCATACATATTCATATATTTCATATGGGTCAGAAAAAAGAATATAAAATAAGACAAAAATAAAATAAAATAAGAACAGTATCTACAACACGTAAGCAGACATGTGTACATGAGTTTAGATGACTGTTACGGCCGCGGTCACGGACCACGACCTTCACTTACCTGCCTCCCGCAGATCTTCCTGCCTGCTCTGTCCCGTAGTGATATTTAGAGGGTGCGCGCATATGTAAATAATTAATTAATTATTCCCTGATAAGCCTGAATTATAGAAAGGGCCCTGCCCTTCTGATCCTTGCCTGAGCGTTTAAGTAGTTTTTCAGAACGCACAAGACCAAAGTAGGTGCACGAATAGGGTCCAAAAACAATTGTATATCAAATAAGTATTCGGCACACAAGGTTGAAGTTTATTTATTAGTAGTAGTTGATGCCAGAGGCTTAGTTCGACATTTCGGTCATAACAAGACCTTCATCAGGCACTAATGAAGCTAATTATATTGCAAACAAAATATATTAGCATCATACAGATTCGTATATTTCATATGGGTCAGAAAAAATAATATAAAATAAGACAAAAATAAAATAAGAACAGTATCTACAACACGTACGCAGACATGTGTACATAAAGGTAATAAATCATATAGAATAGGATAGTATACATGCAAAGATACTAAAGATATATATGTACATAGAGAGAAGACATCCTAATGTAGGAGACAATGTCAGGGATTTAAGCAAAAGTATGGTAGAATTTCTGGCAGAACCTGTGATAGATATCAACACAGCGTTTTGTATACGTTCTAAAGAGCAAGCAACAGCAAGTGGCAAAATATAAGGCAAAATAAAACAAAAGGCAAAATGAAAATAGGTAAATGATCAATCTTATGGTGGTCCCACAGAGGGTTAATACATATCTGGGCTCGGTTTAAAGAGAAGAAATGGTTATATAGTTGTTATATGAGTATATATCATTTATAGTATAGGTATTTTATTCAGGGTGAATATAGGTAGAATGTGTGAAAAGTAGAAAATGTAGGGCGGTCTGTGGAGGATGTCGCGTTATCTGTAGACAGCCTAGCGGTGTGGCTAGTTAGAAGTACACTCTGTGTTTGGCAGTTAGTGCACGCTGCTATGGAGTAACTGAAAGTATCAGAGGCTTTTACGTGTCAATCGCGGCTTTACAATAGTCTCCGTAGATACTTAAAGAGCATTTTTTTTAAAAAAGAAGTCATCTATTCTCTTACCTGTGCCTTCCTGGTTACTGGTATATCCAGTCGTTGGCGCTATATTCTGAATGGCGGTTGACCGCTGCATTTGGCGCTAAAATTCGTAGGTAAAACAGCTATTTTTATGGTGTAGTATGGGTGGAGTGGTGGGCGGTACTAAGACCGTCATACAATGGGCGGTACTACTAGATTAGTCTTGTGAATTCGGAGAGAAGTAGGTATTATGGGTGAATCGTCATAGTAGATGACGTAACCGCAAGGTGCGTGTCGTGTAAAAGACCGACTTTAGCATCGTAGATGTGACTGTTGCTGAATTTTCTCAAATCAGGGATGGTATTATCCTAATTAGCAGTGTATCTGTCTGATAGAGTATGGTAGCGTGTTTTACTATGTGGACCAATATCATCGTTCTAGTGTTTTCATAGTAAGCCATGTATTTTCTGAATCAGTCAGTCCATATTAATGTTTGGGGTATAGGATGCATATTGGGGCTCATAGAGTTTAATAGTATATGTTTTGTTATGCAAAGATGCCCTACTAGTGGGATTTAACCCCTTCCCCCTTTGGCCACTTTTGACCTTCCTGACAGAGCCTCATTTTTCAAATCTGACATGTTTCATTTTATGTGGTAATAACTCTGGAATGCTTTTACCTATCCAAGCGATTCTGAGATTGTTTTCTTGTGACACATTGGACTTTATGTTACTGGCAAAATTTGCCTGATACATTTAGTATTTAATTGTGAAAAACACCAAAATTTAGTGAAAAATTGCAAAAATTTGCATTTTTCTCAATTTAAATGTATCTGTCTGTAAGACAGGCAGTTATACCACACAAAGTTGTTGCTAATTAACATCACCCATATGTCTACTTTAGTTTAGCATCGTTTTTTGAACACCATTTTATTTTTCTAAGACGTTACAAGGCTTAGAACTTTAGCAGCAATTTCTCACATTTTCAAGAAAATTTCAAAATGCTATTTTTACAGGGGCCAGTTCAGTTGTGAAGTATCTTTGAGGTCCTTAGATATTAGAAACCCCCAATAAGTCACCCCATTTTAAAAACTGCACCCCTCAAAGTATTCAAAACAGCATTTAGAAAGTTTCTTAAACCTTTAGACATTGTGCGGGAATTAAGGCAAAGTAGAGGTGAAATTTACAAAGTTCATTATTTTTTTCCAGAAATTCATTTTGAATCCATTTTTTTTGTACCACAGAAGGTTTTACCAGAGAAATGCAACTCAATATTTATTGCCCAGGTTCTGCAGTTTAAGGAAATATCCCACATGTGGCCCTAGTGTGCTACTGGACTGAAGCATCGGCCTCCGAAGCAAAAGTAGCACCTAGTGGATTTTGGGCCTCCTTTTTATTAGAATATATTTTAGGCACCATGTCAGCTTTGAAGAGGTCTTGTGGAACTAAAACAGTGGAAACCCCCCAAAAGTGACCCCATTTGGGAAACTACACCCCTCGAGGAATTTATTTAGGGGTGTAGCAAGCATTTTGACCCGCCAGTTTTTTGCAAAAATTTTTGGAACTAGGCCATGAAAATGAAAATCTACATTTTTTAAATAAAATGTAGGTTTAGCTCATTTTTTTTCATTTCCAAAAGAACTAAAGTAGAAAAAGCACCACAACATTTGTAGAGCAATTTCTCCCGAGTAAAACAATACCCCACATGTGGTAATAAACGGTTGTTTGGACACACGGCAGGGCTTAGATTGGAATGAGCGCTATTTGGCTCTTGGAGCTCAAATTTAGCAGGAATGGTTTGCAGAGGCCATGTCGCATTTGCAAAGCCCCTGAGGGGACAAAACAGTGGATACCCCCAACAAGTGACCCCATTTTGGAAACTATACCCCTTGAGGAAGTTATCTAGGGGTATAGTGAGCATTTTAACCCCACAGGTTTTTTGCAGAAATTTTTGGAACTAGGCTGTGAAAATGAAAATCTAAATTTTTTCAAATAAAATGTAGGTTTAGCTAATGTTTTTTCATTTCCACAAGGACTAAAGGAGAAAAAGCACCATAAAATTTGTAAAGAAATTTCTCCCGAGTAAAACAGTATCCCACATGTGGTAATAAACGGCTGTTTGGACACACGGCGAGGCTGAGAATAGAAAGAGCGCCATTTGGCTTTTGGAACTCAAATTTAGCAGGAATGGTTTGCGGAGGCCATGTCACATTTGCAAAGCCCCTGAGGGGACAAAACAGTAGAAACCCCCAACAAGTGACCCCATTTTGGAAACTATACCCCTTGAGGAAATTATCTAGGGGTATAGTGAGCATTTTAACCCCACAGGTGTTTTACAGAACTTATTGGAAGTAGGCCGTAAAAATGAAAATCTACATTTTTTCAAAGAAAATGTAGGTTTAGGTATTTTTTTTTTTCATTTCCACATGGACTGAAGGAGAAAAAGCACTGCAATATTTGTAAAGCAATATCTTACGAGTAAAACAATACCCCAAATGTGGTCATAAACATCTGTTTGGACACACGGTATGGCTCAGAATGGAAGGAGCACCATTTGGATTTTGGAATGGTTTCTGGGCGCCATGTCACATTTGCTGAGCCCCTGTAGTACTAGTACAGTGGAAACACCCCAAAAGTGACTCCATTTGGGAAACTGCACCCCCTGAGGAATCATCTAGGGGTATAATGAAAATTTTGATCCCAAAGGTTTTTTGCTGAATTAATTAGAATTAAGCCATGAAAATGAAAAATATATATTTTTTCCAACAAGATGTAGTTTTAGATCAACATTTTTAATTTTTACAAGGAATAGTGTAATGGCAGGAAGGAGGTGAAGGGAAAGTGAGCCCTAATCTACCCACCGCCCTGTCCCTGCCTACTTGCAACGACCCACCCTAGGCGACGGGGTACAACTGGGCGGCGGTCCCTACGCTGTCTAAGTGCACGGGAGAACAAACAGGGAACACGCAAGGGAAGGGGCAGTAGCCCACGGAACGCCGCGAGGAAACGAGCGGTGAATGAGTTGTCAGGACCAGGATGAAGTGGAGTATACCCAAGTGAGCACGGAGGAGGAAGCAAGCCGGAGGCAAAGCAAAGCGGGTTAAGCAGAACAGCAGCAAGGCAGAAGCACGGCAGAAGCAGGCTGGAGCAAGCTGCAGTGGGGCCAGGAATCCAAAAGAATTACAAGCACTGAGGAGGAGAACACAGCAGGTAATAAAGGACAGGGGGCGGAGCTAACTCCGACTGACCAGGCCGCGATAGGCTCTCCCACTCCTGAGCCTGCAACCCTGGTTGGTGGGAGATGGTGTCAGTCGAACAGGTCTGGCCTCAGGTGTGGATTGATTAATCCCAGGAGTATACCTAGACGTAGTACCTGGCAGATCCCTAACAGTACTCCCCCTTTTATGAGGGGTCACCGGACCCTTACTAAGAGGACCCGGTTTAGTAGGGAAGAGAAGGTGGAACCTCCTGATCAATACCCAAGCGTGAACATCACGGGCAGATACCCAAGTCCTCTCCTCCGGCCCGTACCCTCTCCAATGGACCAAGTACTGGAGGGAGCCCTGGACCATCCTACTGTCCATAATCTTGGCCACCTCGAATTCCACCCCCTCAGGGGTGAGAACGGGAACAGGAGGTTTCCTCGAGGGGGACCAGGACGGGGAGCAGCGTTTAAGGAGGGAGGCATGGAAGACGTCATGTATGCGAAAGGATGGGGGCAGCTCCAGACGGAAGGATACAGGGTTGAGGACTTCAATGATCTTATAAGGCCCAATAAATCGGGGCGCAAACTTCCTGGACGGGACCTTAAGGCGCAAGTTCCTGGACGACAACCAGACCAAATCCCAGACGACAAACCGGGGGTTAGCAGAACGTCTACTATCCGCCTGAATCTTTTGTGCGCTCTGGGACGCCTCTAGGTTCTTCTGAACCTGGGCCCAGACAGTGCACAGTTCCCGATGAACATCCTCTACCTCAGGATTATTGGAACAACCAGGGGAAACGGAGGAGAACCTTGGGTTAAACCCGAAATTACAGAAAAACGGGGAGACCCTCTGGGCCAGGGCCTGGACCTGTAGGGAGAGGCCCTGCATCTGCTGGGTCAGGGTCTCAAGGGGGTCCATGATAGCGTCAACGTAGGGGAAATGGTAGACTAGGTAAGCGGCTTGTAATTATGTAATGGCAGGAAGGAGGTGAAGGGAAAGTGAGCCCTAATCTACCCACCGCCCTGTCCCTGCCTACTTGCAACGACCCGCCCTAGGCGACAGGGTACAACTGGGCGGCGGTCCCTACGCTGTCTAAGTGCACGGGAGAACAAACAGGGAACACGCAAGGGAAGGGGCAGTAGCCCACGGAACGCCGCGAGGAAACGAGCGGTGAATGAGTTGTCAGGACCAGGATGAAGTGGAGTATACCCAAGTGAGCACAGAGGAGGAAGCAAGCCGGAAGCAAAGCAAAGCGGGTTAAGCAGAACAGCAGCAAGGCAGAAGCACGGCAGAAGCAGGCTGGAGCAAGCTGCAGTGGGGCCAGGAATCCAAAAGAATTACAAGCACTGAGGAGGAGAACACAGCAGGTAATAAAGGACAGGGGGCGGAACTAACTCCGACTGACCAGGCCGCGATAGGCTCTCCCACTCCTGAGCCTGCCACCCTGGTTGGTGGGAGATGGTGTCAGTCGAACAGGTCTGGCCTCAGGTGTGGATTGATTAATCCCAGGAGTATACCTAGACGTAGTACCTGGCAGATCCCTAACAAATAGAGAAGAAAAAGCACCCCAACATTTGTAAAGAAATTTCTTCCGAGTACGGTAACACCCCATATGTGGTTATAATCAACTGTTTACATATATGGGAGCATTCAGAAGAAAAGGAGCGGTATTTATCTTTTGGAGCGGTATTTATCTTTTGGAGCGTAGATTTTGCTGGAATGGTTTGCGGACAGCATGTTGCATTTGCAAAACCACTGATGTACCAAACAAAAGTGACCCCGTTTTAGAAACTACACCCCTAAAGGCATTTATCAAGGGGTGTAGTGAGAATTTAGACTCCACAAGTGTTATTCAGAAATGAATACGCAGTGGATGGTGCAAAGTGAAAATTGCAATTTTTCCACTGATCTGCCTATTCACCGCACAATATGTTGTGCCCCTAGAGAATCTTACCCCCTAAATTGTTAAGCGTGTTCTCCCGGGTATGGTAATGCCTTACTTGTGGCCATAAATTGCTGTTTGGGCACACTGTATGGCTAAGAAGGGAAAGACCACCATTTTGAGCATGGATTTTGCTTGGTAGTAGTTCTGTTTGGGGTTTTGCTGGTATCTCAGTTTATAATGTGGAGGCATATGTAATCTGTGCGGAGTACATCAGGGGTATATGTAATCTGTGCGGAGTACATCAGGGCATAATAAGAGGGTATAATAATGGGGTAAATAATACAATTATCCATAGATGTGTGGTACGATGTGAAGCAATCCGTTATGCACAGGCTGGTGTCGCACTGATAAACAGTTTTCTTTCTTATCCCCCTTTTGTAACGCTCTGCACCTTTTGGGGACTTTTTCTCCTTCGTAGTTTGGGAAATATTGCTGGGAAAGTTTTGGTATAATACTAGGGCCCTGAAACTGAAGGAATGTTCCCCTCCGGCCTGCGCATTGAGATGTTTTTCATCACCGCATTACTAGTGCCATAACTTTTTTATTTTTAGTTGATTGAGCGGTGTGCGGGCTTGTTTTTTGCGAGACGGGCTGTAGATTTTATTGGTACCATTTTAGAACACATACGACTTTTTGATCACTTTTTATTTAATTTTTTGATAAAGGAAATTACCAAAAAGAAGCAATTCTGGAATAGTTTTTTATTGGTTTTTTTTTTCGGCATCCACAGTGCACCCTAAATTACATGTTAGCTTTATTCTGCGGGTCGATACGATTATGGCGATACCAAATTTATATAGTTTTTTTTATGTATTGCAGCTTTTGCACAATAAAATCACTTTTTTTATAAAATCATTTGTTTTCTGTGTCGCCATATTCTAAGACCCATAACTTTTTTATTTTTGCGTGCACAAAGCGGTGTCAGGGATTATTTTTTGCGGTACGAATTGCCGTTTTTATTAGTACTATTTTGGAGTAAATGTGACTTTTTGATCACTTTTTATAGCATTTTTTGGAAGGAGATGTGACCTAAAAACAAAGATTCTGGCGTTGTTTTTCATGTTTTTTTTTTACCGCATTCACCGTGCGGGATAAATTACATAATAGTTTTGTAGCTTGGGTTGTTACGGACGCGGCGATACCAATTATGTATAGTTTTTTTAATTTTTACGTTTTTTCCCATAATAAAAGACTTCATATGGGAAAAAAAGTCATTTTAGCTTTATTTTTATTTGAAACATGTGTGTTTTTATTGTTTTACCACATTTTTATTAACTTTGTTTTACTTTTTTGACTTGTCCCACTAAGGGACTCGAGGGCCTGATGCCCCGATCACTACTCTAATACACTGCACTACATACGTAGTGCAGTGTATTAGCGCTGTCTGTTATTCACTGACAGCAAGCCTATGAGGACGCGCCGTACATTTTATGGCGTCCGATACTGCGCAATATTGAGAGCAGCATCTGAGGGATTAATCAGCCGGATCGGAGAATAGCTCCGGTCCTGGCAGTTACAGGAGGGTGCCAGCTGTATAATCTGCTTCTGAGCCCGCACCATCACTGCGACGTAACTGTACTGCGCTTTGCGGGAACACCTTTCCGGCAGCACCGTATATATACGGCGGATGTCGGGAAGGGGTTAAAATATAAATATTTAATATTAGAGAAAAGGTGAGTGAATAATGAAAAAACAAATAAATGAGCTACACTATATTTTTAAACCCAATATTACCAAGGATATCGTAGCCTGGATTGGCCCGGACGGAAGTAGTATGTCACCATAGAGGAGCTCAGCGTGTCTAGCGAGGGATAATAAGAGAGACATTAGTATGGAGTATACGGGAACACTTCTGATGATCATAAGACCTTTTTTAATGTACTCAATGAAGACCCTCTCATACTATAGAAAGCTACTAATCTCGTATTCTCTATTCAGGCCTCGGGGCTCCAATGTCTGTAACCTGTGGATCCAATACGCTTCCCTACGTTTGAGATTTTTGATTCTATCTCCACCTCTTCTTGAGACCGGTATATGTTCTATGGAATGAAACTGTAATTGTGAGATGTTGTGTTTTCTTGAGAGGAAATGTGCTGGGATTGGTAATAGTGTTTTGTTGCAGCGTATGTTGCTTTTATGTTGTCCAATCCTATCCCGTATGCGTTGTGTTGTCTGTCCAACGTAGGCTAATCCACATGGGTATTTTATCATGTATACAACATAATTGGTATTACAGGTGAAGTATTCCTTCACAGGTATTTGTTGGCCAGTTTGTGGATGTTGTATTTTATCGCCTTTTATCACATGGGAGCATTGGAAGCATGACCGGCAGGGAAAGGTCCCTTTTTTTTAGGGGTATTAAGAAAGGTTTGTCTGGGGGGTCTCTTGGCTGAGCCCACATCTGCTTTCACCAGTTTGTCTCTTAAGTTCTGCGGTCTTTTGGTACATGGGAGAAAGGGGTTTTGGAACTCGGGAACTTGTGGATAAGCTTCTTTAAGGAAGGACCAGTGTTTTCTAATGATGTGATGAATTTTATATGAAGAGGGATGGTACGTGTGTACAAACGGAATGCGTTTAGGTTTCTCCATAGCCCTATTACTGACTGTGTTTTGTTGCGCTTCCAATAATGTTTTAATAGGGTAGCCTCTGTCCCTAAATTTTTGGGTCATGGTAGCGGTTCTCGTGGCCCTATTGTCAATATCGTCCACTATCCTGGTAACACGTTTATATTGGTATTTGGGCAATGATTTCTTAGTCGCTATTGGATGACAGCTGCTGTAATGTAATAAACTGTTCCTGTCTGTCTCTTTGGAAAATAAATCTGTGCTGAGGTGGCCCTCGTCATCCTTAATGACCATGGTGTCCAGGAAGCTGATCCTTGACATGTCATGATTGAGCGTGAACTGGAGTTCTGGCCAAACGCCATTGAGGTACCACGTGAACCCCAATAATGATTCCATAGAGCCCTTCCATAGACAAACGATATCATCAATATATCTTTTTCATAGTAATACATGTTCGTTGAAGTCAGTAGTCGGATATACAAAATGTTCCTCGAAGTATGCCATAAAACAGTTTGCATATGGTGGTGCCACATTAGACCCCATTGCTGTACCCCTCTGCTGGATATAATATGCATCCTCGAAAAGTAAATAATTCCTAGTTAAGATAATAGTGAGTAACTCAATGCTGAGGTCTATAATGTTAGTATCCTTACCTGCCTGGGTGAGTATTTCTTTAACTGCTAATAATCCTTTCGGATGTTCAATTTAAGTATACAGACTGCATACATCAAGATTCACTAAAATAGTGTCTGAAGGAAGTTCGTCCAGTGTGTGTATTACCCCTAGGAAATTGGATGTATCTAGCAGGAAGGACCTGGTATTCTTCACTAATGGTGTAAGCAATTTTTCCAAACGTAGGGAAGCGTATTGGATCCACAGGTTACAGACATTGGAGCCCCGAGGCCTGAATAGAGAATACGAGATTAGTAGCTTTCTATAGTATGAGAGGGTCTTCATTGAGTACATTAAAAAAAGGTCTTATGATCATCAGAAGTGTTCCTGTATACTCCATACTAATGCCTCTCTTATTATCCCTCGCTAGACACGCTGACCTCCTCTAAGGTGACAAACTACTTCCATACGGGCAAATCCAGGCTACGGTATCCTTGGTAATATTGGGTTTAAAAACATAGTGTAGCTCATTTATTTGTTTTTCATTATTCACTCACCTTTTCTCTAATAATAAATATATCTATTTTAAATCCCACTAGTAAAGCATTTCTGCATAACAAAACATATACTTTTAAACTCTATGAGCCCCAAAATGCATCCTACATCCCAAACATTGATATGGACTGACTGATTCAGAAAATACATGGCTTACTATGAAAATACTAGAACGATGCTATTGGTCCAATTAGTAAAGCACGCTACCATACTCTATCAGACAGATACACTGCTAATTAGGATAATATCATCCCTGACTTGAGAAAATTCAGCAACAGTCACATCTACGATGCTAAAGTCGGTCTTTTAAACGACACGCCCCTTGCGGTTACGCCATCTACTATGACGATATGCCCATAATACCTACTCCTCTCCGACTTCACAAGACTAATCTAGTAGTACCGCTCATTGTATGACGTTCTAAGTGGAGCACCCACACTACACCATAAAAAGAGATGTTTTACCTACGAATTCTAGCGCCAAATACAACGGTCAGCCGCCATTCAGAATATAGCGCCAACGACTGGATATACCAGTAACCAGGAAGGCACAGGTAAGAGGATAGATGACTTCTTTTTTTGCAAAAATGCTCTTTAAGTGTCTACGGAGACTATTGTAAAGCCGCGATTGACACATAGAAGCCTCTGATACGTTCAGTTACTCCATAGCAGCGTGCACTAACTGCCAAACACAGAGTGTACCTCTAACTAGCCACACCGCTAGGCTGTCTACAGATAACGCGACATCCTCCACAGACCGCCCTACATTTTCTACTTTTCACACATTCTACCTATATTCACCCTGAATAAAATACCTATACTATAAATGCTATATACTCATATAACAACTATATAACCATTTCTTCACTTTAAACCGAGCCCAGATATGTATTAACCCTCTGTGGGACCACAATAAGATTGAGCATTTACCCATTTTCATTTTGCCTTTTGTTTTATTTTGCCTTGTATTTTGCCACTTGCTGGTGCTTGCTCTTTAGAACGTATACAAAACGCTGTTTTGATATCTATCACAGGTTCTACCAGAAATTCTACCATACTTTTGCTTAAATCCCTGACATCGTCTCCTACATTAGGATGTCTTCTCTCTATGTACATATATATCTTTATTATCTTTGCATTACTTATCGACTGGAATGTATACTATCCTATTCTATATGATTTATTACCTTTATGTACAAATGTCTGCGTACGTGTTGTAGATAAACTTGACACACTACAACCTAGAGGGTTAAATGTTGAGTACCCCTTAAATATATTTACATAATTTACCTTGGAGACAGAATAATTGATATTCCATATTATACATTTCAGGTACTATATACCTTTATATTAGGAACAGTTTTGAGTATCTATACTCTCAGGCCTTTAGATTGGGGATTCTGACCGTATCACTCTTTTGTAGGCATAAGGGGTATTGCTATTTATTCTTTTTTGTATATGTCCTCATTTTTCTGTTGTTGTTGAAGTGAGGAGTGGTACTGTTTACACCTCTTGACAGGCAGATATTCCAAATGTATGGGTATTCACGATCTACAGTGGAATGCAATTTTTTCTAATCATTTTTAAACATCATTTATGAAGTAGGAAATAATAATGATTTTCTAAGTATTGATATTCATTTTGTTCTTTGCTCTCGCTTCAGTGAGATACCTACTTGAAGATTCGTACAGTACTCACGAAATATGATGACAAGAAGTTGACATACATTTATGATCAGAATTCTTTAAAGAGTTTGTTAATGACTTGTGATTTGGATTGTTGGATCACAAGATAAAAATCAAATACAGAGATTTTTTTTATACCTACTTCCGCTTTGTGTTGATTAAATGCACTTACTGTGTCCTGTATAGTCATTATAAGATATTTGGGAGGCGGTGGGGGGACCGAGGTATTGAGCTTTAGAAGGCCTAAGTTGGGGTTGGAGATCCCTGATTGGGGGCCTCCTATGGCTGCCCTGTGGGTGATATAGTCGCGGTGTTGCTTAGGGGTCCCATTTTTGGGGGGATGTGCCTGACATATAGTGTTGGACTCATCTGTCCCAGGGAGATTATACCCATCTACTGGGACCTTAATGCTACACTCGGTTACCTATATTTTGCCCTAGTCATTCATGACAGTGTTGAAAACACTAGGGGGTTCTAGTTGATGGACTTTACCACTGAATCCTCCCATTCTGGTTGACTGATCTAAAGGATACTGTTAGACATATTTAGAAATGAAGACATGATGGTGTGGATCTGGGTCGTTTTGGTTTCCATGATTTACACCTTCCTTAACTTGATATGCCCTGGACAAGAATAATCCCGTTCACTGTAATCAATTAGGCACTAATTCCCTAAACAAAGAAGGCAGTTTGGTGACATAATGTTCTGTTGCCATGCGCTCGCTATAACGATAGTGTGACTTAATACAATTACCTCCACGCATGCACGAGATTCTGTGAATCTCTCGTTATCTAGTGCATTCCAATAGATCCAGATCACATGGTTGGTGGCATCCAATGTACAACTTAGTTCAGTGGGCATGCACAGTGCAGCGGTGAGAACGCTGCTATTCACTTATGTTTATTCTATGTGATGTCCAACGTGTCATGCACAATGGTGATTGCTGTTTTGTTTTTAATTAGAATATGGATCTTACATATGTGATTCTGTAATGATGCACTAAACAAATTTTATGTTTCTAATAACATTTATGTATCTATAACACATGAAGTTTTGAAAATGACACTTTGCACTTTATTACTGTATCGATCACACCGTTATTTGGTATATTGCATACTGAGATTGTATTGTATGATGAATTGTTTTGATAATTGACCACTATTTTTGTTAATGAGTTATCAGCTCCCTATATACACCCTGTATACACAGTTTTTTTTATTGCTTGAAAAAGCTCTCACTGAGTGTGAAACGTTGCTGCTGCTTGTTGTGGTGATTAAATTCTTTTTTACTTGAGTGCTGCTTCCCACCATCTTTTACTCTCTCTCTCTCTCTCTCTCTCTATATATATATATGTATATACATATATGTGTATATATATATATACTGTGGATGAAAAAACTGAAAGCATTCCGAGTGAACTTCAATGAAGATCAGTTAAAAGCATGTAGACACAATGTTATGTTAAATACCTGACAGCTCAATATGCCTGTTAAATAGGAAAAATAGCTGAATTCCCCACATACATAAGACACACAAAAATGTTCAACTTATTTTAGCAACTGTTCTGTACTATAGAGGAGATTTAAACAATTCTAATACCTTGGAACTTATGCTACAAAAAGAACATTAGGTTATGTTCTACTATACATTATTTTGTCCTCATACAGAACCTTTTTGTGGAGATGATACTGTGCACATCTGATTAAAAATACACCAAAAGGTCAAGTGTTGAGGATAAAAGAATTTCTAGTGGAGAAGAAGATAATGACAGGAATATGTGAGACTTAGAACTTTATTTGAAGATACGTAAATAGACAAAAATAAGACTTTGTAAAGTGACATAACAACTGTTCTATAGAGATTCCTTGTCTTGAGTTCAGATGACACTACTGGTAGCAAAATCCAGAGATTCTTTGTCAACTTAAGCTAGATAAAAGAAAAGTAGTAGTTAAAACGGAAACATCTAATGCAATTAAATATATTGAATTGTTTTCTATTTTTGGGTCTTTGTTTTGTTCTTTTAAATCAAATTAATTACAATTGACCTTATACGTGATCAATTTGATAGGCCATTGTATCATTTTTTTTAATCAATTTCAGTGTGGGGATAAGTAACAGATGTAATGTTCTTTAACTTGACTTTTAACGCGTAAGATACTCAGTGACGAGAAACTTTAACTTGACTTTAGACTTTTTCAATGGTTTTTAATAGCTTAAGTGATAAGTTATAACACTACAGCAAGTTATCAGAGTCAAGATAAGAATTGCTACATCTGTACATACTTTATACAGAATGAAGACAGCTGTGGAAATTCACCCTTAGCCTGGCAGCTATATATCTTTGATAAAAGGAAATTACCTTTAAAGCGGGTTTTCTTCATATTTGGGCATATAGATGCTACAGAGGGAAGAGACAGACTCGGGACCCTCCCCTATATGCCAGAGCAGGCCATCGCTTAGTAAGAGTGACTCCTTTTCTGATTGACCTGCCCTTCCATGTATTACTTGGCTGGCCTTTCATATGGTCAAAGGCAGCTTTCCCTTGCTAAATCAGCTGATCACTAGGGGTTAAAGGAGTTCTATTTACTGTGAATTATTATTAGAGCAGCAATTTTTGATCCAGAGCTGCTGTTCTCTCTGGACACAGGAAGCTATAAATGCCTATTTCATTGACTTCAGAGTACTGTCTTTGGTCGAAATGTTAATGAGCATGCATACAAGTATAAATAGACTCTTACGTTGTCCATAGGAATAAGCAACTTTCCCACCTCCCCATTAACCGCTTAGTGACCAGCCTATTTTAGGCCTTAATGACCAAGCTATATTTTATAGTTTTCAATCATCACATTCAAAGAGCTATAACGTTTTATATTTTTGCATCGACATAGCTGTATAAGGATTTGTTTTTTGCAGGAAAAGTTGTATTTTTTAGTAGCACCATTTTGGTGTACATATAATTTATTGATTAAGTTTTATTACCATTTTTTGGGGGAGAATAGAAAAAAACAGCAATTTTGCCACTCTTGTTTGCATCCTAAATATACACCATTTACCGTGTGCTATAAATAACATAATAACTTTATTCAGTGGGTTGTTACAATTGCGATGATACCAAATTTACGACCTTTTACCAATAAGTCTTTTAAATTCGAACACCTACTATTGGTCGACTAGTCGCAACATACGCTAGCAACGGATCGCTTTCAACCAGTTGCTGTGTTTCCTGGTTTTAGAATCACCCTACATGTGGCCCTAATCTTTTGCCTAGACATTCAATAGGGCTCAGGAGTGAAAGAGTACCATGCAAAATTGAGGCCTAATTTGGAGACTTGCAAAGTATTGGTTCACAATTGCAGAGGCCCTGATGTAAAATAAATAAAAAAAATAAACCACTGACAAGTGAAACCCATTTTGGAAACTACACCCCTCAAGGTAAGTGTACACCCTTAAGGAGTGTAGTGAGCATTTTCACCCCCCAGGTCTTTTCCATAAGTGATTGCGCTGCGGATGATGCAAACTAAAAATTGCACATTTTTCCCTAGATATGCTATTCCATTGGCAAAGATGTCATGATGAGCTTATGCCACTGGAGACACACACCCCAAAAATTGTTAAATGGGTTCTCCCGGGTATATGGTTTATTTATTTTTTTTCAATAATAAAGGACTTGATAAGGGAAAAAGGGTAATTGTGTTTTATTTTATTACTTGAAACTTTTATTTATTTTTTACAACTTTTTTCCCCTATTTTCTTACATATTTTTTGTCAAATATGTCATATTTGAAAAATGGGCTCTGAGCCTTAAGGCCCAAACTAGGCAGCGTTCTTACGGGGTTAAGGGGGTAATGGCGGGGATCGGAACTAACTTCGGTCCCCGCCATTACAGCAGGGTGTCAGCTGTAACATACAGCTGACACCTGGGGATGATGGCACGGACTCAGCTTCTGAGCCGGTGTCATCCATTTGTCGTAAGTGTAACGTCTATGGCCACAGCCCAGCGTTCTGACTTACCCCTCGACGGCTGTGGCCATGGACATGTGTGTTCTCAGCAGAGTCATCCCCCAGTGAGGCGCCGGCACTCACTTTCGGGTATCGAGACTGTCTCCCGTAGGGCGCGCGCGCCCGCGCGTGCATGGTCTTAAAGGGCCAGTGTACACATAATTGCAGGAAGTCTGCAATCAAGCTCAGAAGGCTACTGGACTATAAAAGGGGCTCTGCCCTCTTGTTCTTTGCATTGTTTGTTACCCAAAGTTTGTCTTGCAAATGGTCTCCTAGTGTCTTCCAGTTCCCAAGTGTTCCCTGTTCCTGTACCCTGTATCCTGTTTCCCGTGCTATCCAGCTCTAGCACCGTGCAGAGCTGTTGTCGTGTTGTGCTGCATTCCACGCCTGTTCCGCTATGCCACGCCTGAAGTCTACCCGCCGCCTGGTCCCGGCCTAGCCTGCCTTGCTACTGTCCAAGTTGCCACATGTACCCTTTCTGGACTATAGACTCTGTACTTGTAATGACGGGGTAGGGAGACAGAGAGGTGAGCCCTAATCTACCCGCCACTCAGTCCCTGCCTACTTGCACAGCCCATCCTAGGCGACGGCGTACAACTGGGCGACGGTCCCTACGCTCATTATGTGCACGACAGACAAAAAGACAAGGGTACACAGAAGCTAAGGGAAATGGGGCAGTTGCCCACGGCAACACCGTGAGCAACAAGAGTAGTGAACAAGCCGAGTCAAACCAGGAGTGTACGAGGTACACAACGCAGAGCAGGAGAGTAGTCAGTAAAGCCAGGGTCAATATTACAAGCAGCAGCAGCAGAGCCAGGAAACAGGCAGAATCACAGGCAAAAAAGGAGCAGGAAATGAAGGTATAAATAGACAGAGGGCGGGAGCTAGCTCTGTCTGGCCAGGCTGTGATAGGCTAACCAACTTCTCAGCTTCCCAGCCCGAGTGGTAGATGATCGAGTCACTCTATCAGACTTAGGAGCAGATGCAGACTGATTAACCACGGGCGTCGACACAGAAGCTGTGTCTGGTAGATCCTTGATGTACTATACCTGTTTGGCCAGCTGCCATCCCACTATGCGGTAAGGCCCAGTGGGTCCACACCCCGCATTGTGACAGTACGCTCAGGCCATGGACCCCAATGGTCAATTCAAGGGCATGTCACCCTCCCAAGCCATGCAGGCGAACCTGCAAGATCTCCGAGCCAGACAGGATAAACTTCTTGTGGCAGTGGACTCCATGGCACAGCAGCTATTCAGTTCTATGGAAACGCAAGTACGTGCCGGGGGTTTCTGAACCAATGCTATATCCATTTTACCCTGCACGCCCGAGAATTTCCGTCTACTTGCCGGCAAGGCCCTGGCATGGGCTTACCCTATCTGGGAATGTCAGGGACCCAAGACTTCCAGGGGTTCATGCGGTTAATCCGGACTGTTTTCGAGGAGCCAGGATGAGTCTCATAGGCAGCCACTGCTATCTTTAACCTTCGCCAGGATAAACACCTCCGTGGGCGAATACACCATCCAGTTCCGGACCCTGGCAGGAGAACTGTCCTGGAACAATGAGGCATTGGTGGCATCCTTTTGGCATGGTCTATCGCCCGAGATCAAGGAAGAACTTTCTGCTCGAGATCTGCCACCTGCCTTGGACGACCTGATTCTGCTTGCCACTTCGGTGGACATAAGGCTAAGGGAGAGATCTCATGATGTTCGTCAGGAGAGACGGCTTCCTAGACTGGCGCCCAACTTCCAGCAACCCCTCTTGCCTCCTTCTACTGCTTTGCCCGAGGTTCCGATGCAAGTGGGTCGGCTAAAATTGTCAGTCCAGGAGAAACAGCGCAGGCGCACCTCTGGACTCTGTTTATATTGTGGCCTCGCTGGCCATGTCGTGCGTCTGTGTCCTCAGAAGCCAAAAAACCCCAGCACCTAGGTTTGGTTGGATAGATAACCCTGGGCGCTACTACATTTAATCGAGAACTCTCCTCCAAACTGTTCATTCCCGTAACCATCATTGCTGGCGAGAGGCCCCATCCGGTCTCTGCCTACCTGGACTCTGGCTCTGCAGCCAATTTCATCTGCCAAGACCTTGTGGATCTTCTTCAGTTGCCCACTGTCGTGCTGGAAAGGCCGTTGATGGTTGCCTCGGTAGATGGACTGCCATTGCCTGCTCCAGTTTTGTCTGTGACCAAACCATTAAGACTTCAAGTGGAAACTCTTCATTTGGAGCTCATCTCCCTGTCTGTCCTGTCCAAGGCCGTCAACCCCGTGCTGCTGGGCTTGCCTCGGCTCTGTTTGCACACCCCAGTCCTGGATTGGAACTCTGGAGAGGTTCTCCAGTGGGGTCCCAAGTGCCTCGACCGCTGTCTGGGTCATATCCAGCCACCGCAGCCTCCTCCGCTTCAGTCATTGGCAGGGTTGCCTTCTTGTTACTCTATGTTCTCTGATGTCTTCGATAAGAAGGAAGCTGAGACGTTGCCGCCACATCGAGCATATGATTGTCCGATCGACTTGGTTCCTGAGTCGTCCCCTCCTCATGGTAGAGTGTACCCTCTGTCCTTGCCGGAGACCCAGTCTTTGTCTGCCTAGAGAATCTGGAGAGGGGCTTCATTCATAAATCCTCTTCCCCGGCCGGAGCCAGGTTTTTCTTTGTCAATAAGAAGGATGGATCCCTCCGACCCTGCATTGACTACCATGGCCTCAACCAGATCACGGACGAAGAACAGGTACCCATTGCCTTTGATTTCAGAACTGTTTGATCGCATACGGGGGGCAAATATTTTTTCTAAACTGGACATGCGGGGGGCCTACAATCTGATCCGGATTCGTCAAGGTGACGAGTGGAAGACTGCTTTTAATACTCGTGATGGGCACTATGAATACCTAGTTATGCCCTTCGCCCTGTGTAACGCCCCCGCGGTGTTTCAAGAATTTGTTAATGACATTTTTCGTGATCTCCTTTATGTTTGTGTTATGGTGTATCTCGATGACATTTCAATTTTTTTCCCCAGATCCAGTAACTCATCAGAGTCATGTCCGCCGGGTGTTGCTTCATTTAATAGAGAATCATCTTTATGCCAAGCTGGAGAAGTGTGTGTTTCAAAAAAAGTCTCTTCCCTTCCTGGGCTATATCATCTCCGATCAGGGTCTCAAGATGGACCCTGAGAAGGTAAAGGCTGTCCTGGTGTGGCCACGCCCCCAAGGCTTAAGAGCCATACAACGCTTCCTGGGATTCGCCAACTTCTACCGGCTGTTCATTCCCAACTTCTCTTCATTGACAGCTCCCATCTCCACCCTCACTAAAAAGGGTATGAATGCCAAAGTGTGGACTCCGGAGGCAGAAGCCGCATTTGAATCCTTAAATAAAGCCTTCACGTCAGCCTCTATTCTTCACCACCCTGATGTGTCCCTACAGTTTTCGTTAGAGGTGGATGCTTCCTCTGTTGGTGCTGGTGCACTGTTGTTCCAGAAAGGTTCAAAGGGCAAGACTGTGGTATGTGGCTACTATTCCAAGCTGTTTTCTTCCGCAGAGCGCAACTACTCAATTGGGGATCGGGAGTTACTGGCCATCAAGCTGGCTCTGCAGGAGTGGGGACACCTACTGGAAGGCGCAGTTCATGCTATCCTGGTCTTCACGGATCACAAGAACCTGACCTACCTACAGAAGGCCCAACGGTTGAATCCTCGTCAAGCCAGGTGGTCGTTGTTCTTTGCTCGGTTCCGTTCGAACTCCACTACCGACCTGCCGACAAGAATGTGAGGGCCAATACCTTGTCTAGGTCATTTGAAACAGATGTTACTGTGGACTCCCCACAGAATATTATTGATCCTTCCTGCATTCTCTCTGTGAACCCTCTGCAAGTTAGAGACTGCATGGCTTACCCCTGCATATTGTCTCAGACCGAGGGGTCCAGTTCACCTCAAATTTTTGAGAGCACTCTGCAGTCTCCTCGGTGTAAAGTTGGACTTCTCTTCGGCCTATCATCCCCAATCAAATGGGCAAGTCGAGAGGGTTAACCAGATTATAGAGAACTATCTGCGTCACTTTGTTTCCAGACGGCATGATGACTGGGTGCAGCTGCTCCCGTGGGCAGAGTTCTCCTATAATAACCATACTAGTGAGTCCACCACCTCCAGTCCGTTCTTCATCGTCTACGCCAACACCCTCGTATACCTCTTCCTGTCTCTACTATGTCCCAGGTGCCTGCCGCTGATTCTACCTTTGGGGACTTTCTGCAAATATGGCGACAGACCCGATCTTCTATCCTGCTGGCGGTGGACCGCATGAAGAGAAAGGCTGATACAAGAAGACGGGCTCCTCCCCAGTTTCTTCCAGGTACGAAAGTCTTTTTGTCTTCAAAGAATATCTGGCTGAGGGTGCCATCCTGCAAATTTGCTGCGGCTGCCTCCTACCCTCAAGATCCCTAACTCCTTCCATGTCTCATTGCTGAAGCCTGTGGTCCTGAACCGCTACTCCAGGACTCCTAGTTCTGCAGTGGCCCCTGGCGGCTCGTCAGGGACTTTTGAAGTAAGGGAGATTCTGGCCACCAATAAGGTGGGAGGAAAGACGTTTTATTTAGTGGATTAGAGGGGGTTCGATCCAGAAGAGAGGTCCCGGGAGCCAGAGGAGAACATCGATAACCCTGTCTTCATGAGGAAGTTTCTCTCCCGCTCTGGCCCCAAGAAGAGGGGGCGTAAGAGGGGGGATACTGTAACGTCTATGGCCACGGCCCGTCGTTCTGACTTACCCCTTTACGGCCATGGCATGTGTGTTCTCTGCAGCGTCGTCCCCCAGTGAGGTGACGGCACTCACTTCCTGGTATCGAGACTGTCTCCCGTAGGGCGCGCGCGCTCGCGTGTGCATGGTTTTAAAGGGCCAGTGCACGCATAATTGCAGGAAGTCTGAAATCAAGCTCAGAAGGCTACTGGACTATAAAAGGGGCTCTGCCCTCTTGTTCTTTGCCTGAGCATTGTTCTTTACCCAAAGTTTGTCTTGAAAATGGTCTCCTAGTGTCTTCCAGTTCCCAAGTGTTCCCTGTTCCTGTATCCTGTTTCCCATGCTATCCAGATCTAGTACCGTGCTGAGCTGTTGTCATGTTGTGCTGCATTCCACGCCTGTTCTGCTACGCCACGCCTGATGTCTACCCGCCGCGTGGTCCCAGCCTAGCCTGCCTTGCTACTGTCTGAGTTGCCACAGGTACCCTTTCTAGACTATAGACTCTGTACTATACCTGTTTGGCCAGCTGCCATCCCGCTACGCGGTACGGCCCAGTGGGTCCACACCCCACATCGTGATAGTAAGTATATGACAAATTGCGAGAAGCACTAGCTTTCCATGACGTATACTTACGACAAATGTCGGGAAGGGGTTAAGGGGTTACATTGGTAAGAACACTCACATAAGTAAAGATGTCATGTGCTATATGACCATAGTTCACTGTACAATACGTCTCATTTAAATTTTACCACCAGCAACCATGAAAAAAGTAAAATACAATACTGCAACAATAAATATACAAAAAGTATGCAAAAAGTATAATTGGCAAATTACTGAAGAGTGATACCAACATTGCAAGAGACAGGCCAGAAATGTGCCCTGATCAGCATTTCGGTAACCCTTTGTCCGAGGGAAATCATGAGGAAAATAATCCAGTTTGATCCCTGTTTCCTCATCATACATATTTTAAAAATAATAAAAAAATAGGACCAAAAATAATTATTTTATTTGGTACAGCCAACAAATGGGGTTTATTCTCCCAGATTGATAAATCCATCGACTTTTGTTCATTACTTACCTTTTGTCCTGTCCTCGAGCTACATGCGTTCCAACGCTGCGTTCCAGCATCTATGTCAGGCCTCCGTGCTATCTGGGTTGCTTGGCAACCAGGGACGCTAGTCTAACGTCCTAGTACCTTAGTAGTTATAGCAGAGTTAACAATAAGTTTCACTCACTTGTTGTGGTGGATTGTTGTGGACCTGGTCGCCACGTTTTATTTATTTTCTCCTATCTTTGGGCTGTGTGCGTTCCAGCTTGCGATTCGGGACTTGCGGGGCTGTTGTGTTGTCTGGGTCGCCTGGCAACTGGGGACGCTGCCCTGGCGTCTTGGAAACTGTAGTAACTAAATGAATCATGTTTAATCTTAGACTAATATTTAAAACTAATAACTATGTACTACCATGGTCACCACTGGGACTATCGATGTTATGATCTGTGTATTTTGTTTTAATTTAGTATAAAGTTGGCAAGGTGAGCCGCATTTTGTTCGGCTACTGTCACTGTATTTTTTATTTTTTACTATCATGTGAATCACTATGTCTAATGTGGTGGTTTAACATCATTTTTTAGTAGTTATTATTCATGTATTTCTCTTCAGATTTGTTATGTGCAAATTTTATAATGGGTTTGACCTTTGACCTTTGACCTGCTGTTTTTGGCGGTTTTCTCTCTTCCTGTATGTATATAAATGTACTTGTACTGCACATTTTGTATTGGCCTGATGAAGACACCAGTCCGGTGTTGAAATGTGTAGCCCTTGACATTAAATTCTTGCCGTGATGTTTGTCTAAGTCCTCCAATTTTCTGTCCATCATTGCAGCGCCGGTGGTCCTATTTTTTTTTTTTTTTTTAAATATCTATTTTGGACAACAAACTTCGTTTGATGTGTTTTTGGACCTGGCAGCAGCAGCCCTAATGCTCGTTTGACACCCATTGGTGTCCTTTGGGCTAGGTGAGCTTATTCCTAACAACGTTTGCTCCCCTGCCTAATCTTACTTTTACTTTGCACCATGTGGCGCCGTGTCTCTTTTTCTCTCCTGTTTTAGTCCTCATCATACAGTCAGGCTGTTCTCTAGACCATGACCTGAGAGTTGCAAAAATCTTCAATGTTTAAAACACTTATAAAAAAACATTTTAATTAAAAAATAAATTTTTCTGATATTGCATTGCATTGTACTAGATTATAGATCCAATAGCCTACCTGAATGCCAGTCTCCAGTTGGTGTAGTCGGAGCTTGACGACGCAGGAGTAGGGATCCAGTGTAGAACAGAATAATAAGAACAGACTTGAGCGACACTGAGGAACTCTTCGGAAATGGAGCTGTGACAAGTGGGACCATTAAGTTAAAGAATCCCGTGTTCGTCACCCTTCACCCTTAAATTTCACATGGAGGTATGGATTCCCATGTTATGGATTGTCCCCACTAGATGGTTGGGCTGCAGATAACGGGTGCAATCAATGTTGCGATCAAATGCATCTGGGTCAGTAAAAAGCGAGCAACGTAAAATCTAGAAGTGGGTATTGTTGGATCAAACAGATTTATGGCAGGCTGTGTCAAACACTGGGTAAATCATAGGAAAACAACAGGAAAAAGCACCCTGAAACTCAACACCAGGGATGAGAATCAAGCAAGGAACTTCAGGAGCAGTTCAACTTTAAGGTGTCCCTTGGGGCCGGGCCTGATTCCTGAGCAGGGACTTGTGGTGTCGCCTTGGCAATCGAATGCCACAGCTCCGAACGAGCTGACTAGTGCCCCACCAGGCAGACGGAGCGACCTAGGGAAATTTAAGAAATCTCTGACATTTTTAACAGTAAAGAAATACATTGTATGATGTAACTTGTAGAACTCAACACTTTTAATGTTAGATCAAGCATTTACCTCGAATTGTGCAAAGGAATACAGAAATCTTTTTGGCTGTTAAAAATGTTACTAAAGAATTACACTATATGCTGGTTCAGGGAAGCACAAGTATGAAATTCAGTAGGTCTAGTTAAAAATAAAAATGGCTTTGAAGATGTTCCCAAAATAAATTTCTCAGTCAGGTTTCATGCCAAAGCAGAAAATTAAAACAGTATTCCCAAATACAGATAGACTACAACCAGGGGCGTAACTAGGAAAGACTGGGCCCCATAGCAAACTTTTGACTGGGGCCCCCCCTCTGCTGGATATCACACAACCCCCCCCCCCTTGTAGATAGTGCCTCCCTATAGATTCCACCACACAGCGCCCCCCTATAGATAGCACCATACACAGCCCCCCTGTAGATAACGCCATACAGTACCCCCTGTAGATAACGCCATGCAGACCCCCTCTGTAGATAACGCCATACAGCCCTCTCTGTAGATAACACCATACAGACCCCCTCTGTAGATAACGCCATATAGCCCCCCCCAAAAAAAAAAACGGCCTATAGTGTGTCCTACAAAAGACATGTATCCCCTCAACACAGGATATCCACAGGATAGGGGGTACATGTGTGATCGCTGGCAGCGATAAGGAGAACGGGGGACCGAAAGTCCCACGAAGTTCTCCATGACGAACCTCGGACTTCCGGCGTCTGCGCAGTTCAATAAAAATAAAAGGAGCACTGGTCACGCATGCGCACAAGCGCGCCCGGTGCGCAAGTCATTTCCATGGAGCTGCCGACACAGACCCCGGAAGTCCGAGGTTTGTCATGGAGAACTTAGGGGGGACTTTCGGTCCCCCGTTCTCCTCATCGCTGGGCGTCCCAGCAATCCCACATGTATCCCCTATCCTGTGGATAGGGGATGCATGTCTTTTGTAGGAACAACCCCTTCAGTGGCATCGCGCTGTAGCAGCCATATCGGCTGCTAGCGGAGCCTGCGGCCATGGGATGGGGCCATGCCGGCGGGTGGCACGGGCCCCCTCATGCTGCAGGCCCCGTAGAAGTCGCTACGGCTGCTATAGCGGTAGTTACGCCACTGCGTATAGGTTTGTACGGTGTAAAACTACAGCTCCCAGCATGGCCGGAACAATGGTGAGGATATGCTGGGAGATGCGGTTTCACAAAAAAAATCATACCACCATCATCTCGCTGCAGATCATACAGTGACTACAATACTGATTAGAGGCAGAATAAACATTTACATTAAGTGACTCACCGGTGACGTCTCAGATTCTAGTTATTTTCTTCTCCCTCCGGTTCAGACATCTATGATGGATTTCTCCCGGCCATGACCCATTTCTGCAGTTTTCCGTTTAGATGTTTTCAGCTTCTCATTTTTAAAACATTTCTGCACCTATAAACAAAGTTAAAATTCTCAACACATCTAAATATAACTGTCACACACACACACACACACACACCGTGCCCCCTGTAGATAGTGACCTACATAGAAGCCCCTGTAGATGGTGCCCACATATGGACTCCAGAGCTGCAAGGCAATAGTGCTAACCACTGAGCCACCGTGCTGCCCTACATATAGCTTCCCCTATAGTTAGTGCTCCACGTATAGCCCACCTCTGTAGATAGTGTCTCACATATAGCTCCCCCTGTATATAGTGTCCCACATATAGCCCACCCCTGTAGACTGTGCACTACATATAGACCCCCCTGTAGATAGTGGCCCACATCCCCACATACAGACCTCCCCTGTAGCTAGTGCCTCACATATAGACCCCCCCTGTATATAGTGCCCCACATATAGACCCCCCTGTATATAGTGGCCCACATATAGACCCCCCTGTATATAATGGCCCACATATAGACACACCTACAGGCATGAGAGGGCCTGAGTAAGGCTCGGCGGCGCGGGCCCCACAGTAGCGGCGCTACCGTTGCAGCAGCCATAACGGCTGCTAGCTGCGCCACCGGGCATCTGGGTGGGCGTGTCGGCTGGTGGCACGGGCCCCCTCAAGCCCCGGGCCCCGTAGCAGCCGCTAAGGCTGCTACCGCGGTAGTTACGCCACTGACTACAACAATAGATGTTGTCTATTTAGCTGGGCATTAATTTGGTTTATTAGCATAATTGTTTTTGGAACCATTATTACTGCACCTCCTGTTTTGTTAATAAGGGGAAATGTATTTTGAGCATTATAAGGAAATAATCCATTCTTAATTCTTCTGTTAAAAGGGTAAAAAAGACAGATCTAGAAGTTCATTGATACCAGAGGGAATTGTCCAATCTGAACCATCCTGCATAATTATTATTGGATATTAAGACATTAGTATAATGCATTACGCAATGTTTATATCAACTGTACAATAAGCAAGCCATAACAAAAGCCAGTGGTGTTTGGATGTCTCAATATATGGTATCCATTGCATATAATAAAACTGTGCTGCAGACAAGTTTAAATTTGTTGTTGGATAAATTTGATGTATAGATTTTTTGATAAATGAATCTAATCTAAATTATGCTTAAAGAGGCTCTGTCACCACATTATAAGTGCCTTATCTCCTACATAATCTGATAGGTGCTGTAATGCAGATAACAACAGTGGGTTTTATTTTGAAAAACGATAATTTTTGAGCAAGTTATGAGCAATTTTAGATTTATGCTAACTAGTTTCTTAGTGACCAACTGGACGTGTTTTTACTTTTTACCAATTGGGCATTTTACAGAGGAGTGTATGATGCTGACCAATCAGTGACCAATAAGCGACCAATCAGCGTCATACACTTCTCATTGTTCCAGCCCAGCTTCTTTCACTGCACAATCACACTGTAACAATGGGCTGGAACAATAAGAAGTGTATGACGCTGATTGGTCGCTGATTGGTCACTGATTGGTCAGCATCATACACTCCTCTGTAAAATGCCCAATTGGTAAAAAGTAAAAACACGCCCAGTTGTCTACTAATAAACTAATTAGCATAAATCTAAAATTGCTCACAACTTGCTCAAAAATGATCGTTTTTAAAAATAAAAACCACTATAGCGCCGATCAGATTATGTAGGAGATCGGGCACTTATAATCTGGTGACAGAGCCTCTTTAATCTTTGGCTAAGATTTATTGATGACATCATGATTTTGTGGTCTGGAACTAAAGAGGAGTTCAGTGAATTTGTGAGCATCCTTAATGTTAACGATATGGGGCTCTTTTTTACGTCTGTTATTCATGAGAGCAAAATGACCTTTTTGGATATTAATATACTTAAGACTGAACAGGGATATATACAAACCAATATCTTTAGGAAGGAGACAGCAACTAATAGTCTCCTTCGATGGGAGAGTTGGCATCCCGCACCCCTGAGAAAAGGCATACCCAAGGGGCAATATTTAAGGGTACGCAGGAATTGCTCCATCATGACTGACTTTAAACTAGCTGCTTCGGACCTACAGAATAGATTTCATCGTAGGGGTTATCGGCCTACCGCAATGCAATTCATTGTAATAGGAGTGAACTCTTGAATCCTAGAAAGCGCACGACCGACGACAAAATGCGTATTATAGGTACTTATGATTCATCCAATCGTGAGGTCATCAGAATCCTACAGACTTATTGGGGGATCCTGCGGACTGACCCAGATGTGGGGGACATTGTGGGTGCTAGACCTTCGGTCACGTACAGGAGGGGGAGGAATATCAGGGACCGTTTAGTCCATAGCCACATGCTATCCATTCGCCCCACTACATGGCTCACACATAATATCAAGGGCACATTTAGATGTGGGTCTTGTAAAGCCTGCGATTCCATTTCATGTGGCAAGAATTTTCATAGCCATTCGACTGGTCGGACATATGACAACAGATCATTCATCAATTGCAAAACAAAGGGCATCATTTACCTCATCTCATGTGTCTGCGGACTGCAATATGTCGGCAAGACAATTAGAGAATTCAGGAGACGAATAAGGGACCATATAGGCGACATTCGTCACAATGTTGATACCTCGGTGGCTCGACACGTTTGGGAACAGCATAATGGTGACACCCATGCCATTAAATTCCAGGGGATTGAGCATATCAGGCAATCTGCCAGGGGTGGCAATTGGGATAATAGGATATTACAAAAAGAGGCCCAATGGATTTTCCACATGCATACCATGAAACCGGCGGGTCTCAATGAACAAATATCGTTTAATTGTTTCCTCTGATAGCACTGCTGTGACCCCGATTGGCTACATTCCTGTGTGTACACCGTAATTTTCATCCTTATCCATTATGGTTGCCCCCTGGTCACTTTACTGGTTTCAGCCCGTTTTCTTGCGACATTATCGCGGTGACCCTACTGCTAGTGTACATGGCGATTGGGCAGTGCCCTCTCTCCTCCTACATTCTGGCTCCCCCAGAGACACTTATTGTGATTGGGGATGTATGTCTGTTATCGCCATGTCCCCCCTTATTTGGATGTCATATTGCGGTGACATAGTCTGCTAGTGCTGCGGTCTATGATCGCTGCGTCTCTGTCCTGGATCCTCTCCTTAGCTACCTCTTAGATGCCAGTGAGATCTGGCCGCCTTGTGATCCCTGGTTACCAAGGACGCTTTCGTCCTTCCCTCCTGTGGTGACGGCGAACGCCGGGGGCCGGCCCTGGTTGGGCCGCGTCATGTGCGTGGCTCGACATGGGTTGGCCGCCTGGCCGCCGCGTCACTCCGGGGAGGGAGGGGCTTAGTACTATTTATGTCCGGCATCTCACTCGGCTCGTGTTCGACCAGCTGACCAGTGTCGTACACGAGCCGGGTAAATGTAATGAGACACGCAATAGGTGTCTCCCGGCCATACAAATCTAAATCGATGTGTTGAAATCACATCAGTGTACCCCTGATGAAGCACTGTGACAATAATGGTGCGGAAACGCGTAGGGACACGTGTTAGTGGCACGGATTGACCAAGTGTTATATTATAATTCAGACAGGGGGAATCGTTGGTTGGCAGCAATGGTGCTAACAACAATATTATAACCGCTCCTCCTCTGTCTGGTCTACCGTGCTTAAGCCTTCATAGTACAATTGGCTATTTAGCCCTTATTTTAGTAAGGTTTTCTATAATAAAAATCATATTTTAATCGTTCATCTAGGCAGTGATACAATTTAACTCATGAAGTGAACGAATACCTATTGTATATCAATGCAACAATTGTTGCTTAACGTCAATTCCATATTTACAATTTAACAATTACAGTGGGGATGGCAGGCTTTCTCACTGGTGAGATCAATGTGGCTAAGTGGATGAGTGATGCTCAGGAAGTGTTTTCTGAAAATGAACTGGTATCACAGACCCAACACCTTAGTATTAGTGCTTCTTTCAATAATCTTACCAGGATCTATAAGGATCATATTAGGTCGTGGTGGGAGATTCAGACGCTTGATACGTATCTCAGGAATAAGATAGTACCTAGGTGCCTACGTATTGTCCTCATTCCTGCTGCACGGGTTAGGTCCCCAGATCTACTCCGCAAATGGGAGAAAGAGTCTATTGATTCATCTATTAGGTTTATGGGGATCCTACTGGAGGAGGAAAAAATATTATTGGCACGTAGTACAACGGAACTGAAGGAGGGAATTGAATCGGTCAGGAGATTTTCAAATAATGCAGATTATGAGAGAAAAGAGATTGCACTCCAACAGGGTATTGAAAAATGTACTGGACATATAAAAGGGAGAAAGCACTTCCAATATGTCCGTGATACCGCTGACTTTAAAGAAGGTAAAATCTTCGACTATAGTGTTAAAAATCTGGGGGGATTTGAGATTGAGACCGAACAGTCCTCCTCAGAACAGGACCAATCAGATTCCGATACTGCTAGAATTCCCAATAGGAGAGCCAGGGAAGTTACAATTCTGGGAAGAATCCAACCCGTAATTATCAAAGGGGCAGAGGCAGAGGCAAGGGCCCTAATAGGGACGGTTTTTTATCACGAAATCACCCCATCTCGGAATATCTACTAAGAGACAGGAGAGAGATGTAGCGTGTGGTAAATACGAAGATGACCTGCAGATAATTAATCTCTCATCACGCACTCTAACGACTGAGGAGACTAGCATCCTTAAGAAAGGCCTCTCATTTGTGCCCACGAATAGATTCGACCTCTTTATGTGGGTCAAAGATCTGAATCTCTTCGTGCGCAAATTAAAATGGAAGAAATTTTTCAAGACCCACGATAGGCGAGAATGCCTTGAACTGGGTATCTCTGAGGAGGATATGCCACATTTCAGAACACTTAATCAATTACTAGAAGAGGGTCAGAGAAAAGTGGGTGATGGTGCCTTCACAGATTTGAGGCAGCCATCTACCAGAAATGCCCCCATTAATGACAATACTCCAATGGATGTATTTCTGGAGGTGGTGGTAGACCAACTTAGAAAAATTGATTCTTCCAACACCACCAAGTTTAACACCTCGAGAGATGAGATGGCAGGCCTACAGGCCCTTGAGCAGGATGACAATATTGTCATTAAACCATCAGATAAAGGTGACAATATTGTTGTGATGGATCGTAATCAGTACAGCGACATGTGCCACCGTATTTTGGGCGATACTGCTTGTTATAGAATTTTACCAAGTGATCCTATGCCGACTTTTTCAAACCAACTAAAGAGATTGGTAAATCAAGGCAGATCTCTCAATTTGGTGAGCATTAATGAACAACGCTTTATTCTGACTGATCATCCACAATATGCCACCTTTTATAGCCTACCTAAGGTACACAAAGGTATATCTCCTCTTAAGGGTCGCCCCATTGTCTCTGGGGGTGACAACCTGACTCAGAATGCTAGTCTTTATATTGATCGGATCCTCAGTCCATTCGTATCGTCCCTTCCATCGTATGTGCGCGATACTATGGATGTAATGAGACGTCTAGAGGGCATCAAATGCGATCCTGGTGTACATCTGGCCTCACTGGATGTAGAGGCCTTGTATAGCTCCATACCCCATACCATGGGATGTAGGGCTGTAGAGGATTTTTTGAAGGAAAGGGGAACACAGTTCCAGGCTCACAATGAGTTTGTAGTTAACCTCCTTCATTTTGTTCTCGAACATAATTTTTTTCTGTTCGATGGCAAATTCTTCCACCAGCTTAGGGGGGTAGCAATGGGGACTCCCTGTGCACCCTCCTATGCCAACATATATCTGGGCTGGTAGGAGAAGATGATTGTATTTGGGGAGGAGATGGATCGATGGACCTCCATGATCATCCTTTGGCTAAGATTTATTGATGACATCATGATTTTGTGGTCTGGAACTAAAGAGGAGTTCAGTGAATTTGTGAGCATCCTTAATGTTAACGATATGGGGCTCTTTTTTACGTCTGTTATTCATGAGAGCAAAATGACCTTTTTGGATATTAATATACTTAAGACTGAACAGGGATATATACAAACCAAAATCTTTAGGAAGGAGACAGCAACTAATAGTCTCCTTCAATGGGAGAGTTGGCATCCCGCACCCCTGAGAAAAGGCATACCCAAGGGGCAATATTTAAGGGTACGCAGGAATTGCTCCACCATGACTGACTTTAAACTAGCTGCTTCGGACCTACAGAATAGATTTCATCGTAGGGGTTATCCCCATGATGTCCTTGGATCGGCCTACCGCAATGCAATTCATTGTAATAGGAGTGAACTCTTGAATCCTAGAAAGCGCACGACCGACGACAAAATGCGTATTATAGGTACTTATTATTCATCCATTCGTGAGGTCATCAGAATCCTACAGACTTATTGGGGGATCCTGCGGACTGACCCAGATGTGGGGGACATTGTGGGTGCTAGACCTTCGGTCACGTACAGGAGGGGGAGGAATATCAGGGACCGTTTAGTCCATAGCCACATGCTATCCATTCGCCCCACTACATGGCTCACACATAATATCAAGGGCACATTTAGATGTGGGTCTTGTAAAGCCTGCGATTCCATTTCATGTGGCAAGAATTTTCATAGCCATGCGACTGGTCGGACATATGACAACAGATCATTCATCAATTGCAAAACAAAGGCCATCGTTTACCTGATCTCATGTGTCTGCGGACTGCAATATGTCGGCAAGACAATTAGAGAATTCAGGAGACGAATAAGGGACCATATAGGCGACATTCGTCGCAATGTTGATACCTCGGTGGCTCGACACGTTTGGGAACAGCATAATGGTGACACTCATGCCATTAAATTCCAGGGGATTGAGCATATCAGGCCATCTGCCAGGGGTGGCAATTGGGATAAGAGGATATTACAAAAAGAGGCCCAATGGATTTTCCGCATGCATACCATGAAACCGGCGGGTCTAAATGAACAAATATCGTTTAATTGTTTCCTCTGATAGCACTGCTGTGACCCCGATTGGCTACATTCCTGTGTGTACACCGTAATTTTCATCCTTATCCATTATGGTTGCCCCCTGGTCACTTTACTGGTTTCAGCCCGTTTTCTTGCGACATTATCGCGGTGACCCTACTGCTAGTGTACATGGCAATTGGGCAGTGCCCTCTCTCCTCCTCCTTCCTGGCTCCCCCCGAGACACTTATTGTGATCGGGGATGTATGTCTGTTATCGCCATGTCACCCCTTATTTGGATGTCATATTGCGGTGACATAGTCTGCTAGTGCTGCGGTCTATGATCGCTGCGTCTCTGTCCTGGATCCTCTCCTTAGCTACCTCTTAGATGCCAGTGAGATCTGGCCGCCTTGTGATCCCTGGTTACCAAGGACGCTTTCGTCCTTCCCTCCTGTGGTGACGGCGAACGCCGGGGGACCGGCCCTGGTTGGGCCGCGTCATGTGCGTGGCTCGACATGGGTTGGCCGCCCGGCCGCCGCGTCACTCCGGGGAGGGAGGGGCTTAGTACTATTTATGTCCCGCATCTCACTCGGCTCGTGTTCGACCAGCTGACCAGTGTCGTACACGAGCCGGGTGAATGTAATGAGACACGCAATAGGTGTCTCCCGGCCATACAAATCTAAATCAATGTGTTGAAATCACATCAGTGTACCCCTGATGAAGCACTGTGACAATAACGGTGCGGAAACGCGTAGGGACACGTGTTAGTGGCACGGATTGACCAGGTGTTATATTATAATTCAGACAGGGGGAATCGTTGGTTGGCAGCAATGGTGCTAACAACAATATTATAACCGCTCCTCCTCTGTCTGGTCTACCGTGCTTACGCCTTCATAGTACAATTGGCTATTTAGCCCTTATTTTAGTAAGGTTTTCTATAATAAAAATCATATTTTAATCGTTCATCTAGGCAGTGATACAACTTTCTCTGTTAGTATTTAACTTTATGGTGTATCAAGTGTGTATCAAGCTGGGCGGGGGTTTTTCTGAGTCAACCCCTGACAGCGACAAGCCCTTCTGTATACCTCACAAGCTCCTATCAAACTCAGGTGGAGGCCCTGCTCTAAATAAGAAGAAAGAGATACATTAAACTCCTATTACATTAGAGACTTAATTAAGGGGTGTTACAGTGGTAAGGAACAATATCTGTCACACCTCCAAATAATATATTTTTATATTATATATATATATATATATATATATATATATGCACACACACTTTTCTAGTTTTTGAGGGAAGAAATTCCATGTTATGTTTAAATTCCCTTTTAGTGTATAATGCATATTATTCTTGAATTCTTAAAATAACAGTGCAGTTTGGGATATTCTTAAAACCTTCTGAAGTAATAATTAAGAGAGACACATACCTTTTGGAAATAAAAGGGTTAGAAACAAGAGAAAACCAAAGTGGATAAATAAACAAGTGAGGGGCAATAAATACTAAAATACTAAAACAGGAAGGAAGTGAATAAGTAGTAAAAAAAAATACAAGACAAGACTGATTTCAAAGAGAGTAAAACTAACCCTAAAATATTCTTAAATTATATATATAGCTAAAAGATTAAAACTGAAAGTGTTGGCTCTTAAGTAATGAGGGAGGTATTGTTGAGGTGTCACGTTGGGTTCATGGCCCCACTGGGCCGTACCGCCTTGACAGTATGTCAGCTGGCCAACAGGGCGCAGGTCACAGTCTATAGTTCTTATAGTGTACCTGTGGCAGCTCGGACAGTAGTAAGGCAGGCTCGGCTGGGACTAGGCAGCAGGTAGACATCAGGCGTGGAGTAGCAGGACAGGCGTGGAATACAGCACAGCACAACTACAGCTCAGCATAGCACTTGACCAGGATAGCACGGGATACAGGATACAGGTATGGGGAATACTGGGAACTGGAAAACACTAGGAGACCATTTGCATAGACAAACTTTGGATACGACAAACAACGCTCAGGCATTGCAGGGAGGGGCACAACCCTTCTTATAGCCCAGGGTGCTCTGGGAACAATCAGCTCAATCTCCCACCTGCGTGCGCTTTGGCTTCTTGAGTCTGGACTGAGCTCGCGAGCGCACCCTGGTGGTCACTGCGGAACAGGACGGCCGTATGTGCAGACATCTCTGGAGAGAAGGGCGTCAACTGGATGGAAGGAGTCAGCAACCACGGACGTTACACAGAGAAAAATGCAATGTCAACTGAAATGCAGAGAGGTAAAGTAAATTCTCCAAATGTGGCAGATGACACAGGTGCCGCAGGTTGCGCCAGACGTGGAGGATTCCTCCTCATGTGGCAGATGACACAGGACGTGGCGGATTCCTCCGGATGTGGCAGATGACACAGGACGTGGTGGATTCCTCCGGACGTGGCAGATGACACGGGACGTGGCAGATTCCTCCGGATGTGGCAGGTGACACAAGACGTGACACGACTCCGACACTAAGAGGCACAGGAACAAGACCAGCACGGGATACAGGGACAGGTAACAAGGCACGGGTAACAACTGGAACGAGAAACACTAAGGGGCCATTTACAAGACAGAGTAGGAAAACTAACAACGCTCAGGCAAGGATCAGAAGGCCAGGAGCCTTCTTATAGACCAGGAAATCGTGGCACTTGATGATGATGATGATTTCCTTTGTGCGCGCGCTGGCCCTTTAAGGCCGGGCACGAGTGTGTGCGAATACCCTTCAGGATACAGCAGACCGGAGCGGAAGTGAGCGTTGGCGTCTCCTAGGAAGGAGATAGGGACTAGCGCTCACGGATCCATGGCTGCAGGCGTCGGGATGTGAGTAAACCCGACGGCCTGTGGCCATAGACGCTACAGTATCCCCCCTCTTACGCCCCCTCTTCTTGGGACAAGAGCGGGAGAGAAACTTCCTCATGAGGACAGGAGCATCGATGTTCTCCTCTGGCTCCCAAGACCTCTCTTCTGGGCCGAACCCCCTCCAATTCACTAAATACAATGTCCTTCCTCCCACCAGAGCGAGAGAGGATTTTTTTTTATAAGAGCAGGGGAATTGAGGTTCTCTTCTGGCTCCCAGGACCTCTCCTCAGGAACAAACCCTCTCCAGTCCACCAAAAAGAATGTCCTTCCTCCTACCCTCTTGCAGTCCAGAATTTCCCTCACCTCGAATACATCAGAAGAACCGCTGGGAGCAACTGTGGAACTAGAAGTCTTGCTGTAGCGGTTCAGGACCACAGGCTTCAGGAGGGACACATGAAAGGAGTTGGGGATTCTGAGGGCAGGAGGCAGCCGCAGCTTATAGGAGACAGGGTTTATTTGTTGCAGAATCTCGAAAGGACCAAGGAACCTGGGAGCAAACTTGAATGAAGGCACCTTCAAATGAATGTTCCGAGAGGATAGCCAGACTTTGGTAGCCGGAAGATACTGAGGCGGCTCTCTGCTCCTTGTATCTGCTTTTCGCTTCATGTGATCGACTGCCAGCAAAATAGAGGACCAGGTCTGTTGCCAGATTTGCAGAAAGTCCCCATATGCAGAGTCAGCAGTGGGTACTTGAGATGTCATCGACACTGGAAGAGGGACTCTAGGATGTTGACTGTACACAATGTGAAATGGAGTGGAAGTGGTGGACTCACTTGTGTGGTTGTTGTATGAGAACTCGAACCATGGAAGAAGCTGTACCAGTTATCGTGCTATGAAGAGATGAAGTGGCGGAGATAAATCTCCATGATCTGGTTGATCCTCTCGACTTGCCCATTGGACTGGGGGTGATAAACTGAGAAAAAGTCCAATCTCACATCCAGGAGTTTACAGAGGGCTCTCCAGAACTTTGAAGTAAACTGAACTCAGGGGTCAGACACTATGTGAAGAGGCAAGCCATGCAAGTGAAAGATGTGTAGAATGAAGAGACTCGCCAGTCGAGGAGCAGAAGGTAGGCCAGTCAGCGGGATAAAATGTGCCATCTTAGAGAACTGGTCCACCACCACCCAGACGGTGTTGCATCCTGCTGCGGGGGGAAGGTCTGTGACAAAGTCCATCACAATGTGCTGCCAGGAGGCATTGGGTACATGCAGAGGTTGAAGCAGGCCGGCAGGCTTGGAGTGAGTAACTTTGTTAGAAGCACACACCGTGCAAGAAGAGACAAAGTCCAGAACATTTTTGGATAGCGTTGGCCACCAGAAGTGACAAGCAATCAGGTCTCGGGTTTTATGGACACCAGGGTGCCCAGCCAGTTTATAACTGTGTCCCCAGCTGAGAATTCTTCTCCTGTCTGCCAACCGAACAAAAGTACTTCCCGGAGGGATGTCTCTAACCTTCAGAGGATTAGCAGTGACAATGCAGGACGGGTCTATGACAGTCTGAAGGGACTCCACCGTGTCTTCCGTCTCAAACGATCTGGACAGGGCATCGGCCCTCACATTCTTGTCCGCTGGACGGTAGTGGAGCACAAACTGGAAACGGGTGAAGAACAGCGACTACCTGGCTTGACGAGGATTCAGTCGTTGAGAAGACTGAAGGTAGGTAAGGTTTTTGTGGTCAGAGTAGATCAGGATGGGGTGAGCAGCGCCCTCTAGAAGATGTCTCCACTCCTCCAGAACCATTTTGATGGCCAGCAGCTCCCTATCTCCAATAGAGTAATTGCGCACAGCAAAAGAAAAAAGTCTTGAGTAGTAGCCACATACTACTGCCTTTCCTTTGGAGCTTCTCTGGAACAGAAGTGCACCTGCACCAACAGAGGAAGCGTCCACTTCCAGTGAGAACTGCCGAGATATGTCAGGATGATGGAGGATCGAAGCTGAAGTGAAGGCTCTCTTGAGGCTAATAAATGTGGACTCTGCCTCTGGAGTCCACACCTTGGGGTTCACACCCTTCTTGGTAAGGGTAGAGATGGGAGCCGTCAGAGATGAGAAGTTTAGAAAAAACTGCCGGTAGAAATTGGCGAATCCCAGGAACCGCTGTATGACCCTTAAGCCTTAAGGACGTGGCCACTCCAGGACAGCTTTCACTTTTTCAGGATCCATTTTGAGACCTTGATCCAAGATGATGTAGCCCAAGAAGGGCAGAGAACTCCACTCAAAAACGCACTTCTCCAGCTTGGCGTATAAATTATTCTCTCTTAATCGTAGTAGAACCTGACGGACATGCCTTCGATGAGTCGTCGGATCTGGGGAGAAAATCAAAATATCATTGAGATAAACAACAATACAGACATACAGGAGATCTCAGAAGATATCATTAACGAACACCTGAAACACTGCGGGAGCGTTACACAGTCCGAAGGGCATCACTAGGTATTCGTAGTGCCCGTCCCGGGTGTTAAATGCCGTCTTCCATTCATCACCCCGGCAAATCAGTACTAGATTATAAGCCCCCCCCCGCAGGTCGATCAAACAGCTCAGATATAAGTGGCAACGGGTATTTGTTCTTGACCGTGATCTGGTTGAGACCACGGTAGTCAATGCACGGTCGAAGCGATCCGTCCGTCTTTTTAACGAAGAAGAATCCAGCCCTGGCCGGGGAGGAAGACTTTCATATGAAACCCCTGTCCAGATTCTCCTTGATATAGGCCGACATGGATAGAGACTCAGGCAAGGAGAGAGGATATACTCGACCATGGGGGAGAGAGGCATTAGGAACCAGTTCAATGGGGCAGTCATAAGTCCGATGAGGAGGCAGCGTCTCAGCCTCCCTTTTGCTAAAAACATCTGCATACTGAGCAAACTGGGGAGGCAGTCCCGCCAATGACTGAGGCAGAGGAGGCTTGACAGGATGGATCTGCAACAGACAACGACCATGGCACTTGGAGCCCCATTGGAGAACCTCTCCAGAATTCCAGTCCAGGACTGGGGCATGTAGTCGAAGCCAAGGCAGGCCCAGTAGAACAGGATTGATGGCCTTGGGCAAAACAAGGAAAGAAATTAGTTCAAAATGAAGGACTCCAACCTGGAGCTTCAACGGCTTGGTTTTAGAAATGATGGGATCAGGCAGAGGCAATCCATTAACTGAGGCAACAGTTAAAGACATCTCTAGGGGGCCAGTGGGCAGCTGAAGATGATCCACAAGCTCTTTCTGGATGAAGTTTGCCGCAGAACCAGAGTCAAGATAGGCAGAAACTTGGTGCGTCCTCTCGCCAGATACTAGGGTCACAGGAATAGTCAGCTTGGAACAGAATGCGTTATTAGGTACCGTTCCATCTAGGGTTGTCTCTCCAATCAGTCCTAGGCAATGGGGTCTCTCTGGCCTCTGGGGACATAGACGTACAATATGGCCTCCGAGGCCGCAATACAAACAAAGTCAAGAAGTGCGTCTGCGTTGTTTCTCCTGGGTAGACAATTTGACATAGTTACTCTGCATCGGATCCTCTGGTGGGACGACTGAGGAAGATTGCTGGAAAGTAGAATCCAGCCTAGGAAGTTCTCTCTCCTGGAGAACCTCTTGGGAACGCTCCCAGACCCTTATGTCAACCCGGGTGGCGAGTAGGATAAGATCGTCCAGGGTAGATGGTAGATTGCGAGCAGCCAGCTCGTCCTTAATCCCTGAAGACAGTCCCTGCCAGAAGGTAGCCACCAAAGCCTCGCTGTTCCAGCTCAATTCAGCAGCCAGGATACGGAACTGAATGGCATACTCGCCCACGGAGAGGTCTCCCTGATGTAGGGTCAGCAAGGATGCAACAGCCGGATAAACTCTCCCAGGTTCCTCAAAGGTCAAGCGGAAGGTCTGTAAGAAGCACTGCAAGTCACGGGTCTCTGGTCCCTGATGTTCCCAAAGAGGATTAGCCCATGCCAGGGCTTTGCCAGTAAGGAGAGAGTTGATGAAGGCGATCCTGACGTCATTCGAAGAAAAGGACCTGGCATGTAGTCTGAAGTGGATCAGGCACTGATTCAAAAATCCCCTGCATGTCCTCGGGTCTCCGTCATAGCGTGGAGGTAGCGGCAAGAAGCACAGGGGATCGGTACCGGTACAGACAGGAAGTGGAGCAGGAGGAACAGCAGGAATGGGTGCGGTGACGACTGTGGTAGGAACAAGCAGCCGATGGGCAATGGCATTCACCGACAGGAGGAGTTGGTCCTGACATAACTGGAGATCCTCCATCTCGGCTAGCATGACTTGTGTCGTCAAGGTCTCAGGTTGACCAGCGGGGTCCATGGCCTGAGCGTACTGTCACATTGTGGCTTAGTGGACCCACTAGGCCGTACCGCCGTAGCGGGGAGGCAGCTGGCCAAACAACAGGAAAACCCCAGCAATACAATGTCCCGCACAAGGGTTCCTGGACTATCCAGACAGTGGCCGCAGCTCTGGTATAGATGGAGATGGGTGCAGCAGGTAATGCCAAACGTGGCGGATGACACAGGTGCCGCAGGTTGCGCCAGATGTGGCGAATTCCTCCGGACATGGCAGATGACACAGGACGTGGCGGATTCCTCCGGATGTGGCAGATGACACAGGACGTGGCGGATTCCTCCGGACGTGGCAGATGACACAGGACGTGGCAGGTGACACAAGACGTGACACGACTCCGACACAAATAGGCACAGGAACAAGACCAGCACGGGATACAGGGACAGGTAACAAGGCACGGGTAACAACTGGAACGGGAAACACTAAGGGACCATTTGCAAAACAGACTGGGAAAACTTCGGGACACAGCAGACCAGAGCGCTGGCATCTCCTAGGGAGGAGATGGGGACCAGCCCTCACGGATCCATGGCTGCGGGCGTCAGGAGGAGAGTAAACCCGACGGCCCGTGGCCATGGACGCTACAGTTAGATCACACAAAATGTAAACATTTTTCAATTGGAATCATTTTGTGTATAAGAGGATCCAGGAGGTACGACTGGCTATTTGCATTCACCGTATTAGGCCCTATTTTCTTTTTTCTTTTTTTTTTTAAATGTTTATTTATGACCTTGTAGAGGGATTGCACAGTAAAATATAAAAGATTGCATTTAATGTTAAAGTAATTAATAAAGAAGAGCACCGAATTACATCACAAATGGATCTGGACAAGTTGGAGATTTGAGCAGAGAAGCGGCAAATGAGGTTTAACACAGATAAATGCAAGTTTTTTTTCGTTGATTCTCCCTTCTCACTTGAGAAGGGAGAATACATGTTACCTTTACATACTAAATGGGAAAAAAATGTGTAAAGCTAACATGGAAAGGACTGAAGGACTAAGGGATATTATCAGAGACAAGAGAATTTCAAGGAAATTCGTTTAGGGACCGATTCTATCAAACCGTCCGACAGATTAGACTCAATTGGAATAAATTAGTTGCAAATTGAAAGTACCCGGATTGTCCTGAAAAGTCATGTATGATACTCTGAGGTCTTCTAGGACTGTTTCCAACTACTTTCAAGCTCTTTAATGCCAAGACAGCGTTAGCAATGTCAAAGTGACAGCAACATATATGGCTATGGGTAAATGGAAAGTAGCCAGTGGTAACAAACAACCTGTTTACACACTGCACTAACTGATTTTTTGATGCTTTCTAAAATTTTAAAAAAAACAGTCCAAAAATGATCAATTTTTGGTGGCAGATGTCTGCCGGTGTTTATACACTCATGGTGGTATTGGAAGAAGCAATGGCTTTTTAACAAGTGGTCCGTGACGTGTATTTCAGAAGGCAGTGGCGCACTATCAGCGCCAGGATTAATATAATTAAAGAAGATTGGTGAAAGATGTGATGAAAATGGTTATTCACAAATTAATGTAAAAATTACATTACAGCAATGGCCTGCTGCCTGTTTAACTACACACTAGAAGTAACTGACTCCTATCTCTCTAAAATCTACAGTATCTCTCTTTCAAGTTATAGTAAATCTAACTAACTCTCTTCTCCTCACTATGAAACACACTCACTGAAACTAAGGCTTTATTCAGACTACTGAATGTCAAATTGGCCTTGAAAAATAGCCGATTTGTACCTGATTTGCACCCGTGTGGGACCCGTTTTCAAGGTTCCCTTATCGCCTTTAAAAAATGGCCGTGTGTATTGCCCCATCGATTTTAATGCAGCCATGTGACGGCCGTTAAAAATACGTCTGTCACCCGGCCGATTATCCCTGTCATGTGAATAAGGCCTAATCCACTATCTATTGGTATTCTGTGTTTTACTATGTCTCACTTTCTGTCTGACATCCTCTCTCTCCTATCAAATTTTAGTGGCTATGACTCATATGACTGTCATCCGTGACTTACACCTATACCTCTCATAATTGGCTGCGCTAGAGGTAGGGCTTCCTGCAATGCATTACGAAAAAGCCCGCTGGACCACCACCCAAGGTCATGTGATCCTACTTCTCTGTCTTCTTGTCTTCTTTTGAGCTGTAAAATGGAATCCGCCATTTAGAGCGATTCATGCGGGACAATCCCAAAAATTTCCTTTACGCTATAATCTGAAACCTTTGGAAAACTCGTAGTGAATTTGATTAGTGTAGAATTGATTCTCCCAGTGTAGATGAGTCAACCATAAACATAACTGTAGGAAGGCAAATAATTTCATGGGATGGATCAAAAGGGTGCACATGATGAGAACATAGTTCTTCCACTTTACAAATCTCTAGTCAGACAGCATATGGAATATATGGAATATTGTTTACAGTTTTGACCACCAGTGTACAACAAAGATATAGTAGACCTTGAGCAGGGTGAAGGTGGGCAACCAAAGTAATAAAGCTAATGAGTAGACTGCAGTACACCATTATAAAAATTGGGTTTATGTAGTTTGGAAAAAAGACTGTTTAGGGATAACCTATAGAAATTATTTATTTATCAAAGGTTAATAGGGAGAACTGTCTTATTAACTTTTTTTTTAGCAGAACTGTAGTTATAACACTGGGTGATCCAATATGTTTAGAGGAAAGAAGGTTTCTACACCAACCTATAAAGGGTTTCTTTACTGTAAAAGTATTGAAACTGGAATTTAAATGGGGAATAAATTCCTTCCTTAAAAACAATAATATTAGAAAAATAAATGTATGGGTATTAGATTACTGCCTTATGAGGGTACCGATTAGATTCTGCCTCATGTTTTTTTTGCCTTGGTCTGGATTAACATTGCAGGTCAGGGCTGGGATTAGAAAGCAGCCCTGATTGGAAAGCAAGGCTAGCCCACATACATGTCTGCTCTGAAAATTAATACATTACCATACATTTCCCAAATAATATTGCATGTATTGTTCAAATTATAACATCACAAAGGGTTTAAATAATACCACTATACAAAGCCTTAACAAACCACACCAGTTAAAATACTGTGTGTATATATATATATATATATATATATATATATATATATATATATATATATATATACAGTGAAGGAAATAAGTATTTGATCCCTTGCTGATTTTGTAAGTTTGCCCACTGTCAAAGACCTGAACAGTCTAGAATTTTTAGGCTAGGTTAATTTTACCAGTGAGAGATAGATTATATTGAAAAAAAAACAACAGAAAATCACATAGTCAAAATTAAATATATTCATTTGCATTGTGCACAGAGAAATAAGTATTTGATCCCCTACCAACCATTAGGAGATCAGCCTCCTCCAGACCAGTTACACGCTCCAAATCAACTTGGTGCCTGCATTAAAGACAGCTGTCATAAATGGTCACCTGTATAAAAGACCCCTGTCCAGAGACTCAATTAATCAGTCTGACTCTAACCTCTACAACATGGGCAAGACCAAAGAGCTTTCTAAGGATGTCAGGGACAAGATCATAGACCTGCACAAGGCTGGAATGGGCTACAAAACCATAAGTAAGACGCTGGGTGAGAAGGAGACAACTGTTGGTGCAATAGTAAGAAAATGGAAGACATACAAAATGACTGTCAATCGACATCGATCTGGGGCTCCATGCAAAATCTCATCTTGTGGGGTATCCTTGATCCTGAGGAATTTGAGAGCTCAGCCGAAAACTACACGGGGGGAACTTGTTAATGATCTCAAGGCAGCTGGGACCACAGTCACCAAGAAAACCATTGGTAACACATTACGCCGTAATGGATTAAAATCCTGCACAAGTACAGGCCCGTCTGAAGTTTGCAAATGAATATCTGGATGATTCTGAGAGTGATTGGGAGAAGGTGCTGTGGTCAGATGAGACTAAAATTGAGCTCTTTGACATTAACTCAACTCGCCGTGTTTGGAGGAAGAGAAATGCTGCCTATGACCCAAAGAACACCGTCCCCACTGTCAAGCATGGAGGTGGAAACATTATGTTTTGGGGGTGTTTCTCTGCTAAGGGCACAGGACTACTTCACCGCATCAATGGGAGAATGGATGGAGCCATGTACCGACAAATCCTGAGTGACAACCTCCTTCCCTCCACCAGGACATTAAAAATGGCTCGTGGCTGGGTCTTCCAGCACGACAATGACCGGAAACATACAGCCAAGACAACAAAGGAGTGGCTCGAAAAGAAGCACATTAAGGTCATGGAGTGGCCTAGCCAGTCTCCAGACCTTGATCCCATAGAAAACTTATGGAGGGAGCTGAAGATCCGAGTTGCCAAGCGACAGCCTCGAAATCTTAATGATTTACAGATGATCTGCAAAGAGGAGTGGGCCAAAATTCCATCTAACATGTGTGCAAACCTCATCATCAACTACAAAAAACATCTGACTGCTGTGCTTGCCAACAATGGTTTTGCCACCAAGTATTAAGTCTTGTTTGCCAAAGGGATCAAATACTTATTTCTCTGTGCACAATGCAAATAAATATATATAATTTTGACAATGTCATTTATTTTTTTTTTTTTATATAATCTATCTCTCACTGGTAAAATTAACCTAGCCTAAAAATTCTAGACTGTACATGTCTTTGACAGTGGGCAAACTTACAAAATCAGCAAGAGATCATATACTTATTTCCTTCACTGTATATATATATATATATATATATATATATATATATATATATATATATGTATATATATATATATCCAATTATGGGGCAGCACTGCTACGTTAGTGAAAAAATGATAAGAATCTGTTTATTTCACTAATGCAACGTTTCATTCCTACTCAATGGCGCATTTCTCGGTCCTTGTATCCCACCACTTCAGACATGTGCTGAGGTGGTGGAGATACATAGACATATTTTCTTTATTTGGTTGGGCCCGACAGGGGAGCTTGAACTTTTTTATAATTATCTCAACACTGTTGATGCTGATATCAAATTCACACTACGGCGATACAATTTCTTGACACTACAGTTAGTAAATCTGAGACAGGATTGTCTACTAATATATATACTAAGCTGATAGATTGGAATAACCCCCTTAAATTTGATAGCAGTCACCCTAGACGAATAATAGGATCATTTCCACACAGTAAACTCCTTAGGGTAAGATACAGAGAATAAATAAGAAATTTACATCAAGAGGTTATCCCAGGAAGCTAGTCCAACAGTATAGGGACAAGGTGATGCTGTCCAGCTGAGTGGGTGCTCCTCTCTGATCAGAGAGCCAGAGATAAAAAAAAAAAACAGATGCACGTCAGAGTACCATTTGTGTCTTCATATACAGATGCCAGTAATGAAATAGCTAGAATCATTCGGAAACATTGGCCCATTTTTCAGAGTGATCTAAAACATGTTTCTGAATCCCACCTCTTATGTCATATAAACGTTCCAAGAATTTGAAGGAGAGATTAGTTAGATCAGATTCAATACAGTATATCTTTGAAACCAGGGTAGACTTTTTAGGACCAAAGGAGACAGTTTTATCCACCCAAAATGGGGATGGAATATCAGATGAGACATTATCTAACTTGTAACTTTGAATTTATTGTGTATATTATACAATGTCCGTGCCAACTATTGTACACGTGTATGTAGGGAAAACCACGCTGTCACAAAGGGTGTGTGGACTCACTGGGCCGTACCGCCTTGGCAGTAGGGCAGCTGGCCATAAGGGCGCGGGTCACAGTCTATGGTATATAGGGTACCTGTGGCAGCACGGACAGTAGCTTGGCAGGAACTAGGCAGCGGGTGGACGTCAGGCGTGGAGAAGCCGGCAAGCGTGGTATCCAGCACAGCACGATTATAGAAAGCACGGCACTAGATCGGGATACAGGCACAGGAACGGGAACAGGAACACTGGGAGCAGAAAATACTAGGGGACCATTTGCATAGACAGACTAAGGGATACACAACAACGCTCAGGCATAGAACTAGGGGGCTGGAACCCTCTTATAGTCCAGGGTACTCACGGGTCAAAGTTCGTCCATTCCGTCCGGTATGGGACGGGATCCGGCAGAGGTGAGTGGACGCGAGCGCTGGCCTCTCCTGAGGAGGAGGCTGGGGCCAGCGCTTGCCGACTCGTGGCTTCGGCTGTCAGGGGAAGGTTGGAGCTGACAGCCCGCAGCCACGGACATTACACACGCTAGATTGTAAAACTCAAGAGATTCGATTTACCGGTATCCAAACATTTTTCAGAGGCAAATCATACTAAAAGGCATTTACTTTTCCGGATAATAGGTCATGTTGTTAATCCAAAACGAGGGGGCGATAGAGTAGCCCTATTAAAGAAAAGTGAAATATGTCCAAATGGTATAAATGTTCATTTTGATAAGGAAGGTTTAACTGGTTTCCGACCGCTGGCTATGTATTTACGGCCAGCAGTCAGGGTCCTTAACCCCTTCCCGCTCCTTGACGTACTATTACGTCATGGCAGCTCTATCGTTCGCGCTCCATGCCGTAATAGTACGTCTTGCAGTTAGAACAGCGGTGCGCGCGCCCGGCGCGTTCATGCGCTGTGATAGCTGCTGTTTCTGACAGCAGGCTATCACGGCATAATGGGACGGGACCATTTACTATGGTCCCGCCTCGCCGATCGCCGCTATTGGCTAGTCAGTGAGTAACTAGCCAATAGCAGCGATCGGTCTCATTCAGCACAGCAGTGCTCGAGCCCGGCGTTCCTGAGCTGTGATAGCTGCTGTTTCTGACAGCATGCTATCACAGCATAATGGGCCGGGACCATTTACTATGGTCCCGCCTCGCCGATCGCCGCTATTGGCTAGTCAGTGAGTAACTAGCCAATAGCAGCGATCATTCTCGTCACTTCCTCTCTCTGACCTCACATCCTGCTGCAACCGCCCTGAACGCCCTGTTGGAGTTAGCGAGGCGTTGAGATCGGTTGTGAGCAGAGAGTCAGAGAGAAAAGAAGTGAAAAAAAGTGAAAAAAAGTTTCTAAAACAACGTTTTTTTTGCTTCCCACCACCCCATCCACTACCCACTCCTGTTCCCTTCCTCTTTGAGTTCTACCCACGTTTTTTGGTCAGTGATCTCCTATCACTGACCACTTTTCAGTCTTCAGGACCACATTTCTTGGTCCCTGGGGATTTTTTTTTCATTTTTTTCTATATAAAACATAAAACAAAAAAAAAAATATAAAAAGAAAAAAAAGAAACAAAAAAAAATAGTTAGTTTAGCCAATTTTGAAAATTTAACTGGTTAGTTTAGTATTAGCCCCTTCCCGCTCCTTGACGTACTATTACGTCATGGCAGCTCTATCGTTCGCGCTCCATGCCGTAATAGTACGTCTTGCAGTTAGAACAGCGGTGCGCGCGCCCGGCGCGTTCATGCGCTGTGATAGCTGCTGTTTCTGACAGCAGGCTATCACGGCATAATGGGACGGGACCATTTACTATGGTCCCGCCTCGCCGATCGCCGCTATTGGCTAGTCAGTGAGTAACTAGCCAATAGCAGCGATCGGTCTCATTCAGCACAGCAGTGCTCGAGCCCGGCGTTCCTGAGCTGTGATAGCTGCTGTTTCTGACAGCATGCTATCACAGCATAATGGGCCGGGACCATTTACTATGGTCCCGCCTCGCCGATCGCCGCTATTGGCTAGTCAGTGAGTAACTAGCCAATAGCAGCGATCATTCTCGTCACTTCCTCTCTCTGACCTCACATCCTGCTGCAACCGCCCTGAACGCCCTGTTGGAGTTAGCGAGGCGTTGAGATCGGTTGTGAGCAGAGAGTCAGAGAGAAAAGAAGTGAAAAAAAGTGAAAAAAAGTTTCTAAAACAACGTTTTTTTTGCTTCCCACCACCCCATCCACTACCCACTCCTGTTCCCTTCCTCTTTGAGTTCTACCCACGTTTTTTGGTCAGTGATCTCCTATCACTGACCACTTTTCAGTCTTCAGGACCACATTTCTTGGTCCCTGGGGATTTTTTTTTCATTTTTTTCTATATAAAACATAAAACAAAAAAAAAAATATAAAAAGAAAAAAAAGAAACAAAAAAAAATAGTTAGTTTAGCCAATTTTGAAAATTTAACTGGTTAGTTTAGTATTAGCCCCTTCCCGCTCCTTGACGTACTATTACGTCATGGCAGCTCTATCGTTCGCGCTCCATGCCGTAATAGTACGTCTTGCAGTTAGAACAGCGGTGCGCGCGCCCGGCGCGTTCATGCGCTGTGATAGCTGCTGTTTCTGACAGCAGGCTATCACGGCATAATGGGACGGGACCATTTACTATGGTCCCGCCTCGCCGATCGCCGCTATTGGCTAGTCAGTGAGTAACTAGCCAATAGCAGCGATCGGTCTCATTCAGCACAGCAGTGCTCGAGCCCGGCGTTCCTGAGCTGTGATAGCTGCTGTTTCTGACAGCATGCTATCACAGCATAATGGGCCGGGACCATTTACTATGGTCCCGCCTCGCCGATCGCCGCTATTGGCTAGTCAGTGAGTAACTAGCCAATAGCAGCGATCATTCTCGTCACTTCCTCTCTCTGACCTCACATCCTGCTGCAACCGCCCTGAACGCCCTGTTGGAGTTAGCGAGGCGTTGAGATCGGTTGTGAGCAGAGAGTCAGAGAGAAAAGAAGTGAAAAAAAGTGAAAAAAAGTTTCTAAAACAACGTTTTTTTTGCTTCCCACCACCCCATCCACTACCCACTCCTGTTCCCTTCCTCTTTGAGTTCTACCCACGTTTTTTGGTCAGTGATCTCCTATCACTGACCACTTTTCAGTCTTCAGGACCACATTTCTTGGTCCCTGGGGATTTTTTTTTCATTTTTTTCTATATAAAACATAAAACAAAAAAAAAAATATAAAAAGAAAAAAAAGAAACAAAAAAAAATAGTTAGTTTAGCCAATTTTGAAAATTTAACTGGTTAGTTTAGTATTAGGGTTAGTTAGTGTCAGGGAACCGTCAAAAAGCGTAGTTAGGTATAGTGTCAGGGAATTTAGCGTCAGGAATCGGTCACCGTAGATAGGCTTAGCGTTAGGGATCCATCACCGTAGTTAGGTTTAGCGTCAGGGAAGCTCGGAATAATTAGATAGGTTTAGTGTCAGGCACCCGTCACCGTAGTTAGGTTTAGTGTCAGGGAAGCTTGAAATAATCTAGATAGGTTTAGTGTCAGGGAATCGTCGCCGTAGTTAGGTTTAGCGTTAGGGAAGTCCACATAAAATTTAGTTAGGTTTAGTGTTAGGAACCCTCGCCCTAGTTAGCTTTAGTGTCAGGGAAGTCCACTTGCTCTCTAAAAACAAAACACACATTTGTGCTAGTTGTGCTATCCTATTGCTCCCAGTTAGGGATTTATTTTTTTGCAGTATATAAATTTTGTCTTCGCACAACAAGCATGTCCCAACGGACATTTACTGCTGAAGAGGCGTATGCATTTCTGGCCTCCGACACAGACTCGTCGGATGGCGATACACTATTTTATTTGTCTACCTCCTCATCCAGCGATGAAGAGGAGGGACCCCCTAGGAGACGCCCCAGGACCACCACCATAGTAGAAATCCCTGAGAGAAGTGACCCCACAACAAGTGATACCCCTGAGCGAAGTGACCCCATTTGGACGCCCACACCAGACCATTATGAACCCCAAATCCCTGAGTACACGGGCAGCCCAGGCATCAAATTTAACACGGCAGGGTTCAGTGAGATGGACTTTTTCAAGTTCTTCTTCACTGATAACTTTATAGAGCTAATGGTCACCCAGACTAATTTATATGCCCAACAGTATATCACCAAGAACCCCAACTCATTTTATGCCCAATCCCAGAGGTGGACTCCTGTAAACGCAGCAGAGTTGGGCAAGTTCTGGGGACTGCTCTTGAACATGGGGCTTCTAAAAAAGCCATCCATTAGGACCTACTGGAGCACGGACATCCTATACCACACCTCGATGTACCGTATGGCCATGTCCAGGATGCGTTATGAGGCAATACTTCGCTTCCTACATTATGCCGATAATGAGCAGTGCCCACCCCGAGATGACCCCAGTTTTGACCGTTTATATAAACTGAGACCCCTATTAGACCATTTCAGTGCCCGGTTTGCCCAAGCATACACCCCCGAGAAGTGTATTTCCATTGATGAGTCCCTGGTACATTTTAAAGGGAGGCTTCAATTCCGCCAATACCTGCCAAGTAAGAGGGCAAGGTATGGCGTGAAGTTGTATAAGCTGTGCGAGAGTGCATCAGGGTATACATATAAATTCAGGATATATGAAGGGAAGGACAGCAGTATTCAGCCCCCAGAATGCCCCCCCTTACTGGGAATTAACGCAAAAATTGTGTGGGATTTGGTGCACCCACTGCTGGACCAGGGTTACCACCTCTACCTGGATAATTTTTATACCAGCGTCCCGCTCTTCAAGTGCCTCGCTTCCAGAAGGACTGCGGCATGCGGCACTGCTAGAAAAAATCTTAGAGGCCTCCCTAAAACACTGCTTGGGCAAACACTCAGAAGGGGTGAGAGCAGGGCACATTCTAGTAGCAACATATTGTGTGTCAAGTACAAGGACAAGAGAGATGTCCTTGTATTGACAACAATACATGGCCACACCAGTACCCATGTACCTGTACGAGGTACCAGTACAGAGACCCCCAAACCAGATTGCATCCTGGACTACAATAGGTACATGGGAGGGGTGGACTTGTCAGATCAAGTCCTGAAGCCCTACAGCGCTACGCGGAAATCGAGGGTGTGGTATAAGAAGCTGGCCGTGCACATCATACAGATGGCATTGTACAATGCGTACGTGCTACGTCGATGTGCAGGCCAGAGGGGAACTTTCCTGGAATTTCAAGAGGTGGTTATAAAGAACCTAATTTTTGGCGACCAGGAAGGAGGGGCACCCAGTACTTCTGGAAGCGAGGCCACACGCATCGTACCAGGGCAACACTTTCCAGGAGAAGTTCCCCAAACTGGCAAGAAGGGAAAAAGTCAAAAGAGGTGCAAAGTGTGCTATAAGAGGGGGATAAGGAAGGACACAACATACCAATGCGACACGTGTCCCGAAAAACCAGGGCTCTGTATGAAAGATTGTTTTAAAATTTACCATACATCCCTTGATTTTTAATTTACCCTGATGCACTCCGCACAGCTTATCCCCCTCATCTTTCCCTTTTGAGCCCTGCCATGTGCCCAAGCAGCAAATAACAGCCACATGTAGGGTATTGCCGTACCCGGGAGAACCCACATTACAATTTATGGGGTGTATGTCTCCGGTGGCACATGCTGGGCACAATATATCGGACACTGAAATGGCATATATGTATAGGAAATTGCAAATCTCACTTTGCACCATCTACTGCGCATTACCTTTTACACAATAACTGTTGGGTCAAAATGCTCACTACACTCTAGATGAATGTCTTAAGGGGTGTAGTTTTTAAAATGGGTTCACTTCTCGGGGGTTTCAACTGTACTGGTACCTCAGGGGTTCTGCCTACATGACTTAGCACCAGAAAAGCTCCAGTAGGCTAAATGGTGGTCCTTCCCTTCTGAGCCCTGTCGTGTGCCCAGGCAGCTAATAACAGCCACATGTAGGGTATTGCCGTACCCGGGAGAACCCACATTACAATTTATGGGGTGTATGTCTCCAGTGGCACATGCTGGGCACAATATATCAGACACTGAAATGGCATATATGCATAGGAAATTGCAAATCTCACTTTGCACCATCTGCTGCGCATTACCTTTTACACAATAACTGTGGGGTCAAAATGCTCACTACACCACTAGATGAATGTCTTAAGGGGTGTAGTTTTTAAAATGGGGTCACTTCTCGGGGGTTTCAACTGTACTGGTACCTCAGGGGTTCTGCCTACATGACTTAGCACCAGAAAAGCTCCAGTAGGCTAAATGGTGGTCCTTCCCTTCTGAGCCCTGTCGTGTGCCCAGGCAGCTAATAACAGCCACATGTAGGGTATTGCCGTACCCGGGAGAACCCACATTACAATTTATGGGGTGTATGTCTCCAGTGGCACATGCTGGGCACAATATATCAGACACTGAAATGGCATATATGCATAGGAAATTGCAAATCTCACTTTGCACCATCTGCTGCGCATTACCTTTTACACAATAACTGTGGGGTCAAAATGCTCACTACACCACTAGATGAATGTCTTAAGGGGTGTAGTTTTTAAAATGGGGTCACTTCTCGGGGGTTTCAACTGTACTGGTACCTCAGGGGTTCTGCCTACATGACTTAGCACCAGAAAAGCTCCAGTAGGCTAAATGGTGGTCCTTCCCTTCTGAGCCCTGTCGTGTGCCCAGGCAGCTAATAACAGCCACATGTAGGGTATTGCCGTACCCGGGAGAACCCACATTACAATTTATGGGGTGTATGTCTCCAGTGGCACATGCTGGGCACAATATATCAGACACTGAAATGGCATATATGCATAGGAAATTGCAAATCTCACTTTGCACCATCTGCTGCGCATTACCTTTTACACAATAACTGTGGGGTCAAAATGCTCACTACACCACTAGATGAATGTCTTAAGGGGTGTAGTTTTTAAAATGGGGTCACTTCTCGGGGGTTTCAACTGTACTGGTACCTCAGGGGTTCTGCCTACATGACTTAGCACCAGAAAAGCTCCAGTAGGCTAAATGGTGGTCCTTCCCTTCTGAGCCCTGTCGTGTGCCCAGGCAGCTAATAACAGCCACATGTAGGGTATTGCCGTACCCGGGAGAACCCACATTACAATTTATGGGGTGTATGTCTCCAGTGGCACATGCTGGGCACAATATATCAGACACTGAAATGGCATATATGCATAGGAAATTGCAAATCTCACTTTGCACCATCTGCTGCGCATTACCTTTTACACAATAACTGTGGGGTCAAAATGCTCACTACACCACTAGATGAATGTCTTAAGGGGTGTAGTTTTTAAAATGGGGTCACTTCTCGGGGGTTTCAACTGTACTGGTACCTCAGGGGTTCTGCCTACATGACTTAGCACCAGAAAAGCTCCAGTAGGCTAAATGGTGGTCCTTCCCTTCTGAGCCCTGTCGTGTGCCCAGTCAGCTAATAACAGCCACATGTAGGGTATTGCCGTACCCGGGAGAACCCACATTACAATTTATGGGGTGTATGTCTCCAGTGGCACATGCTGGGCACAATATATCAGACACTGAAATGGCATATATGCATAGGAAATTGCAAATCTCACTTTGCACCATCTGCTGCGCATTACCTTTTACACAATAACTGTGGGGTCAAAATGCTCACTACACCACTAGATGAATGTCTTAAGGGGTGTAGTTTTTAAAATGGGGTCACTTCTCGGGGGTTTTAACTGTACTGGTACCTCAGGGGCTTCTGCCTACATGACTTAGCACAAGAAAAGCTCCAGTAGGCCAAATGGTGGTCCTTTCCTTCTGAGTCCTGCCATGGGCCCAAACATCAGTTTATCACCACAAATGGGGTATTGCCGCACTCAGGACAAATTGGGCAACAAAATGGGGTGTTTTATTCCTTGTGAAAATAAGAAATTTTGAACAAAAATTACATCTTAATGGAAAAAAATATCATTTTTTTAATTCACAGCCCAATTCAAATAGGTGCTGTGAAAAAACGGTGTGGTCAAAATGATAACAACAACCATAAATGAATTCCTTGAGGGGTCTAGTTTCCAAAATGGGGTCACTTCTGGTGGGTTTCCATTGCTTTCATACCTCTGGGGCTCTGCAAATGCGACATGGAACCCGAAAACCAATCCAGCAAAATCTGGACTCCAACAAACACATAGCGCTCCTTTCCTTCTGAGTCCTCCCATGGGCCCAAACGGCAGTTTATCACCACAAATGGGGTATTGCCGCACTAAGGACAAATTGGGCAACAAAATGGGGTGTTTTATTCCTTGTGAAAATAAGAAATTTTGAACAAAAATTACATCTTAATGGAAAAAATATCATTTTTTTAATTTCACAGCCCAATTCAAATAGGTGCTGTGAAAAAACGGTGTGGTCAAAATGATAACAACAACCATAAATGAATTCCTTGAGGGGTCTAGTTTCCAAAATGGGGTCACTTCTGGTGGGTTTCCATTGCTTTCATACCTCAACACCTCTTCAAACCTGGCATGCTGCCTAAAATATATTCTAATAAAAAAGAGGCCTCAAAATGCACTAGGTGCTCCTTTGTTTCTGAGGCTTGTGTTTTATTCCACGAGCGCACTAGAGCCACATGTGGGACATTTCTAAAAACTGCAGAATCTGGACAATACATATTTAGTAGTATTTCTCTGGTAAAATCTTCTGTGTTACAGAAAAAAATGGAATAATATTGAAATTCAGCAAGAAAAATGAAATTTGCAAATTTCACCTCCACATTGCTTTAATTCCTGTGAAATGCCTGAAGGGTTAAAAAACTTTCTAAATGCTGTTTTGAATACTTTGAGGGGTCTAGTTTTTAAAATGGGGTGTTTTATGGGGGTTTCTAATACATAGGCCCCTCAAAGCCACTTCAGAACTCAAGAGGTACCTTAAAAAAAAGGCTTTTGAAATTTTCTTAAAAATATGAGAAATTGCTGTTTATGTTCTAAGCCTTGTAACGTCCAAGAAAAATAAAAGAATGTTAAAAAAACGATGCCAATCTAAAGTAGACATATGGGAAATGTGAACTAGTAACTATTTTGGGTGGTATAACCGTCTGTTTTACAAGCAGATGCATTTAAATTCTGAAAAATGCAATTTTTTCAAAATTTTCTCTAAATTTTGCAATTTTTCACCAATAAACACTGAATATATCGACCAAATTTTACCACGAACATGAAGCCCAAAGTGTCACGAGAAAACAATCTCAGAATCGCTTGGATAGGTTTAAGCATTCCGACGTTATTACCACATAAAGTGAAATATGTCAGATTTGAAAAATGGGCTCTGAGCCTTAAGGCCCAAACTAGGCTGCGTCCTTAAGGGGTTAAAACCCGCGCCATAGACTATTTACGGCGCGGATTTTAACTTGCTGCCCGAGCGATCGGGCAGCTGAATATCGGGTCTCCGGCAGTCAGTGACTGCCGGGGACCCTGAGGAGAAGATAGAAGCAGTTTTTGCTGCTTCTGTCTTCTCCGATCTCTTTTACACAGCGCTCAATGCGCGCTGTGTATAGGAATAGAGGCAGTGGCCACGCCGCTGTCTCTATTGGTACCGGTGATCTATTATCTCAGCATGACCTCCACCGCTATCCCCTCTACATATATATATATATATATATATATATATATATAAATATATATATATATATATATATATATACATATACATATATATTTATATATATATGTATATATATATATATATATATATATATATATACATATATATATATATATATATATATATATATATATTGCATAAGCATATAATATTGACAATTGAATATTAGCAAAGCTATAATGACTATATTTCTTTATCAATTTCAAGTTGAGTGGTATAAGATAGGGGAAACTTGCTCATTGCACTAGAAGTTGGCTTATATCTTCTAGATATATTAAGACATGGCATGTATACTGACCCAATTTTCTTATTTTTCTCTTTTTTCTGTAGATCAGAATATGATTATATACAAGATGTGAAAACTTACCTAATATGAATCCCCTCGTTGTTACTAAATATATTTTCTTGTTATATGTTGATTTGTATAGTAGTGATAATTTGTACATTACCAGTATATATGCATCTGAGTCGAACTACATATTGGGAAATTGTAGCGTCCATGGCCGCGGGCCGTCGGGCCTACTCACCTCCTGACGCCCGCATCCATGGATCTGTGAGCGCTGGTCCCCATTTGCTTCCCAGGAGATGCCAGCGCTCACTTCCACTCCGGTTCGCTCGTGCCCGCTCTTAAAGGGCCAGCGCGCGCACATGAAGAAAATCATCATCATCAACACACATCATTTTCTGGACTATAAGAAGGCCCCAGCCCTTCTGATCTTTGCCTGAGCGTTGTTAGTAATTCCCAAGTCTGTCTTGCAAATGGTCCCTTAGTGTTTCCAGTTCCAGTTGTTTCCCGTGCCCTGTTACCTGTTCCTGTATCCCGTGCTGTGTTCTTGTTCCTGTGCCTACTAGTTGCAGTCGTGTCCACTGCACCTGTGTCATCCGCCATGTCCTGTGTCATCTGCCACGTCCACAGGGATTCGCCATGTCTGGCGCAACCTGCGGCATCTGCTGTCATCCGCCACGTCTGGCGTTACCTGCTGCACCCATCTCCATCCGTGCCACAGCTGAGGCCACTGTCTGGACTATCCAGCTACCCTTGTGCGGGACTTTGTATTGCTGGGGTTCCCTGTTGTTTGGACAGCTGCCTCCCTGCTACAGCGGTGCGGCCTAGTGGGTCCACATACCCACACATTCGTGACAGTCATACCCACACATTCATGAGAGTATGCTCAGGCCATGGACCCCGCTGGCCAACCTGATACCTTGATGACACAAGCCGTGCGGGCCAAGATGCAATACCTCCAGTCACAGCAAGACCAACTCCTCCTGTTGGTGAACGCCATTGCCCATCGGCTGGTTGCTCCAACCACAGTCATCACCGCACCCATTCCTGCTGTTCCTCCTGCTACACTTCCTGTCTGTACCAGTGCCGATCCCCTGTGCTTCTTGCCGCTGCCTCCACGCTATGACGGAGACCCGAGGACCTGCAGGGGATTTTTGAATCAGTGCCTGCTTCACTACATGCCAGGTCCTTTTCTTCGGATGACGTCAGGATCACCTTCATCATCTCTCTCCTTACTGGCAAAGCCCTGGCATGGGCTAATCCTCTGTGGGAACATCAGGGACCAGAGACCTGTGACTTGCAGTGCTTCTTACGGTCCTTCCGCTCGATCTTGAGGAGCCTGGGAGAGTTTCGTCGGCTGCTGCATCTCTTCTGATCCTACACCAGGGAGACCTCTCCGTGGGCGAGTATGCCATTCAGTTCCATATTGCGGCTGAGTTGACCTGAAACAACGATGATTTGGTGGCCACAGGGACTGTCTTCAGGGATTAAGGACGAGCTGGCCACTCACGATCTGCCATCTACCCTGGACGATCTTATCCTACTTGCCATCCGGGTTGGCATGAGGATCCGGGAGCGTTCCCAAGAGGTTCTCCGGGAGAGACAACTTCCTAGGCTGGATTCAACTTTCCAGCAATCCTTACTATCTTCCTCAGTCGTCCCACCAGAAGATCCTATGCAGATGAACCATGTCAAATTGTCTATCCAGGAGAAACAACGCAGTCGCACTTCTGGACTTTGTCTGTATTGCGGCCTCGGAGGCCATATTGTACGTCTGTGTCCCCAGAGGGAGGCCAGAGAGACCCCATTGCCTAGGATTGGTTGGAGAGACAACCCTAGGTGGAACGGTACCTAATAAAGCATTCTGTTCCAAGCTGACTATTCCTGTGACCCTAGTATCCCGCGAGAGGACGCATCAAGTTTCTGCCTATCTTGACTCTGGTTCTGCAGCAAACTTCATCCAAAAGGAGCTAGTGTATCATATTCAGTTGCCCACAGTTCCCCTGGAGATACCTTTGGCGGTTGCCTCAGTGAATGGACTGCCTTTGCCTGATCCCATCGTTTCTGAAACCAAGCCGTTGAAGTTCCAGGTTGGAGTCCTTCATTCTGAACTAATTTCTTTCCTCGTTTTGCCCAAAGCCATCAATCCTGTTCTGCTGGGCCTGCCTTGGCTTCGACTACATGCCCCAGTCGTGGACTGGAATTCTGGAGAGGTTTTCCAATGGGGCTCCAAGTGCCTTGATCTTTGTCTGTTGCAGATTCTTCCTGTCCAGCCTCCTCTGCCTCAGTCATTATCGGGACTGCCCCCCCCTGTTCGCTCAGTTTGCAGATGTCTTCAGCAAAAGGGAGGCTGAGACGCTGCCTCCACATCAAACTTATGACTGCCCCATTGAACTGGTTCCTAATGCCTCTCTCCCCCGTGGCCGAGTCTCTATCCATGTCGGCCTATATCAAGGAGAATTTGGAGAGGGGTTTCATATGCAAGTCTTCGTCCCCGGCAGGGCCTAGGTTCTTCTTCGTTAAAAAGAAAGATGGATCCCTTCGACCCTGCATTGACTACCGTGGTCTCAACCAGATCAGAGTCAAGAATAAATACCCGTTGCCACTTATTTCTGAAGTGTTTGACCGTATACGAGGAGCCAGAATTTTTTCTAAACTAGACTTGCGTGGGGCTTATAATTTGATCCGAATCCGTCAAGGTGACGAGTGGAAGACGGCGTTCAACACTTGAGACGAGCACTATGTATACCTGGTGATGCCATTTGGACTTTGTCACGCTGGGTCTTCAAGGAATTCATTAACGATATCTTCCGAGATCTCCTCTATATCTGTGTTGTTGTTTAATTCGATGATATTTTGATTTTCTCCCCAGATCCGACGACTCATCGGAGGCATGTCCGTCAAGTTCTGCTACGATTAAGGGAGAATCATTTATACGCCAAGCTAGGGAAGTGCGTCTTTGAGAAAAGTTCTCTGCCCATCCTGGGCTACATCATCTCGGATCAAGGTCTCAAGAAGAATCCTGAGAAACTGACAGCTGTCCTGGAGTGGCCACGTCCTCAAGGCCTGAGCGTACTGTCACGAATGTGTGGGTATGAGGTTCATACAGCGCTTACTCAGATTCGCCAATTTCTACCGGCATTTTATCCCAAACTTCTCATCACTGACATCTCCCATTTCCACCCTTACCAAGAAGCGTGTGAACGCCAAGGTGTGGACCCCAGAGGCAGAGTTCGCATTTATTAGTCTCAAAAAAGCCTTCACTTCAGCCTCGATTCTCCATCATCCTGACGTATCTCGGCAGTTTTCTTTGGAGGTGGACGCCTTTTCTGTTGATGCAGGTGCACTTCTGTTCCAGAGAAGCTCCAAAGGAAAGGCAGTAGTTTGTGGCTACTACTCGAGACTTTTTTCTTCTGCAGAGTGCAATTACTCTATTGGGGATCGGGAGCTACTGGCCATCAAATTGGCTCTGGAGGAGTGGAGACATCTGCTGGAGGGCGCAGCTCACCCCATCCTGATCTACACCGACCACAAGAACCTTACCTACCTTCAGTCCACTCAACGACTAAATCCCCGTCAAGCCAGGTGGTCGCTGTTCTTCACCCGTTTCCAATTTGTGCTCCACTACCATCCCGCTGACAAGAATGTGAGGGCCGATGCCCTGTCCAGATCATTTGAGACGGATGACACGGTGGAGTCCCTTCAAAGTATCATAGACCCATCCTGCATTGTCACTACCAATCCTTTGCAGGTTAGAGACATCCCTCCGGGGAGGACTTTTGTTCGGTTGGCAGACAGGAGAAGAATTCTCTGATGAGGACACAGTTCTAAACTGGCTGGGCACCCTGGTGTTCGTAAAACCCGAGACCTGATTGCCCGTCACTACTGGTGGCCCACGCTGTCCAAGGATGCTGTGGACTTTGTTTCTTCTTGCACGGTGTGTGCTTCTAACAAGGTTACTCACTCCAAGCCTGCTGGCCTGCTTCAACCTCTGCCTGTAGCCAGTGCCCCCTGGCAGCACATTGCGATGGACTTTGTCACTGACCTTCCTCCCTCAGTAGGATGCAATACTGTCTGGGTGGTGGTGGACCGGTTCTCGAAGATCTCACATTTTATCCCGCTGACCGGCCTACCTTCTGCTCCCCGACTGGCGAGTCTCTTCATTCAGCACATCTTCCGCTTGCATGGCTTGCCCCTTCACATTGTGTCCGATCGGGGGGTTCAGTTTACCTCGAAATTCTGGAGGGGTCTCTGTAAACTTATGACGTGAGATTGGACTTTTCCTCAGCCTATCACCCCCAGTCCAATGGGCAAGTCGAGAGGATCAACCAAATCATGGAGAATTATATCCGTCACTTCATCTCCTTACAGTATGATAACTGGGTACAGCTTCTTCCATGGGTCGAGTTCTCGTACAGCAACCACACAAGCGAGTCCACCACTTCCACTCCATTTTACATTGTATACAGTCAACATCCTAGAGTCCCTCTTCCAGTGTCTACTACTTCTCAGGTACCCGCTGCTTACTCTGCATTTGTGGACTTTCTACAAATCTGGCAACAGACCCGGTCCTCTATTTTGCTGGCTGTCGATCGTAAGAAGCGAAAGGGGGATACAAAGAGAGGAGAGCCGCCTCAGTATCTTCCAGGAACCAATGTCTGGCTGTCCTCTCAGGACATTCCTTTGAGGGTACCTTCATACATGTTTGCTCCCAGGTTCCTCGGTCCTTTGGAGATTCTGCAACAGATTAACCCTGTCTCCTATAAACTGCGGCTGCCTCCAATCCTCAGAATTCCCAACTCCTTTCATGTGTCCCTCCTGAAACCAGTGGTCCTGAACCGCTACAGCAAGATTTCCTGTTCCACAATTGCTCCAAGCGGTTCTTCTGATGTGTTCGAGGTGAGGGAGATCCTGGACTGCAAAAGGGTAGGAGGAAGGACTTTCTATTTGGTGGACTAGAAAAGGCTTGGTCCTTAGGAGAGGTCCTTGGTGCCGGAGGAGAACCTTGATGCTCTCGTTAAGAAGTTCCTCTCGCTCTGGTCCCAAGAAGAGGGGGCGTAAGAGGGGGGATACTGAAGCGTCCATGGCCGCATGAAGAAAATCATCATCATCAACACACATGATTTCCTGGACTATAAGAAGGCCCCAGCCCTTCTGATCTTTGCCTGAGCATTCTTAGTAATTCCCAAGTCTGTCTTGCAAATGGCCCCTTAGTGTTTCCCGTTCCAGTTGTAACCCGTGCCCTGTTACCTGTTCCTGTATCCCGTGCTGTGTTCTTGTTTCTGTGCCTACTAGTTGGATTCGTGTCTACTGCACCTGTGTCATCTGCCACGTCCTGTGTCATCAGCAACGTCCAGAGGGATTCTCAACGTCTGGCGCAACCTGCTGCACCCATCTCCATCTGTGGCCACTGTCTGGACTATCCAGGTTCTCTTGTGCGGGACTTTTTATTGCTGGGGTTCCCTGTTGTTTGGCCAGCTGCCTCCCTGCTACGGCGATGCGGCCTTGTGGGTCACATACCCACACATTCGTGACAGAAATGACCTAATCTGAGTTGTATATAATGCTCTGATTCCATAAATGGACTATGGAGTGATTTTAGAGTATGATGAGCTGCACCCTGAATGCTTCTGCGCCCTTCTTTACTGACTTAGGATCCTGTAAGAGGCGAATGTGTACATGGTGTGTTATATACACACTGTGTGACATATCTTCTGATGTTGGTGATGCGCATCTATTAATTTGGAGACGATCGACATGTCTGGACGATATGGTCTTTGAGGGAAATGATGTACTTGGTCTTTAAGGCCCAGTCCACACATTGTATTTTGGAGCTGATATTTACGCGGAAACCGAGCTGATTTCAATGGGAAGCGGAGGCGGTTTTTCCTGCGGCGGCTTTTAGCTGCCCGCAGTGGGAAAAAAGCGGCAAAAGAGGCGGTTCCGCCTTTGACCTCTCATTAAAACCAATGGGAGACAGAGAAAGTGTTTTCTCACAGCGTTTTTTGCCCGCGGCACTCAACCATGGCAAAAAAGTACAGGAAGGTCAAAATCTGTTTCAAAATTCCTGAAGCAGAATAAGGACACTTATATACAAACTATATACATACATTACACGTATACACACATTGTATACGAATATCAAACATATTTACACATTATACATATATACACACATTACACACATGTACACATTACCTACACAAATATATAGACGCATTACACAAATGCAGATGTTATATACACACATTACACACATACTATTTACAAGGACTGAACTGCATAAGCAGCCAAAGCATGAATAGGCTTTTCAGACCGGCCTACTCACACTTACAGTGCTGTACTGACTTATCCGGATTCTGTTCGGCAATACAGATACCATACTGTGCTAAATGGATACCACAACACAGTGCCCAAATAACATCATCATACTGGACTTTAATTATACCACTACATAGTACTAAAATAATACAGCTTTACACTACTCAAATAAAAATGCTATGTACCAGCCTCAAAAATATTTAAAGGGGTTTTGCAGCCAGTAAAAATTTATGGCCTATCCTCAGGATAGGCCATCAATAGCTGATGGGTCGGGGTCCAATCCCGGGACCGTGCCGATCAGCTGTTTTGCTAGTACGAGAGCTGCTTCCCCTTCATTTCTACTTGCTCACTGTAAATCGGCGACACATATGTAGCAGTGATTCACAGGTATTGCAGCCTTTTTTCCCATTCACTTCAATGCTCGAGCAAGAAGATATGAAGGAGAAGCAGCTCTCGTACGGGCACCACACCCCCCTTCAAAACAGCTGATCATACCCCGACCCATCAGCTATTGAGGATAGGTCATACATTTTTACTAGCTGGAAAACCCATTTAATTTAACTACTTATTATGTTGATAACACACACATTTCCGCCATCCTGGACATTGTGACAAGAAAAAGCTGACCTTTGATCTTTGCAGCATTCTTGTGGTGCCAAATTTTTCTAGTCTGCCATAATACTTGTTAATGTATTTAACCCTGACTGGTGCCTTAGAAACCATAAATGTAGTTCAAGCTTATTGTGGACAATTAACCTCATCGCTATTGTGATGTTTAGTATGTAAGAGCAACCTCATCTTTCTAGAGATTCCCCTCAAAATCACCATCAAGCAGATGCCAAACAATTGTAGATATCATAACAGATTCTGATTCTTGCAGTACTACCGGCGAGAGAGCACCAGCATTGTTTCAATTTCTCCCCTACTCAAGATTCCATGGATGGAAGCAAGATTACATAGACTATTATTGTAGTGGTTTTTCATAAAAGGAACACTTTTATTACACTCACAAGGTTTAAAATTGACAAAAGCTCAAATCCATGGAATTCTGGAGTTCTAGATTTAGACAGAATCCACAACATGTGAACATGATGAAAAAATTCCAACAAAAACATTGCAATTCCTTGCACATGACCAGTAGGTGGCTTCAGCAGAGTATAAGTGCCATTGTTTGCAGCCTTTTTTCTTTTAATGAAAAGAATCTGTAGATTTGAGTATATTTGTCACGTACTCTCTGCCTGCGGCTTCCTCGGTCTCCAGGACATCGAGAGTTACTCGCTCGGCGTCGCCCGGCCTGGCAGACTGAGGCAGTCTGCAGCCCATAGGAGCTCAGGAGGGTCAGGCCAATCAAAGCCTGGCTGATGTTCCTGAGCTCCCACCCTCTCCTTATTTAGTTCAGCCTGGGATAGTTGGCCTTTGTCTGTAATTAGAGTTTCCTTGCCTGGTGCTTTCCCTTGTTTCAGACTCCCCTGAGTGACTTGCTTTTTGACTTCTTGTGACCTGACCTCGGCTGGACTCCTGACTTTTCTTTGCCTTCTGACTTTTATTTTTTCCGCACTCTCCCGGTTTGACCCTGCCTGCCTCACTCCGCATTTTGCGCCCGGACATGTCCGCGGCGCAATTGCCCTGCCTCTTCCTCCGTGTACTTCTCATTTTACCCTTTGTTATTTCATACTGTCTCTGTCTTATCTGTGTGTCGGTTTCACTTATACCAGTATAGGGAATGCCGACCAGTTGTGCACCATCGTTTAGGTCGGGTCATACAAGTAGGTAGGGACAGAGGTTTTGGAAAAACAGGGACCTCACTGTTTACTGTGTTTTTGTTCATGACAGAATTACAGACCAAAGTAAATTTTTCAAATTTAGCGAACAAATTATTCTCCCTGAGAATGTGGAGGACAGTCCTGACATGTTTGACGTGCGAGTCCCAGTCTTTGGAAAACACCAAAATGTCATCTAAGTATACCACCGAGAAGAGCCCCAGATAGTCTCTAAAAATATCATTTACGATAGTCTGGAACACAGCTGGCGCATTACATAGACCGAAGGGCATCACCAGGTACTCAAAGTGCCCTTCGGGGGTGTTAAAGGCAGTCTTCCACTCAACCCCCTAATGAACTCTAATCAGGTTATAGGCCCCCCGCAGGTCAAACTTAGAGAACCATTGGGCCCCCTGAACCTGATTAAAGAGATCGGGGATGAGCGGGGGTGTGTGTTGGTTCTTTATGGTAATATTGTTAAGCTGACGGTAGTCGATACAGGGTCGGAGCCCCCCGTCTTTCTTACCCACAAAGAAGAAACCAGCACCTACAGGTGATGAGGAGGGGCGGATGTACCCCTTGGCCAGGCTCTCCTGGATATACTCCCTCATCGCTTCACGCTCAGGGCAAGATAGATTAAAGATTCTACCTTTGGGGAGCTTGGCTCCAGGTACCAGGTCGATTGCGCAATTGTGTACTCGATGAGGAGGTAACTCTTCAGAGGATTTTTTTGAAAAGATGTCACTGAAGTCCTGAATAAATTCAGGAAGAGTGTTCCCCTCCTCAATGAGACTGACCCTTAAGGTGGACATACAAGATGACTAACACTTCTTACCCAAAGTAACAAGTTCCCCTGTCACCCAATCTAAGATGGGGTTATGCTTGCGCAACCAGGGGAGACCTAATAAAATCTCGGTGGATAGGCCCTTAAGGACATTGATAGTACATTCCTCCAAGTGAATTGAACCAATCTTTAAACAAAACACTGGGGTAGACTGGAAAACGTGCCCGCAAGCTAACGGGGAGGAGTCTACCCCTACCAGGGGAATAGGAACAGACAAATCAATAAGGGGTAAAACAATCGACGAAGCAAAACTGTGGGAAATAAAATTGGCAACGGACACTGAGTCCACAAACGCAGAACCTATCCCAGTATTGCCCAAAAATTACACCTGGGCTGGCAACAAGACCTTATTAAAACGAATGGGAGATACCTATGCGCCCAAGACACCTCCCCGATGACCACTTAGGCGCGGAAGTTTTCCGGAGTCTTCTTTTTTGCGTTTGAGACAGGCGCTGGGTAGATGGGCCGCGTCTCCACAGTAGAAGCATAAGGCATTTTTGCGGCGGAACTCCCTGAGAACTTTCGGATCTCCTGTGATCCCTATCTCCATCTGTTCCTCCTGATAGTCAGCTGAAGAAGATGGCACTGGGACAGCTCGAGACCTAGGAGGATCGACTGGAGTAGGAGCACCGGACCGTTCCTGCCGACGCTCCCGGATGAGTCGGTCGAAACGGACAGCGAGATTCATGAGCTGATCTAGGAAGTCGGGGGGGGGGGGGTAAACTACTAGCAGGTCTTTGAGGGCGTCAGTCAGTCCTAGCCTGAAGTGGTACTTTAGGGCTGAGTCACCCCAGGTAGATTCCACAGACCACTTCCTAAACTCAGAGCAGTACTCCTCTACCAGCCTCTTGACCTGACGAAGTCCCCCTAACTGAGTTTCAGCGAACACTGTCCTGTCGGGTTCGTCATAGAGATGTCCCAGGGCAGGAAAGAAAGCGTCGACAGAGGAGCGTTGGGGACTAGTGGGAGATAAGGACAATGCCCAATCCTGGGGGTCCCCCAGTAGACAGGATATGATGATCCCCACACATGAGACTCAGAGCCAGAAGAATGGGGCCGTAACTGAAAATAAGGCATGCAGCTCTCCCGAAAAGATGCTAAAAAAATTGTATCGCCAGAGAAACGATCGGGTAACTGGATTTGAGGTTCCAACACAGGTGCGGGAGCGTAGGCTGCCGCGGGTAACACAGGGGCAGCCACCTGTGGGGCATGCTCTTGCTGGTAGACTCTCTGGGTCAGATCCTGCACCAATTGGGTGAAACCCTGTATTTGCTCTGTTAACACTACCAAAGGGTCCATGGCAAACAAAGCCACACAACAGGGAAGAGCAGGTAATGGTCTGTAATTCTGTCACTTCATTCCCCTGTAGAAATTGCCCAATCCTAAAGAGCTAGTTCTTTATTAAAGGAACAGTGTCATCACAAATAATTTTTTTATATGTTAAAGATGTTAGTGCTTTAATAAAGACGTTTATATTCATTTGTGTGTTTGTGTTTTACTGTTTCTTATTTTTACACTTTTTCTCCCCTATGGGGGCTGCCATTTTTTGTTCCATTTCTGTGTGTGTCGATTAACGACACACACAGACATGGAATACGGCAGCCACAGTCCCATAGGGACTGTGAACGGCTCCCGTCCCATTGACTGCCGTGTACGGCGTCTGTGTGGGAACTGCGCATGCGCCGCTCCCACACAGTCCTATTCGAAATTGGCGCCGTCCGGCGCCATTTTCCTGTGGACCGGAAGTCGCGGCCGGACAGTAATATTACTACTTCCGGTCGCGGCTTCCGGACTTGTGCACATGGAACAGCGGCAGCAAAGGGAGCGGACGGGCCGGAGGGAGCCGCGGCGGCAGGAGCAGGTAAGAGATTTCAATGTATGTTAGTGTTTGTGTGTGTTTACTACTGTATGTAAACCTACTACACTGTGGGTTACCTCAAAAAATGGCGACACACAGTGTAGGAGGTTAAACCTTTCAAACCCCTCGTTTATCCCGGCACTAGCCAGGATAAAGGAGGGGGGGATGCTGAGAGCTCACTAGAGCGAGGGCTTTTAACCCAATGTTGCAATGCTGCAATTTTGGGAACTAGCTCCATCTAGTGACCAAAAATGGGTAGTATTATAAATTAGAAAAAATTTATAATATTTCCTGACTCGCGAAAAAAAATAAAAAAATTTGAACAATGTTTAATCACCCACACACTAAATGTTTAATTTTTAAAAAAAAAACATGTTTTTCGGTCAACACCATGCCTTTAAACATATTTTACGTTTGCAGGGGGTACCTGTTAACATCGCCTCTGACAGGGAGGTCCAATTTATATCGTTGTTTTGGAGGGTGTTCTGCAAGCAGTTAGGACTAGACTTGTCCTTTTCATTGGCCTTCCATAAAGAAACTAATGGCCAGACTGAGAGGACCAATCAGTCTCTGGAACAGTATCTCAGATGTTTCGTGGCCGACGCTCAGGATAAATGGTTCAGGTTTTTGGCGCTTGCGGAATTTGCCCTCAATAATCACATCAGCACATCGTCAGGAGTTTCTCCATTCTTTGCTAATTATGGTTTTAATCCCCGGTTTTCCCCATGTGTATCAGATAACCCTGAAGTGGAGCTTCTCACTGGGAATTTGAGGGTCATCTGGGACCAGGTCCAGAGTAATCTCAGGGCAGCCCAGGACCACCAGAGGCTTCAAGCCAATAAAAGGCGTTCGGCTAATCCTGATTTCTTCGTGGGAGATCGGGTTTGGTTATCTTCCAAAAACTTCCGCCTGAGGGTACCCTCCAGAAAGTTCGCCCCCAGGTACATCGGTCCTTATGATGTCATGGAGAGGATCAACCTGGTCTCCTTCCGCTTAAAATTGCCCCCTCCTTCCGCATCCACAATGTGTTTCATTCCTCCCTTCTGAAAAGATTTGTTCCCCCCATCCTTCCCATAGGGAAACCCCCCGTCCCTGTATTGACACCCGAGGGACAGGAGTTCGAGGTGGCCAGGTTGCTGGACAGTAGAAAGGTTCAGGGGTCTATTCAGTACCTGGTCCATTGGAAAGGATATGGTCCAGAGGAGAGGACTTGGGTCCCAGATATCCACGCTCGGACCCTTATAAAATACTTTCATAAAAAGTTTCAGAATAAACCTGGTTCGGGGGTTGAGGGCCCCTCGTAAAAGGGAGGTACTGTCACGTACTCTCTGCCTGTGGATCCCTCGGTCTCCAGGACATCAAGAGTTACTCGCTCGGGCGTCGCCCGGCCTGGCAGACTGAGGCAGTCTGCAGCCAATAGGAGCTCAGGAGCATCAGGTCAATCAAAGCCTGGCTGATGTTCCTGAGCTCCCGCCCTCTCCTTATAAATTTGGAACATTTTGAACTGTCTGACAGGAGGAAATTAAATACATGTACTGTGAGCAGGCGTAGGTTTTTTCCACAATCTGCACCATTTCCTTCTATTCCACACAATAATTCTGGTGTAAACTATCTCTTCTTTAGAGACCATGCCCACCTTTTTGTAACTTGCCAAAACTGGGGAGTAATGAGAAAAGATTAAAATGTTACCTCTAAAATGTTGAATGTCATCACTTACATAAACTGCTCAATAAATGTGGGCTTGATCTGTTTATAGTCTGTGGCTTATGATGTCTGTATGCGGAACCTCTGCTCTCCAGAGACTGTGAACAGGGTATAAGCCTCAGTAGTGTGTAACTCTGTCTTCAACTGGGTAGTTGCAACTATGGACCTGGGCAACACACCCCGCCTGCTCAAGTCCCACATAGGCTATATTCACACGACAGTGGAAAACAATGGCCATTAACAACTGATCAACTGTCAGTTTTTCATGGCCATTTTGCAACAGCGTGTCTCCAAATTTTCATCCATTTCCAGTCCGTCTGTCCATTTTTAATGGCCTTTTGACATCCATTTTGCATCCGTTTTTCATGGCCATTAAAAAAACTGATGAATTTCATTTGTCAAGCTTTTTTTTGTCCCAACACCCTGAAAACACCCAAAGGAAGGTCATTGTCATGATTGTTTCATAGCCCCCCTGTAGTTGATGGCACACAGACCCCATGTATATGATGGCACACAGACCCCCTGTATATGATGGCACACAGATCCCCTGTATATGATGGCACACAGAAGCCCTATATATGATGGCACTCAAACCCCCTGTATATGATGGCCCACAGACCCCCTGTATATATGATGTCACACAGACCCCCTGTACATGATGCCACGCAGACCCCCTGTATATGATGCCACACAGACCCCCTGTATATGTTGCCACACAGACACCCTGTATATGGCACACAGCCCCCCTTTTGATGCTGGTACACAGCCCCCCTGTAGATAATGGCACACAGCCCCCCTGTAGATGATGGCACACAGGCCCCCTGTAGATGATGGCACACAGACCCCCTGTAGATGATGCCACACAGAACCCCTGTATATGATGCCACACAGACCCCTGTATATGATGCCACACAGACCCACTGATGATGGCACACAAACCCCCTGTATATGATGGCACACAGATCCCCTGTAGATGATGCCACACGGACCCCCTGTTTATGATGCCACACGGACCCCCTGCATATGATGCCACACAGACAACCTGTATATTATGCCACACAGACCCACTGATGATGGCACACAAACCCCCTGTATATGATGGCACACAGATCCCCTGTATATGATGGCACACAGATCCCCTGTATATGGTGGAACTCAAACCCCCTGTATATGATGGTACACAGACCCCCTGTAGATGATGGCACACAGCCCCCCTCTAGAAGATGGCACACAGGCCTCCCTGTAGATGATGGCACACAGACCCCCTGTAGATGATGGCACACAGCCCCCTATAGATGATGGCACACAGACCCCCTGTATATGATGGCACACAGACCCCCTGTAGATGATGGCACACAGACCCCCTGTATTTGATGGCACACAGACCCCTGTATAAGATGGCATACAGCCCCCCTGTAGATGAAGGCACACAGCCCCCTGTAGATGATGGCACACAGACCCCCCCGTAGATGATGGCACACAGACCGGCTGTAGATGATGGCACACAGACCCCCTGTAGATGATGGCACAAAGACCCACTGTATATGATGCCACACAGACCCCCTGATGATGGCACACAGACCCCCTGTAGATGATGGCACACAGCCCCCCTGTAGATGATGGTACACAGCCCCCCTGTAGATGGTTGCACACAGACCCCCTGAATATGATGCCACATAGACCCCCTGATGATGGCACACAGACCCCCCTGTTGATGATGGCACACAGCCCCCCTGTAGATGATGGCATACACACCTCTCTGGAGAAAGCACCACACCCCCCTGAAATTGACAACAATGCCCCCTGAACTAGCGCCACACTACCCTTGTAGTGGGTGCAACAATACCCAATATATAATTCCGCCTGAATGCCCGACACACTCACCGATGCAGCGCCGTCTACTTCACGTGTGGTCTCTAGTCTCACGAGTTCTGCAAAGGCGGCTCGATGAAGTAGTCTTGTAGTCTTAGACTAGAGACCATACCTGTATTGACAGCCGTTAAAAACTGATCCATTGACTTCTATGGGGGCCGTCTGGCCGTGAAAACGGCCAAATATTGGACATGTCCTATTTTTTGACGGCCAATATTCAGGGGCCATTAAAAAAACGGCCATGTGAATACACCCATAGAACATCATTGTTCTGAAAATGGACGTTTTTCACTGTCGTGGGAATGTAGCCTAAATCTGCCATTACACTTTGCATGATAGGAAACCCCTGAAACCTTAATGGAATTGGTAATCCCCAGTTTGCGAAATAATTTATTAGGATATTAACACTCTTTAAAGTGGCACCAAGGTTCAGCTTCACTTCAAAGGTGGAATATATAATAGCTCCTATATAGACTTTGTATAGGCCAATGAACACCGACTAAAAAACTGTCTGCAATCATGTGTTACTTCTTCCATTTGCTTCATCTTCTTATGTCTTTAGACTAGCATGAAGAATGTGCCGAGGCAGTAGAGTAACACGTGACTGCGGGATCACACTACATGTGGGGGTTGCTTGTAGTCTGTAACCATAGTGACACTTAGGCGTGCATCTGAGCTGTATACAGAAAACAGCAGGATTTTTTTTTATAAAAACTTTTAGTAAAGTGGCTTCATTTTTATTTTATTGAAGCAATAAAAACTGGTTTCGAAAGTGTATATATCTTTTATCTTTTAGCCTAAGTTCACAACAATTTAAGCATGTGAAGAAGTTATTGTGTGATTTCACTAAAATAATAGACTGAAACAAATACTTTTCAGATGAGCCCTTAATATTATGTATGGAAATGTTGCTAGCAGGTTGGTAATTTATGTAAATTTGATCATGGTGTCAATATTTTCTTCTCAAATTGTCATTACATTTATACAGTACTGTCCGCAAAGACCACCTTTTACATATTAAATTTTTAGTCAAAATACTCATTAATTATAAGTTATTAATTCACTGGTATCCCGAGAAAGGAGGCAACCTTTACTGAGACAAAAGCCTATAACGCAAAGCATAATATATTTATCAGTATTTTATTCCCCCACTCTTTACTTTTGTACACACTTCTGCCACTTTACCTATTTACTTTTACTATTTTTCCAAACTTGAAGGCAATTACAGTTGTGTGATCCTAAAAATTGTTCCTATAGTTGTCACTGGTATTATGTCGTTATGTCACCCTTCAAAGAGGCACTAACGTTCATACAATCGACAACCCAAACACACCTTAGCTTCCTGGCAAATGTGCATGCAAAATGGCTAATGGAGATATTTCTGAGGTTAACCACTTAGGGAAAGCAAAAGCCAGAGTTTCCAAAACTGGAGTTCAAAAAATTCTTAAAGAGAAAGTAAGACACCTACTTAGAGATAAGTGAATTTCCCAAAATTTGTTTTGGGTCCGATTTGATAAAATCGTCCTTCTGATTTGATTTACAGTAGTCCGAATAATAATTTGCCATGAATTGAAAATGCCCCGATTGCCCTGAAAACTCATGTCTGACTCTCCGATTTCTCATAGCACTGTATCCAAGTTAAATCCAAGCCATTTTACTCTTTTTTACGTCAAGCCAGCATGTAATTTTAAAGTGACAGCATCGTATATGGGTAGAGAGAGGGATAACCGCAGAGCATTTTGGGATGGCTGCCTGCAAGACATTATGGGGAAGCCCATCTAAGGTCATGTAAAATGGCAACTGGCACTAACCGGTGGCCGCCATCTTGCCGCGATACACTGAATCCAAAACTTTTGAGAAATTTGGACCAAATTCGATTCGCGTAGAATCGATTCGCTCATCTATTCTCCTATTAACTTTGCAAGACATGATAGAGTATTAAAACTATCAATATTAGATATACAGTAATTAAAACTTTAATCTTTAAAGGGGTTTTTGCTGTCTGTATGCCCTATTAAGGTATATAGACGTCTTAAAGTATGGTCCCCTGCTTTTGACTCCCTTATATTATTGAGTGCAGAGAGCCACTAGAAAGAGCAGCTCCTGCTCTAGATCAATGTTTCTCAGTGTTTTTAAGCTAAGTACCCCCTCCTCAAATAAATTAAATCAAATTATCACCAAGGCAATGTCATCAATATTGCTACTCATTAAAAGCACAACATCTGCCCAGTGCTAGAACAGCCTGGAGATATTGAATGTACCCCATGGGGTACACGTACTGCTTATTGAACACCTAAACTCTATAAATATACAAATTTGCCGCCCATTCATTTTAACAGACATGATGTAATAATACCAGCATCTATCCCTATTGATTTTCCCTACTTATTTTCGAGTGTTTCATCATCTGAACTCGTGGTGATCAGTTGCTCTCCAGGGCAGTGGCGCTTTAAAGGGATTTGTTCACTTGGCACCCACCCCTTTAAGAGGTAAGGGAACTCATGCTCCACTCTTGATTCAGATCTGATTTTGTTCATTCTCCCATTGTGAGAAGACAACTTAAAGCTATGGATCTATAAGGATATGAACAGTAACTGTCACAAAACCACTACCGAAAAAAGGAAATGGAAAAAAACAAAGAGAACTGGACAACTGACATGTGGAGCATGGTTTTTGTGAACCGATGAATGTAATTATGAGCACTGTAGAAGTAACAAAAAATCGTATGTATTTCCAAAGCAATGAAAGACTCTTCAAAACATGTGTACAGCCATCAGTCAAGTATAGTGTAAAATCAGTGTATAACAACTATAACAAATCTAGAGTTGGTGATTGGTTTAAGGATTGAAGTACATAAGAACTATTGCAAACTAATTTTAATACATCATGCAATAACCTGTGAAAAATGTTTGTCTCGAATAACAACCTGTTCACTTCTGTGAAGATCAAGGCATACAGTACATATCAAACAAAGAGGCTTTTGGTGTTCTTACATTAGTTGACTCGCCACCCCAGATTTGAGGCCATTACTTGGATCATGAGAAGCAAAAAAATGCACCCAACATCTAAGACTAAACTTTGGAGCAGTTTACCAGAAACATGGCGAAGTGTCCCAGCAAATTTGTTTGAAAAAAACTGAAGCCAAATTCTGAATGTCGCAAACAGAACGTTTTTTTTTCTGTTGCCGAAGAATGAATAACTTGTACTTAATGGCCGAGGACTGAACAGACTTTCTGCCTCCCCCAACATATGGGGGCATTAAAAAATGCCCACCTCTCCTCCAATGCCCCACTGGCACTTTTTCTCTCTTCTGAAGCGAGCGAGCAGGCAGATGCTGATGAGTGGTCAACCAACAGTGCCCGCCTGCAACCAGTGGCGGAACTACCACTGTAGCAGCCATAGCGGCTGCTATGGGGCCCACGGCATGAGGGGGCCCATGTCACCCGGCCAGGCACATTGATATTATGTGCTGGGCCAGGCAGCATGGGCCCCCTCATGCACGGTGCTAGCCACTGCCACATTTGAACAATATGGTAGGGAGTGGGAGAAAGGACGGCGATGCGCAGAGACTGAGCAGGGACCATGATGTCACACAATGTCCAGTTCAGTGTCAGGACGTTCGTAGGAGGAGGAGCTGATGGAGCAGGAGGTATCAGCGCTCATGCCGACAGAGGATGGAAGGAGGTGCTAGAGGGTACGACGCAGTTGGAAAAGCAGCAATCAGGACAGAAGGACAGTCGCAGGATGGACAGATGACAGGTGGACAGTCACAGGTCAGACAGAGGACAGGTAGAGCAAGTGAAAAAGTTCAAGGGAGGAAGGGGAAGTTTGTCTTAACAGTGTTAACACCTATACTATAGCCTGCCTGGCCCTGCCCTCTGCGATGTTATATAATGTATACATTCCCTCCCTGATTCAAACTTCACACACATTACATTAAAGGGGTCCTCCAGGCATTTTATACTGAGGGCATATCCTTAGGATAGGCAATGAATATCGGATCGGTGGGGTCCATCACACCCGCCGATCAGCTGATTGATGGGACTGCAGCGTAAGTCGCCGTGGCCTTTTCCCAGTTTACAAGCACAACACCATACACATACGGAGCAACTGTGCCTGGGATTGCATTTAAGTGAACAGGACTGAGCTGCAATCCCAGGCACAGCTGCTACATATGTGTACGGTGTTGTGCCTGGTAAACACTGAAGAGGCCGCAGCAAAGAACGCTTCGGCCCCTTCAAAACAGCTGATCAGCGAGTGTGCCTGGAGTTGGACCCCCACCGATCTAATACTGATGACATATCCTAAGGATAGGCCATCAATAAAAAATATCCAAAGAACTCCTTTAACCCCTTAACGACATGCCACGTACATGTACGTAGCAGCCGTCAAGAAGAAGTATGGAGCGGGCTCACGGGCTGAGCGCGCTCCATATTCAGCAGGTGTCGGCTGTATAATACAAACCAGTGGCGTAGCTATAGGGGTGGCAATTGAGACCAGGCCCCGAAGCCAGGGGGCCCCGCGCCATGTCTGTTAAAAATTACTAAATTAACTGGGGCCTATGTAATAAACTACATGGGCTCCTGTTACTATCGTAACAATATACATAACCTCTTTGTTCCCGAGTGCAGCAGAGGTCCTAACATCTTCTTGCATCATGATGTCACGACGCTGTGCATACATATACTCACGCACATAAAAAAATTTTTGGGTGAGGAATATGTATTGGGACTATTGCCCCTGACGTTTTAAGAACTTAGAGATACCTTTGGCTGCTAGTGCTGCATCGTTGGGTCACTTAGGAAACCCAGCGATACAGCTGAAAGCTGCGGGCCGTTGGTCATGAGAATAAGTTGGGGAGGGCCCATAAAGGACTTTTGCATCGGGGCCCATGAACCTTTAGCTACGTCCCTACAAGGTGGGGTATGTGGCACTATCTACAAGGGGGGGTATGTGGCACTATTTACAAGGGGGGTATGTGGCACTATCTACAAGGAGGGTATGTGGCACTATCTACAAGGAGGGTATGTGGCACTATCTACAAGGGGAGGGGGTACAGATGTAGCCGTCTTTATCTTGACTTTTAACGCAATAAATACACAGTGGAAAGATCCTTTATCTTGAGTTTTTCAATGACTTTAATGACTTTTGTTGTGTGATATCACATTGCAGCAGGTTATCAGAGTCAAGTTAAAGATGGCTACATCCGTATGTGGCACTATCTACAAGGGGAGAAGGTATGTGGCACAATCTACAAGAGGGAGTATGTGGCACTATCTACAAGAGGGGTATGTTGCACTATCTACAGAAGGCTGTGTGGCACTATCTAAAGGGGGCAGTGTGGCACTATCTACAGGGGTGTGTCCCGGTTCTTTACTTTTCGGGTCAGTTTTTTTAATAACTATTATGTCTATGAAATAACATAATTAATTGATAACACATTTTATAATATCAGTACTTAACTGTTTGTTACAACTTTCATAACCCTGTAAATAAAGGTTAATTACAGTACACTTGGCGGTCTAGCTGTATTTTTACACTGCACACAGAACTGACAAATGTTCATTGTCGGGAGGGTGGAGGTTGTGGGGGTGTTGGTTGCAGGGGGCGGCAGTCAAAAGTTTGCTGTGGGGCCCAGTCTTTCCTAGTTAGGCCCCTGCCTGCAACATACACTGTGCTGATGTCTAGAGGCATTAGCAATATGTAGGGAGTGTCTCTCGCTAATGCTTTTCTAATATTGCCACTGCAACTTACTGGTAGTCTGAAATCAGGGTGACATTGGTCACTGTGACTACTGCCAGGATCAAGATATCTTCTGAAAGCCCCTACTATGATCCTATGTAAGAAAGGATGAAAGATCCATAAAGATATTCAAACCTGACATCATATTCAAAGAGGCGTTTAATATCCATGAAAAAAAAATATATTTATATTAATAAGAAACAAAAATCTTTGAATAGAACATGACATGTTTTAACCCCTTAACCCACTAGGACGTGCCCGTACGTCCTGGTGTGGGAGTTGAAGTATGGAGCGGGCTCAAATGCTGATTACAGCGACAACTCATACTGATGGCAAGAAGCAGAGATTGCTCTTATCCCAGCCTTTTAACCACTTAGACGCCGCGGTCAATAGCGGCCCCCTCGGATAGCCCATTCCCTCCCTGCGTGGAGATGCCGATGTTTGTTATGGCAGCCTGGGGCCTCATGAAAGCCCCCAGGTCTGCCTTCTTTCTTCTGTTAAGCCCTGCCTCTGGAATTAACAAGAGCCTGTAAAAATTACAATACTCTGCGTACATTAGTATTGCAGTGTATTGAACAAGCCATCTGACAATCGCTGGTTCAAATAAAAAGTGTAAAAATAGTTTAAAAAAACACCCCATTTCCCATTTTTCCTATAAAGTAATGTAAAAAGTCAGAACTATTACAATATAACATTATTTAACCCGCACGGTGAACACTGTAAAAAAAAAATGTAAACGCCAGAATCTTTGTTTTTTGGTCAGTTTAGCGCAATAAAAAACAATGGACTAAAAAGTCATATGTACCAAAAATGGTACAAATAAAAACTACAGCTTGTCCCACAAAAAATAAGCCATCATACCGCTCAATCGACAAAAAAAATAAAAAAGTTATGGCTTTCAAAATATGGCGACACAATCTTTTTTAACAAATTGTTTTTCCTTTGTAAAAGTAGTAAAACATTGAAAAAACTGTATGAACGTTGTATATTTTGTCATTTTTACCGCACAGTGAAAGATGTAAACATTAATCCTAAAAAGACATGTAAGAATCACAGTTTTTTTTCCAATTCCACCCAACAAACACATTTTTAGCAGTTTCCTAGTACATTATATAGTACTTTAAGCTTTCACACCACTCCATTGACTGAAAAATTAAAAAGTTATGACTCTTGGAAAGCAGGGAGTGAAAAACGAAAAAAAAAAAAAAAAAAAAGGCTGTGACTTCAAGGGGTTAATGTAATTAGTCAATTACATATGGAAAAAGCAAATGCACACACCAATACCTTAGTTTATTTGGGATTATACCGAAACAAGTAGATCATAAAAACACATTTACTTCAGCATGATCCCCTATCAAAATCTTTCAGCATTGGTAGTTTCAGTATAAATGATGTATTCTCATGCAAGCTCTATGCAGTTATTACCAACCAGAAGTCTAATGAAAACACTATAAACTATGTTAAGTCTATTGTTAAAACGGTGAAGGTTTTTCTATGCTAATTGCAAGTCAATGCCATGCATATGCATTAATGGGTAGCCTTATATTATCACTTTACTGACAATTTCCAAGGTCTGTACACAGAATTATTAAGTGTGGAAATCATAAATGCACCGTTTGTTGAGTAAAAAAGCTTATAAGCATATCAACGCAGGACATACTATCACAAGTACTTTTACAGAATAAGTAGATGAAAGTCAGCTAATGTACTGTGCCAAAAACGTAGGAATCTATAAAACAATAGACCTCGCTTTATACTAAAAACTTCTCTCTGTGCGTTTCAGATTTCAGACTTCCTTAAGAGCTCCTTCTCTATAATACCCAGTCTGAATATAATTCAAGCACTGTATAACCCCCTCACACTATATATATATATATATATATATATATATATAGTGCTTGAAAAAGGTCCTATAGCAGGACGGAAACGTTGGAGCTGTTGACCGAATAAATCACACTTTTTGGAACCATCAGATTGCTGTCGGATTTCTTTCGTTTATATATATATATATATATATATATATATATATATATATATACCTAATTTTATATATACCACAAGAAAGATATAACCCCAATGCCTCGGGTTAAGGGGTGGGTGGATGTGTATCAAGATTAGGAATGGGAGAGTATAAGAGACTGTTGGTTGTTGTTGTTGGGAGGTGGGTTCACAGCTAGGGGAAGAAAAAAGGGTAAGGGGGTTAGGTTGCTATGTGGAAGGGGTAGTGGATGTACTACCACAAGATGGAGCAAGTTTAGGTTGTACTAAAGAAGCGGTTGAGTGGATACAGATGTGAATTTATAAAGTGCAGTTACTCATTTTAAGGATATTTATATGATATTAGCGGTTTATTTTGAGGATATTTATATGATATTAGTGGTTTATTTTAAGGATATTTATATGATATTAATGGTTTTATTTGTCCATTTTCTATTAGTATTATTATTTGGGAAGTGCATTGTGGTTTTATGTAGGTACCTTATGACAGTATTGTGTATGCTCTGCATGGTACTGCTTTTTTGGCTGTATATTGCATTATTCGGGCACTATATAGTAGTATTATGTGGGCACTCTATGTAACTATAACTGGCAGGTAAAAGCAGCAATAAGCAATGCTCCTGGTTTCCTCTTGGATTCCTGGAAGTGTGAGAACTAGGTATGTATGAATTTTATGGTCTCAATGAATTTTGGGGTCCAGTGAAGGTGTCAGTTTTAAAGGGGTTGTTCAGGAGTTAAAAAAAAAAATCATCTAGCAGCATCAAATGTGATAACATAACAAAAAAAAACATGCTCACCTGTTAAATCCCCCACTGCTCCAGTTCCAATGCTCTTGTGGCCCCTCACGGTCCTTGTTTACATGACAGCAGCAATTATGTGCATTAGCGCTGTGGTCAGGTTATTGGCACGTCATTGCAGCTGCCATGTAAATAAGTATGTACATTTCTTGTTATTTTACCACATATGTTGCTACCAGATTTGATTTTATTAACTCCTAGACAACTCCATTATTCTTGGGGTCTTTGTGATTCAAGGGCTTCAGCTGGGATAATTTTTATGGCGCTACATGGGCATGAACATTACAAAAATGATGGGCTGTCTATGATGTTTGGTTAAGATGTCCATGAAAAAATTAAAAATAAATTTGTCAACTCTGATTGGTGGGGGGTGTGGCCAAATTATTTGTAGGTGGGGCTACAGTGAGGTCTACATCTAAAAATGTTGTGTCTTAGTTTCAAGATATGATGAAGGAGGAAAAGAAAAATGAACTGTAACAGAAGTAGGGAACAAACAAATGGTAGGATGAGTAGATAGTTCCAGTATTACTTGCAGGCTTTGTGAATACCAGATTGAATAAAATGAGGATGGCACCCCTTTAATCTTTGTTCTATTTAAAATAGCGCTAAATAAAATTACCACTATCTAAATTTCCAGAACTTTCTGCGACAAATCCAAATTCTGATGTTATTTTTTATTCCAATGCAATGAAATGGGTTAAATATTACATTGAACTTTGAAGATGTCGAGAGAGCTGTGATTTGTACATGAGCTTTCAAATTATAAATTTCCTTGCATTTCTCAGAAATGTAATCTGATTTTGTATTTCCCATTTCAGCCTTACTATAAGATCCTAATCCCTCCTCTGCCAGAGGGGACCAGTAATGCTATGTAAACTTAAGCACTGAAGGCTTCTGTAATAGCAAATGGATTAAAACCTACCTGCCAAATAAAATATGTGATCATTATCTTGACTGTATTGTGGTCTCTTAGCAGCATCAAGGGGAAAGATCCCATGCTGCTGAATTGTAATTGGCAAAATATATACTATAGACATCAAAATGATAGTTGGTTTGGTTTCCTATGTAACAGACAGATCCTACAACCTAATGAGTTGTGCTAAATGACAAACTCAGCACTTCTACATCTGACAAACTCGGCTCCGCTACATTTGACAAACTCGGCCCCGCTACATCTGACAAACTCGTCTCTGCCACATCTGTGTATATAATGTTTAGGACTTCAGTTTCAAAGCACACTGCAGCAACTCTCCTTTCAGTTAATGTCATGACTATGCTGGTAATAAGGTACTGAGTATATCAAACTGAGATTACACTGAATTCTGCTCCAACTGTTTAATCTGTACTAACAGGCGGGTTAGCTTTATCCTGCCCGTGGAAAGTGCCCTGACACTGCAGAGTGGTGGTGCTGAACGGACAGCTCCCTCCACCAACTCGGATTTGCACTGTTTCATTATCCCAGTTTGTTTGCTGTTTTCGTTCCCTCCCATCTGCTCTGTGTGTCTCTTGTAAATCGGATCAAGCCTGATTCCCCTCACGTCAAACCACATGATCCCATAAAACATTCATCACCTCTCAATCCCTGATCCAGCTGCATAAAACATTCATCGTTGCTTTTCCTCTCACTGCTTCTCCATAGAGTAACCAGGGAAAGGCAAAGAACAGTGATTTCACCACAGCGCCTGGCAGCTAGAGGAAGCACATCACACATTGATGGGGGAAGACAGGGAGATCTCATTACCAGCTGTGCTCAGGCTGCTTCACAAGTCCCACATACACAAGTAGTTACCATTTGGGAACATGCAGATCAAGCAATGGATACTCTGAACCGCTGCTGAATTCTATCAGGATTGTTTCTGGTTGCTTGGATGGGGAATATTCCTGGCTGTATTTTGGAGTCTAATTCATTGGACAGAAGTTTGAATTTCCATAGGATTTCAGGAATATCAGAAACCTCAGAATGACAGCAGTGTTTCCTGAAGGTAAGCTGATAAGGATTCATTATTATTTTACCTTTGCTAATTCCTGCAGGTATTGCCACAGGACTCTAGTTTTGTGTGTGTGTGTGTGTGTGTGTGTGTGTGTGTGTGTGTGTGTGTGTGTGTGTGTGTGTGTGTGCGTGTGCATGTGTATATATATATGTATGAATTTATATATATAATTACTATTATTACATAATCTACATTTATGATGCATAGTATAACCAGATTTCTTTCTCTCTACCCAATGAAGTTTTTGCAATGTAATATAAAGAAGTGCAATAAATATTATGCAAAGTCAAAGTCAATATTTCCCTAACGAACATAAACTGAAGAGAATGTTGTAGGATGATAAGAATGAGAGATAGAAAATTGCAATGCTATGCTCTATCCGAACAACTACAGTGTAATATATAGCATAAAGTAGGTCAGGAATCCAGAAGGACACTTGGGAGACAGCTACCGGATCTTGCGGTGAATCAGTCCCAGAGGTGTCTTCAGCTCTTTGCTCTATGTAGCATGATAAAGTCGTTTTTGTGTGTGATATAACAGCGGAATGTGCTCTTCATATGGTGGGTTTAGATGTTTCCTGCCGGGAGAAGTTCCCTGCTGTCCATTACTGCATTTTAGGGTATTTAGTGAATCTATGGATAGGATACTACATCTTCTGCTGCGCCCTATAAAGACGTGCTGCTAATAAATGTGACCTGGCTATTGTCCCTTACTGTACCAGATATAGTAAAACATGAACATTAAGTTTGCAAGGTGAAATACAGACAGCTAACAGGGACCCAAAGCTTGGATGCAGCTTTGTCTTATAGTGCTAGTTTTTACCAGCGGATTTATTCCCACCTTAGCCTCCAGAAGATTTGGAGTTGTGCACTGCCTGTTATGTAATATTTCGCAGTCATGATACTGGGGGTCAGCACA